>NC_136710.1:10543999-10987650 GCF_947650265.1 Symphodus melops
GTAAGTTAATACCATAGAAGAACGGCACACAGTAAATAAAAGGAACCAGTTAGTGCCGGATCGGTACCCTTGGCACCCCAACAGAAGAATACCAAGAAATAGTTTTTGGTACTATTGCCAACTTTTGACAGTGGAAACGCCAATAAAAGGGTACCATACTAAACCGAATGGACCCGGATCACTTGGTTGGGGCTCTACACTGTACAAAATCTGGAAATGCCGCACAGAGAAAAATGAGTAAAAACAGAAAATCCCTACATTTTACATTATGTGTATTTTGTGTGTTTTTGTTGATTCAGAGGCGTCAGCTGATGCGCGATGGCTTTGTGGTGGATGCAAGTGACGGTGATCACAGCCTGCGTCACCTCTTCCTCTACACCGACCTCCTGCTGTGCACCAGACTCAAACATTCAAGCAGAGGGTGAGTGTGGAGAGGACGCACCAGGGCTTGTGGGAAATGTGGTCTAAATGCTTAATATATATTTGTTTGGGTTTGTTCCAGGAAGCAGGACCAGTACAGGTTCTGCTGGTTTCTGCCTCTTGCTGGTTTGAGACTGCACTTGGTTGCAGAACAGGAGCGTTCACCGGAAACACACATTCGCTTATACTCCATACGAACCAAGATGTACCATCTCAGACAGCAGCTACGGCATCACACAGTATGTTTGTCTGCATTTCATTAGCAGTGATGTTTTTCCAGATTAATATTATACCAAAAAGTTTTTTTTTTTTCTGTGTAAACAAAGGGGTCATTGCCTGCTCGTGGCAGGAAGAAGCTGGAGCAGATGGAGCTGATGCTGCTCACACTCTCTCCTGTATACAGACTGGAGCTTCACAGCCCCCGTGACAAGGTAAACATGCAAACAACACACACAAACTCTGATACTGCCTGTTACAGCTGCACTCTGTAATAATTGACTCAAATGAAAAGAGGAAACTGATTATTCCTCTTTTATAGAGTCACACTTTGCGACTCTCCTCCCTGTATGAACTTGAAGAATGGAGAGAAGCCATCCACAAGCTCGTCACAGACAGTAAGTTTCACAGTGTAAACACAAGACATGGGCTATAAGCGATGAATGCTGAAATCTCATCTGCTTATTTTGACTGCATAAACAAAAAAATTAAAAGATCTTTGAAGAAAGTATTCATAAAAAAAAACTTTCTTCACACAAATACAATAATGCTGGTTTTTAAAACTCGAATGAGAAACTTTAGGTTTGTTGAGTTTGGCGCCACCTGGGGACAAAGCACTCCCACATATTGCTCTGCTGATCCTGCACAAGTGTAAGACGTCTTTTCAAGTGTATCAAGACAAATGCATCAGATTTATTTTTGATCTTTATTGAGAAAGGACAGGGGATAGTCTTACTGGAGAGCGAGCAAGAGAGAGAGAGAGACAAAGAGAGAGGGAATGAGACTAACCACCAACTGAGAATTTTGTGTTAAAAAAAAAAGAGTCTGTTTCTATAGCATCTCCTGTTTTACACCCTGTGGTTCAGTTGGTAGTTGGTTGTCTCATAACAGGAAGGTCTGTGGTTCAATCTCCAGCTCCTACAGCCAACTGATCCTTGGGCAAGACACTTTACCCCAAGTTGCTCCTGCTGCTTTGTCAGCGGCGTGTGAATGTGGAAGAATCAGATTAGTTATTACTGTTGGACACTGTACATAGCAGCCTCTGTTGAACCGGATAGACTATGATAGCCAAAGAATAAGCTAGCTTTCACGTATCCCAGCTAACTTGTTGGCTTCGAAAGATTTACCTCACCATTTTATTAAATTACTGTTAAATTGAAGAATGTGTTTCAGTATGTGTACCAGTACATTCAATATACCCTACTCTCTATAATACTTATATGAATGTATAATGTATTTAATATGTCTATACGTAGCAATAGTGACAGGGGTGACAGTTGAATTGAAACTAGTACTTTATGTTTATTCATGTTAGCGAGTTTTCCGCTTCATACCTTGCCTGTGCACACACACAGTGTGTGAGCGGGTGGGAATGTGTAAGTGTGATCTGCTTTGTTATAACACGCTTTGAGTTGTCAGAAGACAAGAAAAGAGCTCTACAAGCTCAACTCCATTTACCATGATGACTGTAAATGATTTGAGGAAATATTTGTAGATTACATATGTAACATTAATTTAGACAATATTATTTAGTAGTATCACAATATAACCATAAATATAGATGCTAACTATCACCTCTCTTTTTGCTTTTTTTTAATCACAACATTTTTTTTCTGTGAACTGATCTGTGTCTGTATTTTCTCTGTTGTTTTTCAGAAATAGAAACCGTCCCTCCAGACTTGCTCACCCTCACTGGTGCATGTGTGAAACTGAGAATGACCCAACAGCCACCACTGCACAGCTCAAACCCCGGTACAACCACAGCACTGTTTTTCACTGATAGGCTGCTTACTGTAAATCCCACAGAACTATCCAGAGTCTGAAACACATCTCTGACGGTGTTTTCAGGACAATTTAATCTAAAAAATGGCATGATCTTTTTTTCTGTTTTTTTTCCTCCCCAGGGGAGGATGAGGACCGTTTGTGTGGGACTCTGAGTGTGGCGATCCACTCGGCCTGTGGTCTGATAAAACCAGCCTGTGTGCTTTCTTTTATATCATTTAACCAAAGTAGAGATTTTTTCTCTATTTGAGGAAGAACAAGTATAAGGTTCCTCTTTCTGGCCCTAAAGTGAACTGATGTTAGATTTTCTTTCACTTTCAGGTGTGTACGTGTGTGTGGAAGTGGACGGTTATGAGTTTTACGATAAACAAGCTCAGACACACTCATCAGTCCACAGCCTCAGCCCGCACTGGGAACAGGTTAGATCATATTGTTCTCTAAATTGGAGTTATAGGAAGTTGAAACTGATGTAAAAAGCAGATATTTCAACGAGCCGGTCCAGGCTGGTTAAGGACCTGTTCATGTCTAGACAGCATCCAACATGCTGTCAAGCTTTCGAGGATTAATATAGTTGGCTCTGAGGACAGACTTCAATGTGCTTTAAACTTGATCAGCAGCAGTAAAATCTGATATAATTCTAACTGGTAGCCGGGATCAAAAGGCTTAAAATAAGACATGAAGGCTCCGGTGAAGCTTTAACAGGCTGTGGTCTTTTTCAGTCTTAACGCCAGCTCTTTTCTGTCAAATAGGAGCTGTCGTTCCAGGTGGACGGGGCTCGTGAACTAAGGGTGCTCTGTGTCAGTCAGTCTGACGGACAGGGTGATGCAGTCCTGGGAAAAGCAGCAGTGAAGGTATAGAGACACGAACTGAGCTCCAAGTTCAGCTTTGTTTTCATCCAAAGACGTTCATCAGTGACAATGAAATATATCTCAAACAAACACTTGAAATGTCTAGACAGCAACGTTCTTTCTTGTTTCCTTGAGGCTAATACGACAATAATCCAGTTCAACCAGAGAACATAAAAAAAACCTGTCAAAACTGTATAACTTTTGTGAGTCATGTTGAAAATGCTATAGAAATTGGATATGTTTCAAACTCTAGTCAAAGCTTTTATTTTCTTCATCCTAATGCTTCATTAAAATGTAAAAATGTAGATGTACTGTAGATATCTGTACATCCTTAAAGCAGCACTAATTATAATTTTACAGAGGTGAGAAGTGCAATGTTCGAATTGTCGCTTGAAGTTGTTTAACTTCCAGAGAAAATTGCTTCGAGATTGCTGAGAATCTGATTCAGCATTATTTTGTTAAACAGTTCAAAGGGGCAAATATGTGAGTGTTACTGACTGAAATCATAACACTAGCTTACTACGTCATCAGACATTCAAGGCAGGGTTGGTACACTTTTTAAGATTTGAGTTGAAATTGTTTTTAGGTCCTGACAGAAATTAATAACATCATGTGTTCCAAAAAAGGAATCTGTCATCGGTAAAAAACTTCGACCAATGTCTGCCTCAAGGTCCCAATTTCATGAACCAATCACGCCTCCCTGTCTCCCTGCTCGTTCTCTATCCGAGTGTACAAGTCCGTCATCGACTGTTTATACTGTAAGTTTATCTACCTTTGAATGAGACATGCAAGCAATTAGCTGAGGTCCGCTTCTAGCTTTTTCTCAAATGACCAACCCTGCCTTTAAGGAAACATGCTGTTAACACATCACACTGCTCCCAAGTGTTAAACAGGTAGATTCCGTTTATTCACACCTCACCCTTACGACACAAATCTTGAGTTGGATGGTATTTTGTATTGTGCTAAACATCTGCTTTCGTGTCTTTTCCTCCTTTCCGTCCATCAGTTGGAGTCCAAATCCTTAAATAAGCGATGGAGGAGACAGACTCTACACCTGGGGCAGACACAGCTAACTCTCTCCCTCAAGTACTGTCCCCACCCGCTTGAACCGCCCAGCTCTACAACTCAAACACACCCTCTCTTCTGTGCCCCCATTGAAATGGTGGCTAAGTAAGTCCCCCCGAGACAGATATTAAATTTGCCAGTCTGGGTTCATGGAGGTGTCTTTACTGAAAAATGTACCTCAGTTTAGGGTTGTGTTTCTCTTGTGTTGAGTGAGCAGAAAAGAAGCAGGACTGTGAGAGTGGAATCTGCATTGAGGTTTAAATATCAGAGCTGTTTTTGTTTTCCTCTTATTGCTTTCTTTTCTTCACAAGGCAGGAGGGGGTTCTGGTTCCTCATGTGGTTCGCTGCTGCGTGGAGGAGGTCGAGAGGAGGGGCTTGGACGAAGTCGGTATCTACAGGATTTCCGGGACCACAAGTGACATCAACGCACTGAAGGCTGCATTCAACAGCAGTAAGAAAAAGAATCAAAACACATGAAAAACACAGATCTGTTCGGTCTGTAGGTTTTCACTGAACACAGATTGTCTGGTCTACGTGGTTTTATTTCACCTGTACAGTGGGTGTATGTCGGGGCCTAGTTGCACTTTGGCTCTGGTTGGACTCACCTCTCATAAAGCGTCCCCTCAGAAGGTTGTAAACATAATACGACACACTCAAAAAAACACGGCTGCCTCCAAAACCAGAGACCAAGAAGCTCAGTTACAGCACAAATATTGCAAGAAGACAGGGAACCAACATGATACAGTATTTAATCGACGCCACAATGAGAAGCTCCATTTTCCTCCCCTTGTTGAGACAATAAAAACAATCAAAGGTCAAACCACGCTGAAAACAATAAGGCATCTTTTTCAGTTAACATTTTCCTACTGTCTCATTCTGTAAAAGAAATTGTGAGAGAATCATATCGTGAACCCAATATCGTGAATTGTATCGTCTCGTGAGTTTAGTAAATCGTTAACATCCCGAGCTGTATCATGACTCAAGGATTGTGATGATATCGTATCGTGGGGCCTTTGGTAAATCCCACCACTAATAAAAACAACATTTCACTCCAAACTAAAACGTCTAGATTGAGTTTCAAAGGAAACGTGATGTCATCCCCTTACCTACAATATGTCATATGACCTAGCTTGTAGTCTTTGCGGTACAGTTTATTAAAGGGGTTGACTGACTGATCTCTTTGCAAAAACAAGTCAAGGTTTTGATACAAGAGCATGCTCACTCACGCTAATGCTAACGATGGCTAATGTTTGTCACGCATGAAAACCTTTTTGTCACTGCTGCTCAGCACAGTAGCACTTGTTGTGTTCTGCCTTTAAAGGAAGGAAGTGTAAATACCAGAAGAAGCCACGACTGGTGATTATCATTGTGTGTCTGCCCCACTCAGATCTGCGTGAAGCCGTCACCAGGCTGAGAAGTTCAGACGTGAACTCCGTCTCTGGAGTCCTCAAACTTTACTTCCGAGAGCTTCCTGAACCGCTCATTCCCACGGAGCTGTTTCAGAGTCTGGCTGCAGCGCTCGGTGAGAGACAACAAATCCTTCACTGTGACTCTCACGGTTTTATGTTGGGCTTGTTCTGATTTTTCAACAGTAGTATTTGGATTTCATTTGAAGGTTGAAGCAGTTTTCTCCTAATTTTGCTTTTTTTTTTTTTTTTTAATTTCTGCTTGAAGATTTATTTCCTGTTACAGTTTAAAATAAAAGATTATTCATTACAATAGACACAAAATAATTATTTTTACGAGTTTTCCCCACATTCCTAAACTTTACACTCTACTTGTCTGCCTTTGACAGAAAGAAGTGAATTTAGTGTACATTATTTATAGAGAACAGGCTTTGACACCTCTCAATATTGACCGTATTTCCAACGAAACCAATCCACGCATGTTGTTCTTTCTCTCCTCTGTAGATATCCAGGACATGAACTCTCGTCTCATCAGCATGTTGTCTCTGCTGCAGTCCTGTCCTGACCCCAACAGACACACTTTCCTCTACCTGCTGCACCACCTGCAAAGGTCTGACAACAGGCATACAACATCACACAACACATAATAACTCCTAACCTTCATCCTCTTTCAACCAGAGAAGACTCTTCTGTCTGTCGACACAGTTTAGGATTTAAACGCTTCACTCTGTTTGTTCATTCTCTCCAGAGTTTCTGAGAAGCAAAACGTCAACAAGATGTCTCTCATGAACTTAGCTACAGTGTTTGGGCCGAGCCTCTTGCGCCCCCCTGTGATTGGACCGGAGCATCGAGGCCCTATAGTGGATATTTCCCTGGAGGTGGTGGTGCAGGTAGGAGTGATGCAGTGAAAAACAGATAAAACCAAGTGAAGGAGGGTTTTCTGTTTTTTTTTTTGTTTGTTTTTTTTTACAAATTAAGGTCTGAACCTTTCAAACAGTCTTATTATGTCCTCTTGTTTTTGGGGGTTTTTTTATGGAGGGAGACAGACCAAAGCCAACAAAAGTAAAGAGAGCAAAACAATTCTGTTATCTTTTTCAAATATCATTTTTCTTGTTTATTTTGCAAATAGCAAATACATTAAAAGCCATTTTTAAAGCCCTCCCAACACAGACAGAGTATCTTTGTGTATCTTTTGCCATCATTTTAAACAGCAAAGATCAAATAACCAAGACAAAAAAAAGTATTTATATTATTCAAACTTTGCAAGGAACATGAAGGAAAGAACACGTCATATCTGCTTTTGGATTAAAATAAACAAACGATGGGGTGCTAGTTTAGCTTAGTTGGTAATAAATAGTAATAAATAAACTACATTAAAAAGATGAACTGAGATAATAGTTTTAACTTCTCATTAGTAATGTAAAATACATAAGAACCCATGTAAAATAGTTTTTGTTTCTTCACAATAAGTTGTGTTACTAAGTTTGATTTCAGGTGGAGAGAGCTGTCGAAGTGTGAAACTTGAAGTTCATCGTCATGCGTATGACAAATAAACCTCAACATACGTCTACATGTTAAACACAAACCTGTGACTCGTCTGGTGTGTGTTTCAGGTCCAAGTGGTTTTCTTCTACCTGCAGTGTAACAACCTCCCTGAAGCTCAGACCTTTCTGCCTCATGACACAGACGGTGAGGATGAGACCACCCACAAGTGAGACCACCATCAGTGTCACACACCGTGTGGAACTACAGCTCGAAGCAAGGACTCCCTTTAAACACACTTATTTATTGATTAAAACATGGACTGAAGTCTTTTTTCGTCTCACTTTTCAAACTCTTTGGATTTGGGGCCAAATTTTGGACACTTGGTCAACTGACTTTGTTCAGTGGATGAACCCAGGAAATCCTCAGGAGCTGCATTTTCTAATCAGATGGATTATTCTTGAGGAATAATGTCAATTGAATTAAAAAGTGTCCCTTTTTTAGCTTTATTTGAAGTTTTTACTAGTCTATCCCCCGAGACTTTTAAAAAGTTTTAGGAAAAACAAAAGTAAAACCAAAAAGGTATGTAAGAAAAAATGGTGAACATATTGAAGTTGGTGGTTTCAGTGGTCTTCTTTGAGCTTGTACTGATAGGTAGGCAGGGTGGCAAAGAGAGAAATGGGAATTGGTTATGTGTTTGAGTAAGAGTCATGGGTGCAGATGTTGTTTAAAAAAAAAAAAGGTCAGAGGTCACCTTCCCAAGCCTGAAATCCAATCGGTCACAGTTCAAATCCAACTAGACGGAGTTCACCGTGAGTGTACGGCCCATAAAAGTCCCCACACACACATGCGGCCCGCGGTCGACCCGTCCATGCCACACATGGGAGTCTCTTTTCAATCACACCACCTGGGCCGCCTGGGCTAGTGTTACCCCCCAACCTTTTACCCCAAAACACCCCCCCTCCACTCCCCCTCACTCTTTTGATCGCTAATCCTAGACCCTGACTCAGGCTCTGCAGTGCTAATAGACATGGGAACTGTTTAAGGACGCCATAACAACATCCAGAACAAGTCCTAAAACTGAAAAAAAAAAGAAAAAAGGTGAGGGTCGCTGTGGCCCCCCAGTGTCATAAATCACCTGCCCCCTCTAACACGGTGGCTGCCAAAATAAAAGCCCAGCCTGACGACTACAAAGACAGACTGAGGTTCAGACTACAAAGCAGAGGAAGGTCTGAGACATCGCAGACGCTTGTGATGGGAGCAGACGACGGGTCGACACCTGGAGAGGGCGGGAACCTTTTGAACAGGAGAAGTCACACATCTGCACGTATGACGACACTTGTTCCACACAGTCTGTACTCCACACTCACTTTGCAGATTGATCTCTTTGACCAGCTGTAAAAGTCACAGGGAATTTCTTGGCAAAATATTATGTTGGATTTTTCTGTATAAAGCAGTTTTAAAGGTTGTGACAATAACCAATATGGGGCTCCAAATCCATGTTGTCATATACACTCAACAAAAATATAAACGCAACACTTTTGTTTTTGCTCCCATTTGTCATGAGATGGACTCAAAGATCTAAAATTCATTCCAGATACACAATATTACCATTTCTCTCAAACATTGTTCATAAATCTGTCTAAATGTGTGATAGTGAGCACTTTTGCTTTGCTGAGACAATCCATCCCACCTCACAGGTGTGCCACATCAAGATGCTCATCAGACACCATGATTAGTGCATAGGTGTACCTTATACTGCCCACAATAAAAGGCCACTCTGAAATGTGCAGTTTTGTCTCACAGCAAAATGCCACAGATGGCGCAAGCATTGAGGGAGCGTGCAATTGGCATGCTGACAGCAGGAATGTCAACCAGATCTGTTGCTCGGGCATTGAATGTTCATTTCTCCACCATAAGCCGTCTCCAAAGGCGTTTCAGAGAATATGGCAGTACATCCAACCGGCCTCACAACCGCAGACCACGTGTAACCACACCAGCCCAGGACCTCCACATCCAGCAGGTTCACCTCCAAGATCGTCTGAGACCAGCTACTCAGACAGCTGCTGAAACAATTGGTTTGCATAACCAAAGAATTTCTGCACAAACTGTCAGAAACCGTCTCAGGGAAGCTCAACTGCATGCTCGTCGTCCTCATCGGGGTCTTAACCTGACTCCAGATCGTCGCCGTAACAGACTTGAGTGGGCAAATGCTCACATTCGATGGCGTCTGGCATGTTGGAGAGGTGTTCTCTTCACGGATGAATCTCGGTTTACATTGTTCAGGGCAGATGGCAGACAGCGTGTGTGGCGTCGTGTGGGTGAGCGCTTTGCTGATGTCAATGTTGTGGATCGAGTGGCCCATGGTGGTGGTGGGGTTATGGTATGGGCAGGCATCTGTTATGGACGAAGAACACAGGTGCATTTTATTGATGGCATTTTGAATGCACAGAGATACCGTGATGAGATCCTGAGGCCCATTGTTGTGCCATACATCCATGAACATCACCTCATGTTTCAGCAAGATAATGCACGGCCCCATGTTGCAAGGATCTGTACACAATTCTTGGAAGCTGAAAATGTCCCAGTTCTTGCATGGCCAGCATACTCACCGGACATGTCACCCATTGAGCATGTTTGGGATGTGCTTGACCGGCGTATACGACAGCGCGTACCAGTTCCCACTAATATCCAGCAACTTCGCACAGCCATTGAAGAGGAGTGGACCAACATTCCACAGGCCACAATTGACAATCTGATAAACTCTATGCGAAGAAGATGTGTTGCACTGCATGAGGCAAATGGTGGTCACACCAGATACTGACTGGTTCTGAGTCCCCAGACCCTCAATAAAGCAAAAACTGCACATTTCAGGGTGGCCTTTTATTGTGGACAGTCTAAGGTACACCTATGCACTAATCATGGTGTCTGATGAGCATCTTGATGTGGCACACCTGTGAGGTGGGATGGATTATCTCAGCAAAGCAAAAGTGCTCACTATCACACATTTAGACAGATTTATGAACAATGTTTGAGAGAAATGGTAATATTGTGTATCTGGAATGAATTTTAGATCTTTGAGTCCATCTCATGACAAATGGGAGCAAAAACAAAAGTGTTGCGTTTATATTTTTGTTGAGTGTAAAAACCGGGAGCTGATACATTTCCCGAGAAGCAAGAATCCTTCAGGTTAAAATGCTGATGGTAACTGTATGAAGCGTCCTTGGATAGAGTCATTAACTGGGTAAAGAGAGAGAGAGTAGGGACCGACGTGCAGGAAAGGAGCCACCGGTCGGAAATGTCAAAATAAAGAAGTAAGATTGAGAGTTTTTTCTGGAGGAATGAAACTGGGGATTCTTGACGTTTCACTGAGCTGCAGGAAAGGAACATCTTTTCCTTTCCATTCATTTCTTCAGCAAACACTTCTGGTGTGCACATGTTTTGTAGTAGTGCATAAATGTGAGTTAGTGTGTCTGTGTGTGTGTGTCTGTGTGTGTGTGTGTGTCATAGTGTTACTGACCGGAGCTGTGCCATGCTTGATTAGTCCTAATCTAGCTGGGAGTCAGGTTGCTGTGTCGGCGGCGTGTCTGTATGGAAGGCATGCAGGCCGTGGATCACAGGGATTGACCCTCTGCCTCTCAGGTTAACAGAAGCCCTCTGTGTGTGTGTGTGTGTGTGTGTGTGTGTGTGTGTGTGTGTGTGTGTGTGTGTGTGTGTGTCCTGAAACTTGCTGAACTTGGACTTCTCTGGTGTGAAAGAAAGTTTTGGAGTGTCTCCGTTCTTTCTCTTTGCAAAGAGAAATAGATGTAAAACCTTTAGTTTAGAAATAATAATAATGTGTGTGAGAGAGAGAGAAACATTCAATGGAAATCATAGTATCAAGGATATAAATAAGTGTGTGTGTGTGTGTGTGTTTGTGTGTGTTGGGGCCTAGTTGAACTTTGGCTCTGGCTGGACTCACCTCTCATAAAGCGTCCCCCTCAGCAGGTTGTAAACGTAACACCACACACTCACACACACACACACACACACACACACACACACACACACACACACACACACACACACACACACACACACACTGCTGACTCCAAAACCAGAGAAGAAGAAGCTTAAACAGAGAAGTTTGTGTGTTGTCAGTTCAAACTGAACAAAGACACGTATGACGCCCCCCCCCCTCCCCGTCCCCGCTGTAGGCTTAACTTGTCTGTTAGTGTCTGTGTAAGTGTGTGTGATTGGGGAGTTTTAGGATCAAACCCTCATGTCGACAGAGGCTGCACCCAGGAGACGACCGCTGACAGGTGCTTCCTGCAGCTACGCAGCAGGTGCTTCTCAAACACACACACACACACACACACACACACACACACACACACACACACACACACACACATTTACATTGTCTCTTACCCTTCTCATTCTCTCTAATGATACACGTTTGTATCATACATGTGTGAACTTAGCTTCACATGTTAACTGCTGTAGCTGCTATGTTGCTGCTGTTGTCAGAAGTTTCATTTATTTGAATTGTTAAAAAAGTCTTATGCAGGCCTGAAGCTAACATGTATTTATAGTTCCTTTCATGTCTTGATTTCTTCAACTTAAATCACTTTGTGTCTCCCTCTTTCCAAGTTTTCAAACAACATTTCTGAAGGCTTTCAAAGGCTTCTGAAGCTTCAAACACAGAGCATCAACACCGAGAAAAATAATCCAAACTAGATGTTTTGCTAGCATTAAACCTTAAATCTTTATCTTTTGTGGGACACTTTAGAAAAGCAAAGTTTATTTGATCAACTTGTTATTTATTAGCAAATAATTCAATACCCACTCCACTAAGACACAAGTCCTATATTCACTCTCTTTTTATTCTTTTTACTATTTTGGTCCACGCCAACAAGGTAATACTTTAAGCTCATTAGTGGTAAAATGCACCTGCGTGTTCACAATACGGTTCCTACTTTGTCCTTCGTGTTTGAGCTCAACAGGTGACTTGAATTCAATAAATTTAATCAATTTATTTTCAATTGAAGAGCATTAACTTATAACAGACGTCATCTCAAAACACTGCAGAAAGAAAACCTTGATGTTAAGAAACCCAGAGTGTGAGCGAAAGACACTTAAGTCGGCGTTTTTAGCGGTTAATCAGTTTTTGATACTTTGACAAAGAAACATCTATAAGACAGACATGATGTTGACTGATTCATTTATGTTAAAATTGTGTTCTGTTGTGATTAATCTAAAAGACACTTTTTTTAAACCATGAATCACGATGTAAATAAGCGGCCCCAGTTAAGTAGTAATATTAACAAGAAACAAGAAAGTTGTAAAAATTATGACATCTAAATTATTTTATGGAAAAATAAAAACACTCCGAAATGACGAGAATAAAGTTGTTATTTTAGACAATGGTTACCCTATACATTTTACTATGAAGAGGAATATCACACTGAAATAACTGAATACTTAATCTTCTGGCACATCAGCATACATATGAACTCTGAAAAGAGAGCAACATAAAGTGTATTCTGAAAGCAGCCTGAATATTGAAATATTAAAATGACAACTTTTATTCTGGAAATCTCAGATAGCTTTTCCTTATTGTGGCCTCAATACAATTAGTAAATGGACTTGAGCTTGTTTTGTGCTTTTCTAGTATTTCAAAGTGCTTTTAGATCCATTCACACACTGATGGCTGCTATGTAAAGTCACCATCAGAAGTAACAAATCCCTTTCATGCACAACTTTGGGTTAAGTGTCTTGCCCAAGGACACATCAGACATGTAAGCTGGGCTCTTGTAATATAGCCATCAGTAAGGTCCTTTACCTGCTTTTGTAAAGTGTCTTGAGATAACGCCTGTTATGAATTGACGCTATATAAATAAAGATTGATTGATTGATTGATTGATTGACATGTGGCTACAGGAGCTAAAGGAAACGAACCCTCCACCTTTCCATTGAGAGACGACCGACTCTACCGGCCACATAAGCATCTGTTTTTCTCTAAAGTGTTCTGAATGAATGTTTCTGTTAATGAAGAAAACACAAAAGGTCAGATCATGCGTGCTTTTGATGACTATCAAACGTTTCTGTTAAGATGTGCGTCTTCTTCCACATTTAGTTGTTGACTTGATGTTTAATGGTGACCATATATTTTTAGCAAGTCATCACAAATTGGTGACAAAGTGCCGAGTAAAGAGGAGTATAATTAGAGAGTGTCCCTGGGGATTCTTCTAACTTTTTAATCTTGTCAAAAACTAAATATGGAAGTGTCAAGGAAACAACATGTCTTTATCACAACGCATAGTTTCTGTTGAAACAGAAAGGATTTCTCTGAATATACGGAAAGGGTCTGAATGTGTTAGTGAGCTTAAAACCCCCCACAAACATTCTCTCTATGCACGGTGTGCTCAGTCCTAAATAGTCATCAGTCAGCCAGTCTATTTTTCTCTTTTTATTTTCAATCCTAGGCTTCATCAGCAAGTCGAACAACCAATCGCCGAACTGGCTGCGGCCAAAACAACACGGTTGCTCAACAAATAGGAGCGCTCCCATCTGTCCTGATAACCCTACACACACACGCGCACACACACACCTACACACACACACACACACACACACACTTCCAGCACCATTTCCCCTGAGCTATGACGCCACGTCTCCCAAATGGAAACACAAGTCATGACGTTATGTTGGAGTGATGTCTTTAGATCCATATCTGAGGATTCCTGCACGGTTACAAAATGAGGCAGAGGTTAGTTTGGTCTCTGAGCCAGCTGTCCAATGAGGGAGCAGATTATAGATAGTGTCATTTTCCACAAATAATGAACAGTTTAATGTGAGGAGGAGGTAAGTCCACATGTGTTTGAACTGAAGCTGCTTTCACTTGTATCGCAGCTAATGATGATAAATGTAGCCAAAACTCTATGAGAGATGATGAGATGAAAACTTAGAGTCAAGAAAACTAAAAAAGAGAGGAAGTTTTCTTTTTAATTCACATCTGCTTGTGACCACACCAATATTTAAGGTGGTTCAAGTGAAAGAAATGTACATTTGGATGATGACTAAACAACTTCATTACAGCGTCTGTGCTTTAAGTGCTAGTTTCCCATATACGTGAATTACCTTTCATAGCGTTTCAATATAATAACAATTTAAAGGCCAACATTTAAAAACGTATATATGAAAAGTCATATTACGTACTGTAGCTCATGGTAATGTTTGGTTTTAAACAAAAAAGGAGCATCTTATTGTGAAAATACTTTGGTTACTTTTTAGGCAAATATTTGATCAAATATTTATCCTCTTCTTACTTTATAAATCTGTACCTAACATAATTAAATTATATATTTTTTATAGTGTGTGTGAGTGTCGTGAATAAAATATAATAAAACACGATTTTTGATAAAAACCTTTATAGGACAACAAACAATTCAATATTATTTCCAAAGCCTCTTTAGTAGAAAATATTAAAACTCTTAATGTATATATAACAAATAGCCCCAATTTTGTTGGTGGAATTTTTGTATATTATGATTTGCAGTATTTAAGATTTAATCTCCCCCCTAAAAGAAACGGCTATATAAGGAACTTGTGTGTTTCTTCACATTCGCTGTGTCTGCTCCTTGTGGCTGATCATCCTGCTGCCTTCAGTAAAAAGGGAACTGTCCTCCCCTTGTAGTAATTCCCTTTAGATAGAAAGTCTGGAGAGTACGAGGATAAAAACTCTTTTTTGTATGTCTCTTAATAAATTTGGCTTTTCATCCAGGACTTTGAGTGGAGCACACCAGAGCTGGTGTCGTAGTCGAAGGAGATTTAACCACGCTGTCTGTGTGAGAGAGTGTAAGTTGTAAAGTTTGAGTATCATCCACTTCTACAGAGTGTGTGTCCAAACTGGGAGGCTGTGTGTGTGTCTCAGTCAGCAGGTGTGGGGGGATGTACCCAGTCTGGGGCTTTGCCTGCTCCCTGTGATGCTGGTGGTTTTTGGATTTGGGTGGACAGCGGCCTCTCTTATCCTGTCCCCGGAAACCCCTCAGTTTTGGGCTCCAGTGTTCCCGCCACTGGAGGGCCAGGGTGGAGCGGTCCACTACTAGGCGACTCTCCTCAGGGCCCCAACCCCGCTCCCCTTCCTCTGCACCAATCAGGAGGAAGGTTCGGCCCACCTGGAGGGCGGGGCAGCCGCAGCTGAGGTCGCGGTCGGGAACCCAGAGGGACTGGGGGCCCCTGCGAACGCGGGAGTTGGACCCTGTGCGGAAGACTGTTTGAATGGAGATGGAGAACTGCCACCAGGGACCTGAACGCTCCATCCCTCTCACCTGCACCTTCAGCACTGAGGAAAACAAAGAGGTAGCATTTTATACAAAACACAATTTTTAAATAATATTTTTAACATTTGGTATAATAGTTTTATTCTTCAATGTTAATAACATTCGATATATGTGACCATGATTTCCATTTAAATTAAATAACTGTGTACATGCATTGTAAAAAAATATACATAAACAATCAAGTTTTGATATTGATTTAACATTTACATAAAAACAATGAGAAATTAAGGAAAAAAAAGTTTTTGTTTTTTTCATTTTTTTTAAGCTAAGACGCACAAAAAATTAAAACATTATACCTACCAAAGTCCTTGAGACAATACGTCTCCAAGTTCATCCTGACTTTAACCTGAGAAGGCTGGCAGTATGAAACACACTCCTCCGCTGTGGGGGTGGGAGGGGTGGGGTGGGGGGGGGGGGGGGCATCAAATGAGAGTGTATCATTTCATAGCCAGCATATCAGCACATGTCTTTTCCCCTAATTACAATATGGCTGGTTGTATTTGTCATCACAGTATCCTCTGACTAACAGATGACTCGGCTGCAGCAGGTGGGACATTCCTTAAGCTGCCACTAGGAGGGAGTGCTTAGCTGCTTTTGTTTTGACATATGAGTACGCAGAGGTGATACAGTAATGTTTGTTGTACATGAGGTGACATAAATAGAGTTGAAAGAGGCGCTTAGAGCGTTGTATTACATTTGAGCAGGAATAAAGAAACAGTATTAAACAGTCTTGATACAGATTTGACATTTTCATAAAACATTCAAAATACTGAACATGTATTTCGTGTCATAACATTTGTCAAAATATCGATCCATCATTTCTCAAAACTGGTTGTTAACATGTGAGACCTTTCATCATTTGAACAGTAGCACATTTTCTTTTTCTTGTTATTTCACAACAATTCTAAGTTGTCCTGAATATTTCAGATTATATCAGATTTCTGAAGCTCTCACTCATAATATACAAATAAAGGACCTACCCTGATAACACACATTTTCTTTGTGGGGATATCAATTGAATTAACTGTTTTGACACCAAAATCCAGTTTAGAAACATCTGCAAAAACTACCAGAGCTGCTTATTGATTCATATTATCAATCACATAATACAACACATTTTGAGGAACACTTTTGTATGATGATATTATTATCATAATGATCAAAAATGATAGATAAAAACACAAACTTATGGCCAGGGGTGTGCCCATACTTTGTTAACACAGACTTCCCATCAGGGCCACTTATTTATCGACTCATGGTTAAAGGACTCGAGTCGAGCGTTTTACACTGCACATCATTCTATTCCACTCCACCACTGAGCCACAGTCGCCTCGTCTTCTCTATATCCATTAAACATATCTAGGCTTAAGTAACACGAGAAAACAGCAACATGTAAATATGATCCTTTTTTTCGAACATGTAATCATAATTGCCTGTCGTCTTATGCACTATTCTGTTGTTGTTGTTGTTGTTTTTTTTGGCTTGGAAAAAAAGTATGTGTTCAAATAAAGACTTCAATCAGTCAATCAATCCTTTATGCCAATCCAGATTTTTGAGGGGGGCCCAATGACACCCTGTCCACCCCTCTTGACACGCCCCTGCTCATGGTAGAAATGTTCATGTTGTACAACCCTTAGGAAGAGTAAAATCAATAAGTCTATAGTTGTTTTAGATTTAGTAGATTTTTTTTAGATTATGGGGCAAACGATAAAACAACCAAAAGATGAGGTCATTATGATTTGAATGTAATCATAGATAAGTTTACATTTGGATCATCTCTGCTTGATAAGCTTACCTATGCTGTATTGAGGTTGGTACACAGGGGTCGGAGCAACCTCTTGAATTCCTGCAAACATAAACACAGTTTCAGACAGGTAACATGAACACACACGCACACACAAGCGCACACAAGCACACACGCGAGCTGTCAGGTTGTTGCAGATTGAGTGTGTTTGTGTGTGTTATGTGTGCTATGCTTGGATGCCTTTCATTGCATGGTGACATGTCTGCACAGAAGATAAGCAAGTGTCAAAAATGTGTGTGGTCCTTTATTTTATGTGGCCAGAAACACACACACACACACACACACACACACACACACACACACACGGACACAGACTTTACATTTGGTAATTTAATAAGGTTGAAACATCGCTCCTTGAACGGTTTATGTTTAAACATTAAACCCAGTCTAATAAACCTAGCTTGACTCTGTACATGAACATGTCAATGGAAAATTAATAACCTGTTGGTCTGTACCTATATTATCCAGGCCTCTTGTAAAACTGTGTGTGACAGTGCGGCCATATTTTACCAAGCTTCACACTCCGTCCCCCGTCCATGTCCTGTCCTCTCTGACACAACTGGGACAGTGACACCCTACACCCCCCTCCAGCTGACTGTCCCCCTCTTTTAAAACACAGCATGGTGCTGTGTGGTAAATACATAACGTACATCTGAGAAGGTGATGTTTCAAATATAAGGAAACTAGTGCTTATAGTTCTGTAAAATTTTAGTTTTTATTCATTTAGCTTTTTATCTGATAAAATTAATACAAAAAACAAGATTTATCTAGTTAACAGGACACTGTTGGTTTATATCGTAATCTATATAATTTCAGTTTCCATACTCTTGACCTTCAATAATCTTCACAGTGCTACAGGGGAGATGCATTATCTGCTAAAAAGTAAGTCGATGAATTCAGCTAGTCCTTTGTTTTCACTGTTCATAAATACAACAAGTATATCCTAAAATTTGGTGCTTAAGACTTACTAGTAATACCTGTTTTTTTCCATCTATAAAAAGTGGACTGCTTCCTATATACCCATGTGATGTATCAGCATAAAATGTTCACTTAAAAAAGTTAAACTTGATAAAAGTGGATTAAAGTACTGTTAAATATACTTTATTTAATATATTTTATTTTTAATTCATTCATTTTTATCTGCACAGTCACAAATATGGAGAAAGTTGCTACACACTACAGCCTGTCTCTAGATGGACCTTTACAACATATACACATGTACATAAAATACACAATATGTGTTTGTCATTGATATATTACTGTGTATTTTATTTAATACGTCTTGTAAACGCAGCGATAATAACATGTATTACCAGCTAGCTTTTTCTTCATACAGCTCTCTAATTTTACTAACTTAAAAGAAACGTCTGTTTGTTTTTTTCCCCTTAACTTAACTAAAGCTCAATTTTACAACGTAGAATATCCAACTGAATTTCATATTTAAGGATAAAAGCATGCACATTTGATGTTAGCTTTAGCTTAGGCTCGCCATGGCTTTCTTCTCAGCTACCTTTCTTACAATGCTTTGATAACTCTTTTTTACTTTGAATGCTGTTTGATTTGTGCATAAAAAGGCTCAGTGGCAGCTACAGCTTTAAGTTTAGCTTGTCTGCTGTGTGCCTTCTGGTCTGTCTGAAAAGAGGAGTGAAGGAGGGAGGGTGTTAGAGAGGAAGGTGGGGGGTAAGAGATGCTATACATAGCCGGAGATGGTCTGGCAGTAAAAACAAACAAGGTTTTCTTTCACTCAGTCCTTTCACTGGGAGAGTTATGAGTCTGGGCCCTGGGATGGGGGGCGTTGTGAACTGCACAACAGGTGTGAAGCTCGCCACTGCTGTGCTTCCTATGTCACCTGATTGGAGCTTACACAGTGTCAGTGCCTGTGTAGTTGTCGGCACTTGTACGATTAGTTGGGGAAGTGCACGTGGATTAGCGCTCGTGGCTGAGGTTCGGTGCTGGCCAGGGCCAAAGATTGTAGCAGCAAGCCACTTGATATGACTCTGATCCCAGATCAGCTGGTGATGAGGTTTCCTCATAGCAGTCATGCAGCACATCTCCAGGCTGCTATGGAAACCGTCTCTAGGGATGATGAAAACGGGACACGCTGCATGATTAGGCCAAATTAGTCTGGACAGCAGCGGCCCCTTTTGTACTGAGCAACTATTTTATAAAGGCTTAGAGAGCCTGATAGAAGGTTTAATCCAGTAAGGCCGCAAGCAAATCGAGTTTGAAGGAGAAATTAAAGAGGTCACTTTGTCATTAGTGACAACCAACTATTAAAATTAAAAAATAATTTTATTAGGGTGGGCATGCAGAGAATGCAAAGACACATTTTTAAGATTCCTTATCCACATACAAACGTTGTCCAATCTAAACAACACAAGAGGTCACACTAACTTCAAAGACGATCTGATCTAATGTCTCATTGATTAGTCGTACTTTCAAAGACTAAAAAGCTGTTTCCTGATCTGCCCTCTTCACAGTTAATGTTTGGTTAAGTTGTACCTAACCTACATAGATATGTTTATGGAAGACCAATGTCAAGAGAAACCAGCATTGGAAATGTGTCTCCCATTGATTTTCGGTGCCAAGTACTTATGATACCTCTGTCTGTGCATTTTGAAGATGACTGTCACCATTTATTCACCTTGTCAAAAATGTTAAATACCACATGTCCTCATACCTATGATTACAACTGACAGTTTTCGAGATTCAAATTAAAACATAATGTTTGCTGACTTACGTATGCAGGGTCGCAGAGGGGACTTTCCTTGTGTGTATCCTGGGGCACAGCGGTTACACCTCAGGCCGGTCACACCTTCTCGACACAGACACTGACCTGATGTCTGGTTACACCAGCGACCCACTGCTCCCAGAGGATGGCACTGACACGCTGGGAAAAAACCCAAAAAACATAAAGCTACTGATATATTGAAGCGTTTATGGCCACTGGAGATCGCAGAACAAGCTAAAACTTTAAAGGACATTTTATTTTTTTATCTGACACATCAGAAATTATTTGATCTCTGTTTTCTAGGCTGCTAGATACCCCATTATGTCAAAAAGATGATTGCTGTTTTGCCTGTCAGCTGTTTTGTGTAACAGGCTGGTCAGGTACATACAAAAAAGACACAATCATCTGACACAAAGCCAGTATAAAATATTAGCTTAAAAACAGAAAACATTTCATTTTTATGAGCATGAAGTTGTCCTTGCTTGAGGTGAAAAACTAAGTTGGAAATATTATTTCAGCAACTTCTAATGTGACTACTGCACAGAGGACAGACAAGACAATAGACAGGCTTAAGAGGACCATCTATCAGTAAAGCAACCCGGGTTTAATCCCACTTGACAGATTCCATCCCGAGTGTCCTTGAGCAAAGATGTAAGACCTCTATTAACACCATAAAACCTATTTTGTAGCTGTCTTATGAGGGAAACAAAGACAAATTCCTCCACAGAGATATCAACAGAATGCCATATGAAGGTCGACATTACGGTTTACTGACAAGACTAATATATAGCGAGTGTTTCAGGAGTTTGTATTGCAGAAACAAGTCCTGGATTTATTGACATCGTTGTCTCTGTTCCTCTTAGCTCAAAAGCTTTTTAAAAAAAAGATTGTTAGCAGGCATTTATTAATCAAAATGAACATGTTTACTTTTTTTCACCTCAGTGTTAGCTGTATGCCGCAGTGTATTAAGTGAATTTGCTGAGGTTTACATAGTAAAATGTTCTATTTACTCAACTGTCACACAGATGACCAAATGAGAGAAGACAGATAGAAAGGGGAAACTAGACTTTAGCAGCACTGTTCTCACTCTTAAGTAATGTTTAGACATATGCTCACAATGAATCCAAACAACATGAATAATTCGCCTTTAACGGCAAATCCTGTGAAATATAGCAACAATAAATCTTAGCTAGCTGTCTGGTGGAGTGTATTAAATGCGCTTCTGTTTTATGCATAAAAAGTGATACATTGTGGGGATGTCATCTCATACATTTTCATCCCTGCATGCGGGTAAAGCTCAAAGAGTGCCCATTAACTTTGGATATATTAGGACTGTGGTGGAACTTCCACATGAGCATACCGAAGTGTCACAGTCACTTAGGACATGTGACCAGTCAAAGATCAGGGGTCAGGGCGCATGCCAACCGCTGGTAACTGTGGAGATACAGGTGGCTGCGTGGGTTGGTTTTGTGTGTGTTTTTGTGTCGCTAACAGGAATAGCTGTCCACTGTCACAATGTAAGCACCCCATAAACACTTCTGTACGCTCTGACTGAGACACAGAGCAGTCCGACATAAGCACACACACACACACACACACACACACGACTAACGTTGGCAGGCCTTTCGGTGGTTCAGCGGCTTGCTGTGGTCACGGGTGTATCCGTTGTGGCAGTACTGGCAGTGGCGTCCAGCTGTGTGGTGGCGACACTTCTGACACACACCTCCGCTACGACGACCTGACTGCTGAAACACCTCCATGCTGAAGCGACACTTGTTTGAATGGCCGTTACACTCACAGGCTGGACAAGAGAAAGAGAAAAAAGATTTACAGCAGCCCTCGCAAAGTAGAAAGTTTAAGTCATCACACAACATGACACTGAACACTGCCTTTAAACGACCCCTTCCAGTGTTTCTTCTCTTGTCATGATGCATTTGATGCCATGTTTAAAGCACCTTGCTGCTGTATAAATGAACGTTCCTTGCTTTGTTGTGTTTGCAGGAGAAAACACTAAATAAAGCACCTTCATGTGAAGAATCTCTGAGCCACATGACGAAGGGTTCGTGTAGTTACAAAAAGCCAGTAGCATGTTTGTCGGTGCTCTGCATGTTATTGAGGACTAAATGCTGATCTCTCTCAATTTTTTCACCTGGAGCCCAATTTTCCAAAGGTCTTTTCTCTAAAATAAGCAAAAGCCAGTAATTAAAGTCAAGAAAACACAGTTTTAGATAAAGAATTGAGTTTTTTTTAACATGGCTATGAGGGCTGTGAGTTGAGCCAATAACTGAACCTTCATGTTGCTACATAGTGACAGTGGCATGACTTTAAACTTTAAAAAATGATGTGGAAACTTTTATATCAATCCAGAAATTGGCACTTATTTAAAAAATGAATTGTTTACTATTGTTCTAATTAAGATTACTTGGCATGACTCCAAAGGTTACTACTGTTAACTATTTACACTCTCCAGGCTACTTTGCTTACTCTGACAGTAAGATGTAAAC
Source organism: Symphodus melops (assembly GCF_947650265.1). NCBI lineage: Eukaryota > Metazoa > Chordata > Actinopteri > Labriformes > Labridae > Symphodus > Symphodus melops. The sequence goes on from NC_136710.1 coordinate 10,566,582, forward strand.
TACATATACATGTATTTGCCTTCTCCAGCTCATACAAAAGAATACTACAGAGATGAGCCAAGTATCACAGCCTTTTCATTCGTGAATCATACAATGAAGACACAACCACTTACACATTAATCGAGCTTGTACATAACATTTGTGCATATTTCTTTCATATGACAGTAATAAAATCAAGCCGAAATATACCAGCAGCAATGAGTTTAAACCCACTTAACTAGAAATCTAAAGTGAAAGATTGTTTGATTGGTTGCTGTGGTGCTTGAAAAAGAGAGACCACTCAGCGAGGGTCTATCAAAAGACACAAGTCAAGTAGCATGATGAGAAACACCAGAGTTATGGGGGGCTTTCCCCCAGCTAGAAACAGTCCGGATGTTGTTGTATTTGTAATTTGTCTGAAACACTGCTAAATAATTTTGAAGTACGTACAATACAATATGTGTCGTGATTTATATACATTTTATAACATTAGTTGAGTGTTTAGCAGGAGAACAATGTATGTAAAATGAAATAAATCAAATCAATAGCATAATAATAACATTGATTCCTCAGTTTACATAATGACATGGGTTGCATATATATATATATGCCTTCTTATATGTGTCTTATATGTATAAGCCTTTCCTTATGTGTGAAGCATGTTGAATTGCCTTAATTATAGTTTCCTTCAGTTTAACTCACCCACACATGGGTTGGGGTGCGTGGGTGTAGCTCGATGCCATGGTCTGTCACAATAAAAATCCTCGCACACATCGCAGTCTGGCCCCGCTGTGTGGTGCTCGCACATGCACACTGCTCGGCCTGTGTCGTCACGTCGACACCTGGAAGCGTGTCCGTTGCATTTGCACCTGCCCCCAACTTGCAAGTCCGAGAGGGCCAGAGGAGCTCGGACAGCAGTCAGAAATTCAAAGTGGGGGGCCACTTGCAAATCCCTTGAGCTTTTTTTGGAATTAAGATTATTGTTCCTCCTTTTCCTTAGTTCCCGCCCCTTGTTGCTCCTGCCCCGCCCCTCAACTGACCAATTACAACCTCCATTAGGACAAGGCAGCCAATGATTGTTTTCTTTCTTGCGACCACGCCCTCTGCCTTTCCCACTTTTCCTTGGAGTGGCGAGTATGTCTGTGCTCAAACTATCCCTTCCTTCCTTGCTGGTCACGTTGTGTCCATCTTCATCTTGACCAGAACCTTTGGAATGACCCTTCCCTCCGTGTTTCTCCTCTTTGTTCCTCCCCCTTATCTCAAAGTCTTTTGTCTCCCTATCAAAAAATGCCAGTGTATTTTCTGTGTTTAACTTGTTAATGCCTTTGGGGCTTGCTCTCCACCTCAGAAGCCCAGTATCTCTGTCTTCCTCTGCACCGGCCTGCCATGGTAAGTCTCTTTTATCAGAGTTAACCTCCTTGGCCATTTTAGTCACTTGGTGGAAGACTATGCGGATATCCGTGGCTGTCACCCAGTCCTGGAGTGTATGGCTATGGTCAAAGTCAGGTGACGATGGACGTCCATCCAGGGCGGAGAAGGCTAGAACCATGCCCCCTCTTTGCTTTTGAAGTGGGCGAGGATCTGAGCAGAGGGGCTCTGTCTCCTGGTGCCGACTCTGGGCTACTGTCTGCGAGGGTAGCCCAAAGTTCCCCAGGCAATCGTTAGAGTAGTGCTGCATTGGCCTCCACGTTCGTCCATTGTCCATTGACTTTAAGATGGATATGGAGATTGGGTCCGAAGGCTCACCCTGCTGGCAGAACTGCAAACTTATGTAGGTAATCTCAAAGCGACGTCCAAGAGGAAGCGTAAGGATCCATTCCCCAGTTTCAGGATTCCCATGAGCCGTCCAGCAGGTGAGGTTGTGAGGGTTGTGGAGGTCTGTCAAGGTGGTGATGTTGGCATCATAATCAAGGCCGTGATGCGAGTGGCTGGCATTGACCGGGACTCCATAGGCAGCATTGATGAACTCCGACAGGCAGTGGCGAGGGCGACCGTCCAGTTGATAGCAGGGGTCATGAGGGGAAGTCCAGCTCAACGGGGCGTGGGAAAGGGAAGAGGTGACAAGGGATGGAGGAAGGAAAAGAAGGAGTAAAAGGAAAACAGGGAAGAGAGAGGTGGCGGGGGGAGGGGAAAAGGGTAGGTTCATCATGTCATCCAGCCTGTGGAGGGAAAATGGACAATTTTTTAAGAAAAACCATGGGAGCTTGATCATAAAACAAAAAACCCACAAAGTGATGGATTTATAAGACTTGAATTCAAAGCCAAAAAGAGAGGAAAATCTAAGAGAGACCACCTGTGCCTTTATTGAAAACACACGATACCAATTCACTGCATCCCTTCAACTGCACCTCGTTGGCTTTCAGGGGATGCCAGTAAAGATCTCATCTCATAAAACCGTGATCTGGGATCTCACAGTAGTGTCCGCCACTGGTTTGAATCTTTGACCCTGACAGTTCTTAAGAACATATCCGTCTTAAAACTCCCCTCAACCCAAGAGAAAATGTGGGTGAAGAAGGGCCGCGCACCCAGCGGGTCTGTCTGAAATGACAAAAAACATGCCCGACAGCTGGGGCTAAACCCCGAACTGGACCACATCCATCACATTTATGGCTCTCCCCTTCAAATCACTTTACCACCGGCCAGTGCTGCAGGCAAGCGAGGTGCCTGAGCATGAGTGGATTGAAGTGTTGTTGAGCACAAAAGAGGGTTATGAGAAAAAAAAAGACTGAAGTAAATGAGCGGAGGGAGGGGAATTAGTCTTGAGGATGGTGGCAGATGATTTATAGATCAAAATGTGTGTTCCACTTGAGCCCCTACGCAGATACTTCCGTGGTGAGGACAAATACAGACTTGTGTATATCCGCTGCTCGAACAAATCCCTTCCCGTCTCTTACAACTGGTGATGAGTGTAATTTATTCCTCTGTCAGGATTTGATACGCAAGAGTGTTAATTTTGGCATGTGGACAAAATGAACAATGAGTGTACTCTCTCTGGAACCAGAGGTTTATTGTTTTAACTGCTCAAAAGAAGACCAGATTCACATTACCAAGCAAGCACTTTATTCTCGGTTGGCTTCAACACCTGCTGCTTATACTTTTGAGACTTTCTTGTTTTGTTTCCGTCCATATAGGACTATCATTTTCAAACCACTTTCTCTTTGCTCCTCGGTCTCACTGCCCATCTATCACCTGCCCCCTTCATTCTGTTCTGAGAATATTCTTAACTGCTGCGAGATTGATGATGTCCTAACAAGCGTTTGACACTGACAGCAAAGTCAGCAGGGCTGCATAAACCAAACCCGTAGGAGAAGACGGGGCCGAACGCCTCTGCAACCTCGTCATCTCGCTCAATTAGCCAACCCACGAAATATGAGGCTCCCCTCGGGGACCACACAGCTCTAAGAGGCCTGTGAGCAGGACATGGCATTCCCTCTGCGACCTGCACTACTCCTGACCTCAAAACGCAAAGACAACCTCGAAAGTGGACCAACCAAACCCGGCCGAGGACAAAAGCACAGATCAGGCATATCACGTCACTCTGTTTTTGAAGTGTTGCTGCAGGAAACGCTACGAGCAAACAGTGCATTGATGAGCCGTCTTACTGTGACCCTGGTGCCACAGAGCCACATTCCTGATGTCCAGAATGCCTCGGTTGGTCATTCCTGACGTGTCGAGACATGCCCCATGGGAACCTGAACTCTCTGATAAAAAGCACAACTTATACGTTGATCGAGTGATTAATTAGTTCTTGCGTTTCATAGGGTGTCAGTGTCGTGGCTGTGTAAAAAAAGGGAAGGCAGTGTAAGAGGGATTATGAGGAGGGTAAAGGTCACTGGAGGATTCAGGGACGTGGTGGAAGAATTCATTCTGGTTGGCGAAAGCCAAGCGAGTGTAGAAGGGAGGGGGTTCACAAGAAGGCTTGGTTTAACATTCCCTTGACATACTCCTGCCCTTGTCTTTGTCACATTACATCTCTAATTAAACATCGGTCCATTACAAGCACTTTGATAAATGGATGCCCATCTGAGCGAGGCCCCTGAGGTTTTTAAAGCGCCCCTCAAGGCCAAGCTCAGACTTTGACTTCTTCCGAAACCAGATCATCTGTCTGGCAGCGCCACTGGTAACCCACCGGATATGATTTCAATGTTTTTTCTCTGCTGCTTTCCATAAATTCACACAGCTGGGGTGTCTGAAGAACCTGTTGGAGATGAGGGACCCTTTTAAGTGCCGACTGATGGGAAGAAACTGAAAAAAACTTCAAATTGCGACTATTGAACAAAGACTCCCCCCCCCCCCCAAAAAACCCCAAAAACAAACAAAAAAAACCAGACTGTTTTGAAGAAACCAATCTCCTTTCCTTTCTCCCCAGTAAACCTCAAATTTTGTAACAACTTGGCCGCAATCTCTGTCTTTAAAAAAGCTTATACAGCCAAATAGTGGTAAGATGAGATCAACATCTCCGGCGGGTGATCTTTAGAAGCAGCTATGCTTGGCTGGCAAGGGACTGGAAAAATACTTGCTGACAACCTGGGGGCATGTTTACAGCAGTCGTACAGAGACCAACGCTCATGTTTGTGCTCTGCAGACTCTTTTTATTTTTCCAACCTTACACATATATCCATGTGTTCTTCTTTAAGCTGTATCTTAAGGGAGCATGAATATTGACGTCAGATAGAGAAACCAATGCATTGTTTCTGGACTCAATAAAAGATGTAGCAACATATACATCAACTATAAAGAACTATCCTCACCTCAATAGAAGCTGATGTATTTTATTTTTTTACAACATGAAATTCAAGAAGATTTATTGAAACTTTTTGGCACTGAAGAACAAAACTTTAATAAAGTGAACTTAATGAAGTGCAAATATAAAATAGGAAAAACTTGTTCTCGTCAATATTAACGCCCTCCAAGTCGGTATTTTATTGACTAGTAACATATTTTAAGCGTATGATGGGGATATCAGAAGAAATGTGACTTCATCTGGCAATAAAACAGGAAAAACAATATGTAAAAGACGCCACTTGAGGGAATGCGATCTGTACACGTATGTTTGTAGATATGCTGCACCATGTGGTTTTTGGTTGTTGCTGTTTTTTGTAGCGGATACTTCTATATCTATTTTTGATATACTTTATAGATCGATCACATATTTTCTATTAACTTTTTCAGTGGCTTGTGCACTGTAATAATGCAAGAGGACAGAAAGTCGTAGAATATGATCGAGATGGAAAGTAGTTTGTGTTTTGACCTATAGAATTAAATGTGAGGGCTTTGGTGTTTTTTTTTTACGATCCAAAGAGTACTAGACTTGTACATATTAATGTACATTATAAATCATAGTTTTTTTGTGTCTTTTAATAACACATTTTGTATAAATTATCTATAGTTTTGTGTTACACTTTACTTTTTCAGTGTTTTTCTATACAGTATGTCATTGATTCATTGCAACTTAAAGCTAAAGCTTAAAGCTTTCATTACAAATATTTTGTAAACAAAACTTATTCTGATTCAGTCTTTATTGCAATAAACTTGTTTGTTGTGGTTTAGCAGGACACAAGCTCCTTAAACCATTCAGTGATGAGGACTCTGGTGTGGGTCTCTCTCTCTCTCTACAGCTACCTGTTAACTCTCTTTGTCTGTTCACACTTTAGAGCTGCGGGCCTGTCCGGCTCTGGAGCTGTTCTGGTGAGCAGATGAGCTGGATTTGGCTTGTCTCACACGTTTTAACATTCCTCGTCATGGGCTGCAGCCATGGCCGCCAAGACGGAGGCAAATATTTGAAATTCAAATTGCTTTTCTTCTCTGTGCTGAGTTTTAAAAGCCTAAGTTGTTGTTTTTGCAAATAAACACAGGATGGCAGTTTAAAGGACTGTTTTATATCAGGGTGAAAGTCTTCCAGGGTTCAACATTGCAGCTCTGCTGTAAGACACGGAGCCTTTAAATAAATATGATCAATTATATAAGCTCTCTCTTATAGGCCACATATTTGAAGCTGAACCAAGGCACCTGTTGGCGCATGTTACCACACTGACACCTTTGTTAATTTGCAATTGTCCTCAGCCAGTCAGAAATACAACACTGGAGAGAGGCTACATATGCGGTCTGTAGTCTCTAACTGCATTCCTGCCCGCACAGTTGAAGCCCATGTGTGTGTTATTCCACACGGAGCGGATTCCAGGAGTTCTGTTTTAGGTGTAATAATCTAATTTTAGTGAGGCAGCCCAGGAGGTGAAAGCAACAGACAGCACAAAATGGATTATCACTGCTTGTATCTTTAGCCGAAGGCCTCTATCCTCCACGTTTACGCTTCAAACGAACCAAGAAGGTGCATGAGCGGGGCCCCTAGGGGCCCACTGCACCTCCACAGACACATCGAAGTTGTCTATTTTCCTCATCGTTCCAATTCTGACTTCACTTTTTAAATTCAAAAAACACATGTTACCCACTTCTTGTTTAAAAGCAAGTTTCCTGTCAGCCCCTCCACTCCAGCCCACCCCTCTTTATAACCTCATACAAGTTGGCAGGACGCGCTCCTGCCGCCCCGGCTTCACATGTCGATATTAAAAAACAGATGGAAATGAAATCATTGTGATTCCATGTTAAAGGCACGCCAAAGACAACCTCGGGCATGATGGGAGTAAAAGTGAGGCCTCTGGTTGTAATTGTGTGTTCATTAAATCCTCACAATTATATGCAAACAGGTTAATAAAGTGTATGTGACAAACCCCCCAAAAGAAAGCATTCTGAGTGCAAAAACAACATCAACAACAACAAAAGAAAATGAAGCTGACTTAATATTTGTCAGCTAAATTCATGTTAATATCGATTGTGACATTATAGATTAAGAAAAAAATAAAGCCTGTTTAATTCAGCACCTTAAAGCCCCAGACTGTATAACTGCTCCATTGCATATGTCATTGAAGAAAATTGTATATAGTCTATTAAAGCAAATAAGGTATATTTTATCTTCCGTTAAAGTGCTCTTAGGGGATTTTTAAGCAAACTAATGAATTCAAGATTACAGCCTGCAGAGACACGCACTTTGCGGGGCGTTGCATTCAGTGGAACTGGGATTAATGATTCTCTTGCTTCGGTTCATTAAACACAAATGTTTATCATATTTAGTCTGATTATTCTGGCATTAGCTAACAGCAGAGCCCGGAGGCTGAAAGCCGCAGTGCTGCACAGCTAATTGCGTCTTGTTAGGCAGAAATTGGCCGCAGTCAATGAGCTTTATCTCCCAGAGAGGAACAATAATATTTACAGTGTGAGGCTATCATAGTTTGATCAAACGATAGCGTTCACTTTTTTTTCCTCTTCTGGTGCTTGAATTGTTGTTCTTGTATGTTTGCCATTTAGTGCTGATTTATTTATATATTTTAAGAGCACCTTATGAAGACATTCATATCATGATTCATATTTATTTTTGTCAAAATAGAAGGAAATATTAGCAAAAATCCTGGAAATAAAGAACTTTCATTTATTTTGAATAAGCCACATCATAATGTATGTGAGCTGTCAAGGCGCAACACGCATTAACGATGTGTTTAAAGTGATTGAAATTAAGACTTTAAAGGAAGCCCAGCAGGCTGTATTTGTTGTATATTTTCAGGTGAAATTGTAGCATAATTAATTGAATTAATTTTCTCGAAGTTTTAGAATAATCAATTCATACAACTTAAAGCGAAATAATTATACAAACAAGACTAAACAAAGTCTCAAATAACACTTTATTATCTCTTAGAATTATGCAGTAAAAGCAGGAAAATAAACATTTACTGCTAAATATTTTCTCTAAGTAATAGACTACAGAGTAACCAAAAAGTGCATTTTGGATCACTTCAAGCATTTAGCGGACAATTTAAGAATATTTAAGCAGCATTGTCGGGGAAAACCCGTCAACTTAGTCCATGTAGTGCATTTTATATTTTTAACAAAAACAGATGATGACAGCCCCTCGCGTGCTTTTTTAAGTTGACCTTTCTTTGCCCTTTCAGTAACTGTGATATCATATAGAGAATACAAAGGTTGTGGCTCTGCTTCTCTCCCGCGCGACTTCAGTAAAGATAAAACTTTCGTAAGACTCATTTATCCAGCCTGTGAACATTTAAAAAGAGGAAGACATAAACGACAGCAGCTCACCATGTGCGTCCCAGGGATCCTCCTTCTCCTTACTTCTCCTGTGGTTCCTCCTGATCATGAAGAGAAGCGCAGCAAGTGTCCGGACGTCAGATTCATGCGCGTCTGCGGAGGAGCAGAGACGGGAGACAGACCTACCGAGAGGGGGCAACACACCGGCACTGCACGAGGAGGAGGAGGGGAGATAAATTAACGGGATCAGGTGGGAGGTGCGTCTCTCCATATAGAAACTAAAAGGAGCCAAGTGCATGCTTCTGCCTCGAGGAGTCACATCCTGCTTTACGCAAAGCTGAAAGTAGCTCACATAGGCAGAACGTGTCCATCAGACTCAGCTTTACCACACTGCTTTTTAACACATTTAAAATACATTTTCAGTTCTTGAACCCCACTGGTCCTCTTCTTTCTCTCTTTTCTTTTGTTTAGCTGATCATTTGAGTAAATAAGGTGCATGGATTACTATATTCTCATCTGCTGAAAACACTTACATAAAATAACAAATTGCCTCTATTTTACATTTATGTCTCTCTAAATGTAAACATTGAAAACTATTTTGAGGTCATTTTGTGTTACTTGAGGAACTACTATCTTTTGTTACGTTCACTTGGAAAGTCGCAGTTTAATTATAAATAATTTGCAAAAGTTGTGACAGGAGTTGCTTGTTTTCTAGCCTCTTTTAAAGGAACTGCACCACTTTACTTTTCAATAGTTTGGAGTAAAATTATCTTACTTTCCTACTTGTTGAAAAAGCTAACGTATTTCACTACTAAACAGGATAAAATGAGCCCCCAGCTCAACCACCCAAACCTTTATGTATTTGCACAAGTTTTAATGAGTATGATGCTGCATTGAAATACTGGAAAACTTTTTGAAATTTTTTTTTAAAGTACACAATTTGGCAATACTTCTGTTTTATCCGAAGTATTCTCCATGTACTCTTGTAATAACTTCAATATTTGATTGAAAGAGTTCAGAGTTAAAATTGGCCAATTATCAAGACGTAAACTGTTAAATTGGTAAATGCTAAAATGTCACTGTCACTTTGTCCTGATTGGTTCTTGAAGATACAGTGACATCAGCTTGTTCCAATAAAGCCCCACCCACTTACAATCGTTAAGAAGAGCCTTGACAGAAACATAAACAAAAAAGCAACCAGAACTATTTTAAGTTTGGCAGATGGTATTGTGCTCTTGCAGTAACCTGTTGCTCAGAATAAGAACTTAATAAAAATGTTTTTAAGTTTAGGATCTGGATTCATGTGGTAACACAATACAGTCCTTTGATGGATTTGAAGCAGCATATCATAATTTATCTGACAATAGAGCATTGTGCTGTATTTGTTGTTACAAGCTCTGGAGGAAATTAGACACGCCAGTGACAACACACTTGAGGGGGAAACGTTCCAGAGACAGGTTGATCTGCTCTCAGAGAGGGACTCTTTTCTATAAAGGATGGGGCAGTTTTTTCCCCTTTAAAACAAAACTTTAAAAAATCAAGACTGTGTTAAAAATTTCATGGCTTGTTTTTACACCTTGTAGATCTTCCAAGTTCAGGGTTTATTACAGCTGGCGGACAAATTGAGGGCACGGAGGAGAGCCAGTTGCGATTGTCTTATCTCCTATCTCGTCCATGCCAAGATCTCACTCTCCAGTTTGTTCCAATTATCCCTCAGCGGAATAGGAAAAATGGTTGAAGTTAATTGGCCAGACTGGATCGTTCTCAGATGTGGCCCAAAACTGATACAGATGGAAATATAAGCGAGAGAGGATCAAGGAAGGAGGGAGGGGAAGAGGGCGGGAAGACGCTTGATTGGAGTGGAGGAAACTTTCCCAGAGAAAGCCATAAAACTGATTGATGACTCCCCTCGAGGAATGTTTCCCCAGGTGTGCTTTTGTGAGTGTGTGTGTGAGAGTGAGTGTGTGTTTGTGTCTATTAGCTACAGTGCAGTTAGGCAATGCTTTCCTTGGATGAAGTACAAGTTCAATAAAGTAAATTGAGGGGTGAAACGGCACGTTTATGTGTCAATATTGCACTCTAGCAGCATGAAATAAAAGACGAGAGATTTCACAGAGCTGAGATTAAGTTGGAACTGAATTGGTAAAGTGTCAAGAACTAAAAAAATAAATACAATAAAGCAGATGCTTTGGGATAACAGAAATCATTCCTAAAATAATGAAAGAAGAAAATCTTTAAGTGCTTAAAGCACTTCAGGTGGTCCCTGATTGGTGCTTGTACTGCCAAACTTTGCACCCTCTGGCTTAGGGTGTGCTAAATGATTCAAATAATAACAAACCAAATACCGTGAAGGGATAATTATAGAAGTCAACATTGAGCCATTAAACGTGACAGAATAAGAACACGTTTCACAATACACCGCTTTTTAATTGATTAAATAGACAAGTTTAACAGAGTGCAACAGTATTAAACTGTACTTGGATTACATGATCAGACATGATTGGGAAAATTCAATATAAAACACATTTTTTCTGTAATCTTCCCTTTGTGAAGTAAACAAACACCATGTATTCACTTAAATGTTGGTTTTAGTGAATCTCTTGGTACCACAAATAAGAGGATGCACGGTTCTCTGATGATACAATAAAAGAAAAATACTTACTGCATAAGTCCAGAAGTAGTCCAAGAATATTTATATATTTCTACTCGTTTAATACAAATGTGCCAAAATGAATAAAACAACAGATGCACAAAGCTGTGAAATCACATCTGCATCATCTTTATCTCACCCAGATAAAGTCAGGTTGATGAAATAAAGTTATTGAACAAGTGAGACTAACTCAATCTGTGTTTGAACAAATGAATAACTAAAAAATCCAACCAAGCATTAAGCATGTGACAAAATATAATTTTCCTTTTAGGATCAAAATGTTGGGGAGAATCTTTTCACCAGAGAAAAATAGTGAAAGAGAATGGGCGTACCTCAAAGATCCTTATTAGGTCCCCACAATTTTTCCTCCATATCACTGATATGGTACAGCACTGTCAAATGGTAGAAACATATCAGCAAAAAAGCTAGCATTTGCAAAGCAATATGCTATGGAATATATTACACAGTAGCAATATGCAAAGCAATGAATAAATAAATAAATAAAAAACTCAAACCTCTTATAAGCAGAGTTGGCAAAGTAGCAACATTTTGTCCAAACAATGTTCAACTGACAAAACTCCCAATCAGCTATAATGAATATGAGGAAATCAAGTATGTGAAAGAGCTCTGCATAAGGATTGAGATAAACAAAAAAATCATTCTTTATTTGTACATTACCGTTTTGTTTGGTTTTCTCATAGAAATACTATCGTTTTCCCCAAACTTTAACATTATTTTTTTTTAACATGAACGTTACAACATCATCCAAATAAAGAATATCGACAAATTATAGTGTTTTCAATAGGATCAAAAATTACTGTTTAAAGAAACAAGCCTTAAGGGATAACACATTTCAGATGTAAATTCTCAATCAACTCAGAAATGTATGACACATGTCCTGTACATTTCCCAGGATCAATGTCCACCCAGAGGTGCTGCTTGCCCGACAGGCGAGGTTGGCAACAGCTTGGGCCCAGTGCCCCCAGTGTGAGAATCACCAGTGTCCACCAGTCATGCCCTCTGCTGACCCCAGCTTGCCCTCAGCTGTTCATCTGTATAGATATTTAAGGATTGAATTCTTCCGGATAATAACTTCATGATCCAAAGACCCGCCAAATCTTCACAATCCACATTAAATATATCCTTGTTGCATTGTAACTAAGATGATTTGTTTACATGTTTTTTTTATTAATCTCTTTTGAGAACTCAACAACCTGGAGTGAAGGCTTTGGCTCTCAAAGCTGGTTGGCAAGAGGAACAGAAAGGAAAATGATCTTGGTTGCTATGGATCTATAGTCAGTGTTTTTGTTTGTATTCCAACTTTCCCTCACTTTGTCTCACAAGTGTTGACAGGTGCTGGATGGAGAAAAAGACCTACGTCAACCTGCTGCTACATGTGAGGGTCAAGGATCAAGATTAAAGATTGTCCAGAGAGCTTTACCTTCTGCTGATGATGGTAAAACTTGAGTCATTATCAGGAGGGTGCAGGAAGACGACTAAATGCAAGACATAGTTTAATGAGTTTAAGTTTCATTAGAAACCAGTCAGAGATCAGTTGATGCAAATATTCCAACATCCAGTAGAGTTTCATTACACTGCTGGATTATATAAAGTGTAGACAGATCACTGATGTTACAGATGCAACCGCAGGCAAAAAGAGCAGAAAGCATCAGAAATACGTTCTGTTCTGTGATAAAGACTTATTTTATGGCAACATGTTTTTATCCTTCTCCTATCTCTCCTAATTGTACAATTATCAGTTTTATTTTGAAAATTATATTTTTATTCAATTTCTTTTTGTTTTTCATGTTTGATTTTATCCCATTTTAAAATGCTCTTCATTCAGTTATAAATAGTCATGTGTGTAAATGTAATATAAAAACAAAACAAGCAACACTTCAATATGTTTTCTCACTCGTAGATATTTTTATTTCACTAAATAAATCCATAAAGATTTTGAATCAAAAACATCACTGGACCCAAACTGCTCTCCTTTTGCAGCTCTGCAACACACACACACACACACACACACACACACACACACACACACACACACACACACACACACACACACACACACTTTAAATTGCGTATTTAAAAAAACAACCTTTTGTCCACTGCATATTTGTCTTTATGTTTCACATGTATTTAAATTATTAACTTTTTAGACAATATTCAGTTACACAAACGTTGAACAGGTGTTTGTTGTATTACCAGTCCGACTGAGCTGTGTTTGGCTCCTCAGCGCCCTCTCGTGGTGAGATTTGGCACTGCTGTGGCAGCTCTCACAAACACGGTCATCACCGTCCACTGACCTCCATCTGACAGATACAGAAGATTTTTTTGTCCTTTGTGTTTGAGAGTAAGTTTCTATTTTTTTGTTAGAGGATGGAAATTAAACTGACCTCCCGTTAATAAAAGAACAAGCCTTCTTCAATGGATCAATGTTTGAAATGGGCTCTGCTTCCAGCTGACAGGTTATATAAATCTACAGGACAACAGTATGGTACACTCTCTTTAAGGCATTTCTAAATTACCAACACAAATAAGTTTCAACACTAGTTTAAAAGAGTGCTAACAGTGCGTCTGTGGTCCTGGTGGAAGAGGAACGTGTGGAGTTGAATTTGAAGGACTTTGTCTTGGACTCTGGGCAGGAAACGGGAGCTCGAGTCGTGCAGCTGTGAGTCAGTAAAACATCTGCAAAGAACAGAAACACCCTTATCAGATTTGTCCTCCGCCCGCTGCATTCATTATATCACTGATTCGGGTTCATGTAAGTTACAGGATAAAGAAAGCAGCCGGATTTGTCCTGCTTCCATGTTCACAGGAGTGGTTCTGATTTAGGAGGATTAATTTGAGGAACTGCTGGAGACTTTGAAGACTCACCCGTGGTGGTCTATGAAGGCGTATCTGGGGTAAGAGTTCACCTCAGAGGATAAAGTGGCCACACAGCTGTTTAAAAACAGACGAAGAGGACGACGATGATCGACAGAGGCCTCGATGTTGACCGTTTCACCCAGGAAGTACACCGGTGACCTTCTCTCACCGCTCCAATCATCTGAGGAACCACAACACTGAAACCACTCAAAGCGTGTTCATTCAGAGGAATCGCATGTAGCTCAATGAACAAGGTATGTTTTTAGTTCTATCACATGTATGAATTATAAATTGGATTGTGTTTAACACATTCTATAAGAACGCTCTTATTTTGTATGTATTGATGAAGAGGAGGAGGAAGATGATGACGAACATTTTGAAAATGATTAAAAAGAAAGAAAACACATTTCTGGGGCAGCTGGCTCAGAGTTGTCGTCTCTCACCAAGATGGTTGGGATTTGATCCCCACTACACTTTAGAGCCTCTGCCATCAGTGTGTGAATGTGTATGTGCCCTGTGGTGTAAAAGAGCTTGGTCTAAAGAGAGTAAAAAAAGCTAAGCAAGGCTACACAAGCTAAACAAGGCTACACAAGCTCAAGTCCATTTACCGCTGGTTTTCCTGAATTCAACCTGCAAACAACTCATTACACGACTCCTTTGTCCTCAGTGGTGACTAATTCTGATCCTTCTAATTTTTTTTCAACTATCCCAAACAAGAGCACACTGTAGACTCAGAGGACGATTGCTATTTTTCCACCACAGTGGAACAAACTCCCCTGTCATGAGCCGAAGCTGAAAGTGTAGGTCCAGGTCCTCAGGCTGGCTCAGGGGGCTCCATGTTGGTTTCAGGGCCCCGCTGCTCACCGTGTACCTCCTGCAGGGTGGCGACACAGTGTGAAATGAGACAACATGTATAGAGTTCAAGCACACGGCAGACACTAAAGGAAAATAAACTATCCCAATAAAGCTTTCAAAACATCAGTTAGAAGTGTTGACAACGTATTGACAGTGATAAAAATACTTTTCTCAACCTTGTGTGTAAAATCTTTTGAGGCCTCTAAGTTGCAGTTTTTTAATTATTTAACAACATATTTAAATACAGTGTATACACAGTATGCATGCATTCCTCTCTATTAAATATGTGTATTCAATTATTAAACTGTTTACTTTGGGTTGTAGAACCCACTTCCCCTGCAACCCATCGATTTTAAATATTTTGTTTTGCGTGTGAAAGCACCTTCTGTATTCACAGTGGACTGTAACAGCAGCTCCTTGTTCTTGTAATACGTCGCCAGGTGATGAAGGAGGAGAGTACAGCAGCAGGTTTCTGTACAGCAAGGCACTCTGGGTAAGCTACAGATAAGGCACTGTCAGAATCAAACCAGTAGGTGGCAGCATTTAGCAGCTATGATCCATTTAAGTCCCTTTTATGAAACAAAACATGTTGACTCCATGGTCACACTGATATGTCTGATTTGTCTCACTAACCATCACTTCACTCCCACAATCAGTCAGCAGCGCTCGGATGATGTAATCCCCGTTCCCTGACACTTTCGCTGTGCAGTGACTTTGCACAGAAGCGCCAACAGGTCCAAGTCTCAAGTGCTCGGGCTCCACAGGCGGCTCCGGGTGGAACAGATGAGCTTTCATCACGACCTCGATGCCGTCCTCGTGACATTTCAAAACAAAGGTCTTCTTGAGCCTCTGTTGAGCTGAGGGAGAGTCAGTCTGTTTCAAAGAGCTCTCCTCGAGCGCGGCCAAGTCAGGGAAGGACAGAAAGAGAGGTTTGGTTTGGTAAGTGTAGCACATCATTGTTCCTATAAGAGAAAAGGAAAACAACCCCCAAGCGAGAAGCATTGTGGGCTCCTCTGATAACGTCAGAATGTGGCCGTCAGCAGAATCACACCTGAGATTAATCATTTGTGATTAGACACCTGCAGAAAATAAAACACAAAACTGAGACATGTTGTACAAAAGTATTTTATTCACAAAGATAAAACTGTACATGTTACATTCAGTGGCTGCAGGTTAAAAAAAAATACTGATATGTACCATATAATGCTCAGAGAAGTAACAGCTGTTTAAGTTTACACTGAATATAACACGCTGGTATCTAAATACCAAACAGTGATCCATGTAGTGTTTAAGAAGATCAGACAGTTCAAAATTCATAGAAAATATCACAAGACATAAAAGAACAAACATTTTAAATCCCAATGTAAACGTTGGCACCAAATGTGGTGTCAGTGAAGCGTACGTCTCGTCCAGCTAAAGCTGAGATCGAGGAGGTTTCATTGTCTTCCGATGGTCTGTTAAAAAAAAAAAAAGCTTTCTCCTTAAAGCTCTCCGCCATCGTGAGTCTTTCCTTCCTCCTTATTGGCTCCCTCCGCTCCATCTGTGCTGTCGCTTTCTGCCTGCTGGGCTCCTCCTTTGTTCCCCATGTCTCCTTTCCACACCTCCATCATACATTCTGAAGTAGGGTGAGAAACACAGACACGCACACACACACACACACACACACACACACACAGAGGAGGCGGTTAGAGCTACATTGTTTTTAAGCAGTTTTACAGAAAAACCTTTTATTTAAAAGCCTTTCAAAATAGCGACCATGTTTATGTTCAGGTACCAAGCTGCATGGAAAGTGATGACAGGGATTTTTTTTTAAAAGGTTATCTCGAGGGGGACGGATGGATTTTTCAATTATGGGAGTTTTATGCATTTTTTAGCACTTTTAAATTTAAAAAAATATTCATGTTGTTGCAACAATATCGGATTTGTTTGATGACAAAAGCTTTCTTGAAATGTACATCGTCATTGTGCAAACTCTAAACTATCTCCTTGAATCCAACCTATTGACCTTCTTTCCTTGTTGGACACGCCCCTCACCTCCCTGTTCATTGGTCTAACCAACCATTCTAACCAGCCCACCTTTACAGACATTGGTTTGTAAATGTCTGTCATAGATATGATTGATTATCTGCATGGATTTTTTTTTCTTCATACCTTTATAAATAACTGAATTGAATTTATTAAATCAAATGGCACAATGCAATTTAACATAGTTTCAATACAAATCATTAAAACTGATTGCTATCAATGTGTTTCTTGATGATCCTGATGAAGGCCACAAGTCGAACTACGTCTGTATAATCTGTTAAAAAAGTGTTTCTGGAGATTTTTGTATCTGTGTCGTCTTCCACACATCAAGTCTTTGATGTCAAAAAGATGTACTCTAACATCTTTTGTTCTAGTTGCAGAATGCTGCTCCAGTTAGGCAGGGACAAACATATTACTCATATTTCTATCTTCATTTCTCATGAAATGGTTTTATAGCTAAAATGTTGACTCAGACAAACAGCTGCTATTTAAAAAGAAGCTGCTAGCTGTACCTTGCTCAGAATCATCGAGGACGTGTTTCTGACAGAGGAAGTTCTCCAGCCTCTGGTCCTGATGATGGAAGTACCAGTCCTCCACGACTTCCTCGTACTCCTCCAGCATCGTCTCACACTGAACGACAAACACAAACACATAAACACATGGAAACTGAATGTTTCATTTCATGTAATTAACTGCACGTCCTCCTACCTGTTTTTTCATGTCTGACACCTCCACAGAGGGTTCGTCCCACAGCTCAAACGGCATACCCAGGTCCACTTTCACTCCTTTGTGGACCAGGTTCTTCAGAGTTGACATGGTCTGACTTGTGCCCTGAATTACACACGGTGCAAGGATTAAACAAAGATTGGTCCGCTTTAATCTGGATTCTGAAAACGCAACGAGAGAAAGTATCTCACTTGGGCATAAACCTTCAAACACCTATTTCAGAGAAACCAGACGGATGCACTTCACCTTGGCATATCGGAGGCTGCCAGGTCTCTCTGCATGGACACTATACTGCAGGATACGTTCACAGATGTTGTCCACAGCCTCAGTCAGACGAGTTTCCCTGCATGCAGAGCATGGATGCACACACTGTCAGCTTTTCTAGCAGTAAAAACAGTTACTAGGCATGGGGAAAAAAATATTAAACTCATTAGACCAATAGCAGAAATCCTGCGTGTTAGTATTTATTAAAGTGAAAGTCCACAGACTGCACTCACGAGGTGTTGTATTTGATCTTTCTTCTTCTCTTGCCTGTGTCCAGCACTTCTCCGACCTCCAGCACTTCTTTGGAGCGACCTGTTTTCTCCAGAGCATCCTGCAGCTCCACTGTCAAGAACTTACAGACTGAAACACACATAGAGTTACATAAAACAAACACTTTTTTATATGTTTCTCTGTACGTTTAAGCAGACACTCGAAGTCTCACAGGTATGTAAACAGGATCTATGTTGCGGTTTCGAGTGGATTGTTTTACAGTAATCGTAACAGCTTGCTTGTAAAACTTCTTCGTCCTACCTTCGCACTTATTTGGCAGCCTCTCGTCTTCGAGCGATGAGACGAAGGCGCACACACCAAAGAAAAGGACGATAAAAATGTTCATTTTACAAACGTGTCCTTAAACACACTGGCAAACTTCAAACTTTAAAGCACAGCAGCCACATCGGCATTTTTGAATACGACGGTGCATCTGCGCATGCGCAGTGTATACTTACAGACAAGAATAGTAGAGCGCGGTGGCTGGATCTCAGGGAAGAGTGTCGATAGACGAAAACATTATACAGGTACTGCTCCATTAGAAACATTAACTAATACAATTAGACATAGCTTAGGTATTGTGCAGTTTTTTTGAAAACAAATTGAGGGTTTCTAAATAGTCACCTTGCGACTATATTTGGCTTTTGCGTTCCTTCCATATGTTTTGCGTTTCCATTATAAAGTGTGTCTGAGCCATATAAACACCAACAACATCACCTGATCATTTTTCATTCATATTTCGGTCTATGGTTGTCATGCTGCTTTCTTTCAGCCTCCTTGGGTAACATCAAGCAGAATCCTTTCAGAACGTCTCCACCAGAGTCATACACGAGAAGGAGTTTTGGGGTAACCCCATAATAACACAGCCAGTATCGCTTTTGCATTATCTAATACTTTTCTTGTTTTTGTCCCTCTCCTTAGAGAGAGTATATTGTGAAAGTAAACTTAAATAAACTAATTGATCTAAAAAACATGGAAGAAAGCATTATGGTGCTCTGCTCTCATCTAGACTAGTTCTACCTACCTACCTACCTACCTAACTACCTACCTACCTAACTACCTACCTACCTACCTACCTACCCTCCTACTTACCTACCTACCTACCTACCTACCTACCTACCTACCTACCTACCTACCTACCTACCTACCTACCTACCTACCTACCTACCTACCTACCCTCCTACTTACCTACCTACCTACCTACCTACCTACCTACCTACCTACCTACCTACCTACCTACCTTCCTACCTTCCTCCTACCCACCTACCTACCTACCTACCTACCTACCTACCTACCTACCTACCTACCTACCTACCTACCTACCTACCTACCTAACTACCTACCTACCTACCCTCCTACTTAACTACCTACCTACCTACCTACCTACCTACCTACCTACCTACCTACCTACCTACCTACCTACCTACCTACCTACCTTCCTACCTTCCTCCTACCCACCCACCTACCTACCTACCTACCTACCTACCTACCTACCTACCTACCTACCTACCTTCCTACCTTCCTCCTACCCACCCACCTTCCTACCTACCTACCTACCTACCTACCTACCTACCTACCTACCTACCTACCTACCTACCTACCTTCCTTCCTTCCTACCTTCCAACCTTCCGACCTACCTACCTACCCACCCTCCTACCTACCTACCTACCTAACAAGCTTGAGACCAGGTATATCCCTGCAGGAATGGGGGATAACTATCTTGATGTTTGGCAGTGAGACGGTTAAAATAGAAGCTGCTTGCTTGCCTCTCGGTTTCTCGGGTGTCAGGGGCAACACACTCGACGACAACAGATACTCCAGGAGTGTGTGCAGGAAAAGATAGAGAGGAGAGGGGAAGAGACCACGATGATCAAATGTGAAGCAAATGCTAACATAAGGACAGAGAAGAAAAACACAGAGTGATGCAAGAGGGGGAATGTGCTCAGTCACAAACCAGAAGAGCCCAAGCAGCAGTAAGTGACACACACACACACACACACACACACACACACACAGACACACACACACACACACACAGACACACACACACACACACACACACACATGCTCCCGCAAACACTCACACTCCTAGAAAACACGTTTGTTTATGTCCTCCAGCAGCAGGACCGTCTGTTCAAAGACGTCAGATGACAACGTGTCTGTAATACAAGAGGGACTGCTTAACTGTAGTAATGTATAACTATAGTGTGTGTTATGTCACTGAAGGAGTAGACCGTCTGTCTATTGTCTGTGTGGAAAGAGATCCAGTTACACAGAAGTGTCACCCCGATCCGGTGTGTCACGCCTGTATGCACACACAAACGCATACACACTTGTGCATCAACTCTAGGGACTATTACACACACACACACACACACAGATGAAACATAAGAGATGGTGTGCGGGAGCATGCAGCACTCGCTGCAGCATCAGTTTTCCTGTTAGTGTTTTAAATTTGCTAATTGCAACTTTTTTTCCTTCAGGTCGACTGAAACAAAAATCCAACATGGTTCAGAAATAAGAAGCAGGATGAGACTGATTCAGATCTATTTGGCTGGTTTAGAAGACAGAAGACAAAAGTGTTGGCCGGCTTTTAACAACAACAACAGAAAAACGAAACAGGAGAGAGGTGACACATCGTGCCTTTTTGTTGCAACCCAGCAGGAATGGTTGTCTCTGAAACATTAGGATTCCCTAAATGACCATAGGAGGACAAACAAGGTCCTCGAATCGTTGCCTGAGCAAGAAGAGAAGTTCGATTCCAGGAAACCAAGGAGAGAAACGTCTACACTGACTGCAAGGTAAAGACATTAACTCAGAGTTCAGACTGTAACACTTGTAGACAGTCATGTATCCCAAAATTATGAAGGATAAACAAATCATTAATACTTGTTTTTTAACTCCTGGGACTGCAATAACTTTATGATAAGGTTGCTAATATTTATATCTGATGAGCTGCCTTCAAATCCCTCAAACTGTTGAGCGCACTTTTAATACACACACTAACGCTCAACAAAAATAAACCTGAATGTCAGATGTTTTCATCTAAAATATGTAGTGTATGCATTTTCCCTGTAGTGTAATGCTGTTATTTTCATATTTGTAAAAGCAAAATTAAACAGATTTTGTATGAAGAATTTGTCTGTTTAAATGCAGTAAAGTCAGTTCATAGTTGTTGAGGCAACAGTGGAAGACCCTATTCTTTTCTGAACTGTGAAGCTGCCTTTAATGCATGGACATGGTTTATATTTACACCTTCAGTTCAGTCTGTATAACTCGCATGTGGATGAACCTCAAAAACCCACACATCAGAGACGTCTTTCTTTATTCTGAAACTGAACTAAACCGAATCACAAATGTAAAAAAAATTGAAGCAATTTTTAATAACTGTTAATACGCCCCAAATAATCTAATAATGATGATAATAACACTTTTTATTTGTTTGATGGCGCATTTTAAGTCACCCAAGGTCACCTTAAATTACATAAAAGCATAAAATAAAAACATCACAGAATATTAAACCAAACATTGACATAAAAAAACAGAAAAGACGAGTGTAGTGCCCAGTGACCACTGAGCAGTCAGAGTGAGTATGCCAGTCTGAACAGATGGGTTTTGAGTTTGGATTTGAAGGTTGTAAATGAGATATTCATACAAAGTTCCTGTGTAAAGACGGCGTACAGCTTCATCATATGATGTTGAAGGTATTTATGAGTCATACCTAACGTGTTTCTGCAGCCACTGAGCGGTAATAAGTCAAGAATTTGTTAAACATTTTATTCCTGATGGATGTGTGTTCATGTTTTTTTTTGTTTGTCTGCATAAATCTGATACAAGAAAATCAAAACCTCACTGATAATTGATCACACTGACCATGTGTGCATGGCATCTGCAAACGCAAGCACCTGCACACAGCACGGCCCTGAGATGACCCTGAATACACGCACACACACACGTACACTAACACACACACGTACACTAACACACACACACACACACACACACGTACACTAACACACACACACACACACACACACACACTAATGCGCTCTGAACCTGGCATACTCCTGCTGACACAGAGAAGTCACAGTGCTTCACACACACATCAGACGATATTCACATACACACTCGCTGCTGACTCAGAGAACCCAGCAGGTCATATCACTGATGACTGAAAGGGTACCATTACCTTACACACACACACACACACACACACACACACACACACACACACACACACACACACACACACACACACACACACACGTGTGTAACCCTAGTTGTCTTCAGCAGTTGTACAAAAACTCAACTCATCTGAACTCAGTCTTTATTAGAGACACAAAAACAAAAGAGAAAGTTGATCTGTTGAGTTTGGCTTATGGCTTAGTCTATAACCTATTTTAGGGTAAATATTTTATCTATTATAATGTTGATAACATCATCATAGGTAAGAGAACAACACATGTTTTAAGCGCAAACCCAGAATTTCTAAATACTTTAATTACTGCATTCAGCTCTTTTAGACTCTTTATATTGTCTAAAATAAGTATCAGAAATTAGCTACGCCTTCTACATGTACATATGTGTCCATATTTATGTAAGTCTATCAATTTAGTTCTTTTTATTTTTGAATGGATGACAATTTTCATTGAGCCATGGAGCAATGGCAATAAATATATTATGTTCTATTCTTATGTGTTCTATTCTATTTGTTTATATTCTATTCTGTTCTAATGTGTTCTATTTGTTCTATAAATATTCTGTTCTATTTGTATTCCATTCCATTGTGTGCTTTTCTATTCTATGTGTTCTATTTTTCTATTTGTATTTTATTTCCTATAAATACAATTTGAATTAACAGAAGTTCACTTTTGAAGGCGTCAGCCAAATAGAACAGCTTTGTGACTCTAATCTAGTTTCATAATCAGATAGCAGCAAACATCATGTCAATGCTGAGTGGGCATTCCCCTGTTAGATATTAATGTTTTCCACTTTCTTCTTCTCTCCAGTCACGATGCCTGAACGAGTGCACAGTTTTCAGGGTCAAAACTTCCACAAACTGAGGCGAGCCTGCCTGCGTCGAGGTGCGCTCTTCAAAGACCCTTTGTTCCCCACCACCGCTCAGTCCCTTTTCTATAAGAGGGAGCCCCCGCCAGGTCTGACCTGGAAGAGGCCCAGGGTGAGTCTGTATAAAAGCATAGTCGTATTATACACATTGTCCTCGTTCGCACCACAACAAGTCATTCTAAAAATATACATATTTCCAAGCAAGCTTCTTCTAATGCAGCGGCCCAGCTCAGTATGTTGCATTACCACCAGATTATGTTAATTAAAGCGCCTGCTATTAAAAGTGAGGCATCAGGCAGTGAAACCTTAACCTTCAGTGAGCGGCTGGTGAAGGCTGCTGATGGACCGCTCTATAATTGTGTGTGTTGGTATTCACACAGACTATTTGTAAAGGCAATTTTTTTATAGCCCAGGTGTTTTTAGCACAGTGTTGAGATGGGTGTATCTGTGTGTAAGAATAAAAAAGCAAAGCCAAATGGCTTTGAATGGAGGTTATGAAGACGAGGTCAAAGGTGAGGACAGTTTATTTATTGTCTGAATAGATTTTATGTATGATTAAAAAAAATGTCATTGTAAAGTCAGAAATCAAGATTTTATTGTGGTAGACTCACATAAAAGAGATTACAAAGGAAATCAAAATAGACGTTTTATGTCAAAGCAATTGATTTTTTTTCTGATGTGTTTTCCTCACAAGCACATTCTTCCCTTTTTTGGGAGAGTGTTTTTCTCTCAATTTGATCAGGTTTTTTTTTTTTTTTTGCAATAGCCTTTAAATCTCCAAGTTGGTAACCAAGTTGAAAGGCTTTTTGAATAACCTTTACATTTTAAATACCTTGTCTTTCAGAACAATCACACTCGACAAGTATTATGAAAACCCCATGGACAATCATTATTAACAGCTAATAAAACAGCTAAGCTATTCGTTGGTTCATTAATGTGATTCCAGAAAACTGGACTAAAATGGACAACTTGATAATCCTTTTGACAAAAAAAATGCCAACAAAACATTGAAGATTTTCTATATGACATTTTTACAATATTTAAGGGACTTTAAAAAAAACAACAACAAAAAACAGCCCAAGTCGAAGCTTTCTTTAAAGATATTTAACTTTTTTTATTTTGGTGAAAAAATGAGAAATGAGAGCTTTTTATGTGATTACTTACTGCCAGTTAATTATCTGACTTAGGCCTGAAGGGTTAATGGTTATGAGTGCTATAGATATTTAAAGTGTATATCAACAGGGAGTTGGATGATAGAGAGAGACACACACACACACACACGCACACACATCCACTCCCTCACACACTCTATCCAGGTGGCCTTGTTCTACTTACGAACTTGATATGATCACAAGGCAGGTTTATATCTCTTCTACGGTTGCATTTAACGAGTGAATGGCCACTAAGTGTGTATTTCCCTAAGTGTGTGTGTGTGTGTCCAGCAGCACTTCTTCTATTACGTGAGCCTGTCCAAACGGAGATCAACAAGTCCACACACACAGGATCTGTCTCCTCAGCAGAGCGCTGACACCCTGAATCAGCTTGACTCATAAAATACGCTCTCAATACTAACTGCTGCAGTTATTCACAGTTTATTTAAAGCTGTTTTATTAACAATATTTACACTGCAGAGATTTTTTTTTTACAGCCTGTAGCTAATTGTTTTTGTGAAGTGAACCACTTATTTACTCAACTACTACTCAACTACTCAACTACTACTTTTTCAATTACTACATAAAAAAAAAAATTATATATATATATATATATATTTTTTTTTTTTAATGTTTTTTATTATTATTGATATTTTTTTTTTGTTGGTGGTTTTCCCCTCAAAAATTTCCGTCTTATCTCAGATGTGTTGTCCAACAACCTGTCTTATGTTTTTTTTAAGCGTCTTTCAGCTCATTGTTTCAGATGTTTAAAAGTCAGATGGAAAGAGTTGCTGCCTCAAAGTGGGCCATGAAATATATAAGCACACAATTTATGTATCTTCTTTTTCTCGTGCTTACGCATTAGGAGATCTGTAAGGATCCCCGCCTGTTTGTCGATGGCATCAGTACTCGTGACTTGCACCAGGGCAGTCTGGGTAACTGCTGGATGGTCGCTGCCATTTCCTGCTTAGCGTCAGAGCCGTCCCTGTGGAAGAAGGTGGTGTATTTTTTCCCTTCCTGTTGTCCTTTCTTTCTTCCTTCTTCAGCTCCTTGTATCTTCATGGCTTCATCTCCTCAGGTGATCCCTGGCCACATGGACCAAGAGTGGAATCCAAAGAACCCCAACCTGTACGCAGGGATATTTCATTTCCGCTTCTGGCGACTCGGCAGGTGGATGGACGTCGTTGTGGACGACCGCCTGCCTGTCAGCAGGGATGGAGCGCTGCTCTTCTGCCGCTCAGCTACACCTCGAGAGTTTTGGAGCGCTCTGTTGGAGAAGGCTTACGCAAAGTGAGTCGCCTCGGCAAACACTGAACCTTAAGTGATGGGACTGGAGTCTGATAAAGCTTCTATGAGGATTTGTCTCTGTAAAAACTGAACCTGTTTTTACAAGCAATACTTGATCTCTGTAATCTCCAATCTCATTTCTACTACATATTTGTCATCCTGTGCCATATGTATTATAAAAGAACTAAAACACTGCACTTCCAAGCAGGGACAGAAATGCCCCAAAATTGACACTTTCTACTCTACGTATTACCAAGGTCTCAAAGTTGTAATGATGAAAGATATTTTTATACCCTTCTATAAATCGTGACCTCACCATACTCTTTCCCTAACCTCTAGCACCTAAAGCCTAACCCGAGTTATTCAAGAATCTGCCGCCATGGCTCTCTCCCCTATCAATTTCACCTAATGTGGAATCAATAAAGTTCATCTTATATTATTTCTATCCCTAACCCCCCAAATGTTGGAGGCCCTGTTCCTTTTTAGCAGCCTACAGAGGCTGCAAGTGGTGACAGATAAAAGCAGGGCTGGATTAAAGGCCCCTGATGCATATAGTGATGAAATAGTTTGCAGATCAAAAAAAAAGTGCAGCATAGATATACTGTCTGACTAAACATGTTCAAATATGTGATTTCTTACTTTATTTTTTCGAAGACACCCCATTGTGTACACAGTTGAATACTATTTCTGCATTACATTAGATAGTCTTTCTCATCCTTGTTGTGCATAAGTTTTATTTAAAAATAATAATAATAATAATAATAATAATAATAATAATAATAATGATAAAGGCCCATCTGGTATTGACGCCTGTCAAAAATAAAATCAGGGTCATTTCGTAGACTAAGGTAAATATAAAAGCCTGGGCTGTTAATTGAAGTTGTGGTACTCAAAAACATATCCCTAATTTATTGACCTTTACAAAGACTGTGGTAAGATATTTTTAAAAAACATTCATCATCAGAATGTTGGCCTCGATGTAAACAAATCCACTGTTCTTTAACAGTGAAGTTGTATCCAATTGATAATCTTGCCCAGTGAAAGGGTTTTAAAAACTTCAAATATCATGAAGTTCTACTTTTTCCTTTGGACGAGAAAAGTGGAGAAGCCATTAATCCCTCCGCATGCCTACATGGTTGTTCTTTAGGCTGAACGGTTGCTATGAGGCCCTGGAGGGAGGAAACACTGCGGAGGCTCTGATCGACTTCACTGGAGGGGTTTCGGAGCCCCTGAGTCTGGATCGAGAGGCCCTCACACAGCACTGCGAGCAGAGGAGGGCGTTCTTCCAGACGCTGGCTAAAGCACATGAACGCAAAGCCCTCATCACCTGCTCCATACGGGTAGGATTACGAAAGAAACGCAACAACATGTTAGAAATGTTGCGTCTCAGATCTAATCGAGTATTATTGATACTCTTCAGCCAGCAGAGGGGGAGACTGTGGAGTCAGTGCTGGATTGCGGTCTGGTGAGAGGACACGCCTACGGGATAACAGCTGTGAGAAAAGTGAGGCTCGGGGAGACGCTGAAGAATGGCGAGGTGTCTCGACTCTTCATGGTGCGCATGAGGAACCCATGGGGGACCACAGACTGGACGGGTGCCTGGAGTCAGGGGTGATGGTCTCTCCTCTTCATCTGCTGAGTACATTAAACAGTTTGCAGGAGAAATGGGACTAAAACCTTTTTTTTTTCTGGGGACATTTTCTAAGATTTTACAGCAGTGTTGGATTTTTTTTATTTTTTTTTTACGAGCTGACATCTGCCATTTACATTTTTAAGGAATGAGAAAACTTCCAACATGGACCTTTAAAGTTTTGCAGAAGTTGAAGCATAAAAACTGCTGTTTTTTTTATGACATTTGCAATATGGAGCTTGGCATTATTTCCTGCTAGCTTTGACATCATTGTTCTTGACTGCCCCCTGCAGGTCGCAGCAGTGGCAGCAGATGAGTCGGGCGGAGAGGGAGAAGATGGGTCTCATTGTTCGGGATGTTGGGGAGTTCTGGTATGTTTCTTTAATCTATATTATCCAGTTACTTCCAGTAGAGTAACTGTTTTTTTTCCTGTGGTGTCAGCATACAATTATACATTTTTATGTGATGTGAAAGATTAAAAAGGAAGAAGGAGCCAAACAAAACATTAAATCCAAACCCTTTGAGCTGATTTAACAAATGAAATAAAACAATAGTGTACAAAAAGAAATAGGTGGGGAAAATCTAAACATGATGTTTTTTTTACCCTCTTACCTTTAAATGGTGTCTTCTGCTCCTCAGGATGGATTTCCAGGATTTCTGTCACTACTTCACAGATGTCGTAGTTTGCCGGCTGGTGGAGAGGACTCTACTGTGGCCAAGCTCTCATTGGAGAGAAGTGCGCTGCTACGGGGAGTGGGCTCCTGCTCCGATCTCCTCGAAAAACCTCCAAACTCCTGTCCTCCACGTCAGCCGCCAGCAGAGTTTGGGGAAGAGCGATGCCAAATCTGGAGGGACCAAACAGCGAGGAAACAGAAAAGAGGCCAGACTCGGGGAGAGTCAGCAGCAGGGTGGAAAGAGAGCGAGACGAGGAGGAGACACGGCAGTGGAAAAAGTGCGAGCGGAGGAGGAGGATGCAGGAGAGGAGGTGGGATGGGAGGCACAGGTAGATAGGAGGAGTCGATGTGGGGGATGCATCAACCACAGGGACACTTTCCTGCACAATCCACAGGTAAAACTCAAGAGGAAAATCTTCAGTATTTCAAAGCATGTGGGGGGGGGAAAAGTAAATTTCTTGCTCTGTAGTTCATGTTTGAGGTGAGAGGCAAAGAGGAGGAGATGCTGATCTGTCTGCAGCAGGAGGACAGGAGGATGTGGCGGAAAGATGGAGGAGGAGAAAACCTGCCTATTGGGTTTGAGGTGCTAAAGGTGAGCAGTTTAAAAAAAAAGACAGAAACAACACAAGCAGTTTCCACAGACACGTAAAAACATAAACCACGTCCCGTTTGTTGTGTTTCAGGTGGAGGTGAACCGCAGCAGCAGGGTGCAGTGTGTGGTGGAGCAGGCAGCCAGCTCCATCTACATGGACTCCCGCAGCGTGACGCTGAGGGGGACGCTGGCTCCTGGTGGCTACGTCGTGCTGCCCACCACCTTCCTGCCAGGAACCACCGGACGCTTCCTGCTACGTCTCTTCTCCCATTCATGCATACGACTCAGGTGTGTGTTTAAGCTGACTGATTTTAGATGGCAAAAAAAAACAACATTATGCAGCCATAATGTTGTTGTTTTTTGCCATCTAAAAGGAAAACGTTTTCTTTTTCCATTCATGAATGAAAAGGTCACTGCCTTCTCAAACTAAATACTTTACCAAAGTATCAATATTAAGTGTAATAGGCCCACATACATGAATGATAATGACAAACTGTTTCTAAAGCTCATCGAAATTCAAACCTCTTTTACCTCCTGCTAACTCATTTTGGGATGCTTTTTTTTCTGTGTAGGGAACTAAGGGAGGATTTGCCATCTCCCTCCGTCTTCCATTGTTTTCTACCTCAACCCTCAGTGGTGACCACCGTCCATCTCCGGAGGGCATCTGGAATCAACTATCCCAAACAGTCAGGTGGGGTGGTGCAGCCTAACATCATATCCAATATAACACTGCCATTTTAAGGCGCAATATTTACGAGAGAATTGATTGATGAATATCCACTACCAAGATATGATATTTTTGTTTTTTTTAATTAAAACTTTTTGTGCTGTGTTTAATGCTGTGCTGGTCAACAGCTCCTGATGTTTATGCTGTTGTGCGCTGTGAGAATGACACCATACGAACACGGGTTTTCGAGGCAGAGGGAAACCCTGAATTCAACCTACGAGCAATCTTCTACAGGAGACGCCCAAACACGCACATCTCCATAGAGGTTTGACACATTTATGCTTCCTCTCTTACACAAAAGTCACGTAGAGTCACACAGCCGCTCATTTGCGCGTCTTGTTGTGTGCAGTTATGGAGCCGAGGTCTGCTGTGGGACTCGGTGCTCGGCGGAGCTCGGCTCAAGGCGGCTGAGTCTGAGAAAAGTCGGAGCCACGTGATCGATCTCCGAGGAGGCCGATCACGTTCAGGATGCAGAGGGTGTATTTACGTTGAGACGTCCTCCAGCGCCTGCCTCACAGACTTATGACAACAACACGCAGCCCTCTCAGGGGCTAGCAAAGATACAGGACGGTACAGACACACACACACCCGTGTTCTAAAGATATAAACAACAAATGTGCTGCTTTTTCAAACTAAAACTAGATATGATATATGATATATATCTGCTGGTCAGATACATTGGTGCACATATTTTCTGATATCAGCAGTCAGAAAAAAAATCAGTCAAGCTGCTGCCAAATTACACATTTTGTGTATAATCATTTTAAGTTTCTATCAGGTCTGTTGTTTAATGTATTTACTTAAATTATACTATACTGTACTTTAAATTGTACTTTTCATGATTATTAATGTTACTTGTATGCAAGAGCGTGTCCAGAGGGGTATCCAGGGGTGGCATGGGCCCCTCTTAAAATCTAGCTGGCCACCTCAGGTGCCACCCCTTAACAATGATTGGCTTTTTGGGTTCAATCCCCAGCCCCTGCAGCTACATGTCCAATGTGTCCTTGGGCAAGGCAAGCTGCTCAGCTGAGAATTGGATGGAATTGGTTACTTCTGATGGTCACTTTGCATAGCAGCCTCTACCAGCATCATCTACCATCCATTTACCACTTCTATTTCATAATGGGACAATTTCGACAGTTGGTTGCAAGTCCCTGTGACTTTTGTCATGCATCCTATTTTTGAGTACCTACGTAAAGACTTGCTGCTGCTCCATTGAGTCACTTTTTAAAGTCAAGAAATGATACACTGATCGTGCTATTTATTTGTTTGTTTTTGTACACAAACATCTGGCCACCCTGCATGCAAGTCCAAGCCACTTTTGGGCCTCCCGAGTTCATAAATCTGGACACGCCCCTGCTTGTGTGCTTGAATCTACATGGGCAAAAAATGACACTTGCATTCATTTAAAGAAAAAGTTGTTTGATGTCACTTCTCTTTTTATATTTCATTATCATGACTTCAATAAATATTTGTCAATTCATTCTTTTTTTGGGGGGGGGGGGCTTTTAAATTGTTTTTATAATAATTTTAATATTTCACTCAATTTAACTCTTTCTCTTAATACAGCGTCTTGTACTGTATTTAGATATAAGATACAAGAAAGTATACTTTCAAAGTTTAGGGTTGTGGAAGGGAATGTTTTCCAGAAGGTGATGCCATCACAAATGTTTAATTTTGAGATATGGTGTCGGTCTTAAATTAATATACGCTTAAGACAAGAGCACCAAATATTTACTTTCTTTTACAAAATATTTGTATTCATGGAGTTTCAGAGAACTTTACTGCAATATTATTTCAACTCATACTAATATTGCCACTACGGCTCGTGTCCTTGCTCTTTTTGAATGCAAACTCAACGGCAAATAAAAGACGTGCGGGCTCTTTAAAATGTTATCTCTACTAATTTGAAAGTATTTGTTTATCACGAGCCTGGAGCCTGCTGCTTTTCAAATGAAGGATTATAAACTACCATGACCTGTTTTCAAACTGTAAAACACAGTTACTGTTACTGTGCAACTTTAAACCACAATAAAGACCAGTAGCTCCATTCAAAATCTGTTATTCATCAATTGATTGATTCAATTGATTTGATAAAACAACTTACTGTTTTAAACTGTAACTGTAAGACACCGTTACTGTGTTTTACAGTTATTAAAACTTTAGTTACTAAAACTTTATAGAACTCCAAATTAAAGGGATACTTCACCCATTTACATGAAGCTGTGTATCATTAGAAACATGGTAGTAGTGTTGAATGGTCGTGAGTCCAGCCCTCATTTTGCCCTGAGACGAGAAAAATGTGTTTTTCTTTGCTTGAAAGTTTTCTTCATATAATGCAAAAAACGTCATATTGCATCACATGAATCACATGTTTCTAATGATACACAGCTTCATGTAAATGGGTGAAGTATCCCTTTAAGTTTCTAACTGTTGCGTAGCAGTTAGGTGGGTGTTCATAATTTAGACTCAGAGCCTTTGACACTGTTTAAATTTACAGATTAGATATCGTGTCTCAATGCTGTAACACACTTTAAAATATTCAAATGTGATGCTTGCCTAATCAGTACGTAGCTTTTTTATGACCTACAACTGACTCCATCTGTCAAAGCTTTAGCACTTCTGAGACGAGTCGGTTTCTCTAAAGAAAATGGGTGAAAGCAGACCTGGTCCTCCAAGATCATGTCTTACACGTTATTTGAATTGAGAGATTTATGAAAATGAGGGTTTTAAAGACTTAGTAACTTAAAGACAACTCGAGGAGGTACTTTGACGTACTTGTGTGTACATTCCTGCAACGTTGTGCTCATTTGCATTTCTTTGATAACTTTATTTCCTTTGCAGAATAAAACTAAAATTCAACAGTATAATCAGCATTTGTATCATGTTGTATCATAGTTATTATAAAGCTACATTTGTTAGAATACATTTTTGTTTATGTGGAGGCTATGTAGGTATTAAATAGTACAACTTGAATGGGTCGCTCTACATGTAGTGAGAATTTCGCTTTTGAAACTTTGTGCATTTAAAAAACATTACTTTTCTGCGCATGCGCGCTCGTGGAGAGGTGCGGTTTGGCATCTCCTGAGGGAGCGGCTGACTTGTCAGCAGCTCAGAGTCACAGCAGCAGGAACGAAGACAGAAGATTTCAGGTAAGCGGAGGGGGGTATCTCTCGAAACTGTGACTTTCCATACATCTAATTTCTGTCTGCTGTGGTCACTTTTTGCTGTTTTATTTGTTTAATGAAGCAAAGTTTTTGCGATCAGGTGTTGACTTTACGTCGCGGCTTCAGTGCGGCGGGGCGCGAGCGTCTGTAACTCTGAGCAAGTTAAAGGCGGGGCTGTGATTGCGTGCCATCTCTTTTGGTGTGTTTGGTGTGTATTGTTTGAAATAGTTTCACCCTGTTTATGACTGAGGTTTTATTCACTTTTTTTCATTTAGAAACTTTCTGCTGGTCAAAGAGAAACTCATTTGTCCCTGCTGACCTTTACTTTTTAAGTGACAAACTGCTGCTTTTGTGTTCATCTGTTTCTTGTCTTCTGTATTGATTCATTGTCAATTCTATGTTGTATGCTGATTGCCCTCTAGCATTGATAATAAAAACAACATTGAACCTTCCCTCAGTAGAAAGTTTTTAAAGTTTTTATCCACCTGTGGGTTGTTTTTATTGTCTTAATTGAAACTATTTAATTAAAAAAAAATTAGGCTGTTACACATATTTTGTGTAGGCCTATTTTAATTCTTTCTACATGTCTCTTCTCTGTTTTCTTTTTCTATAAGCTAATGTATTTTCATATTGTTTCTCGTTGCTCTTGTTCCTTTGCAAATTGGTCAAACTGGCTTTGATGGGAATGCAGTCAAACCTCTTTGGAGTGTCCTTACATCACAGTCAATAATAGCAGACTTTTTTTGTGTGTGTGAACAATAAACGTGCCAGTATGTCCCCTGTTTTCTCATATGTTGTCAGGCTGAAGTAACAAATGAATAATCATAATCAGGTTTTATTACCAAGTACATTTACATATACAAGGAATTTGAGTTGGTGTATTGGTGCAAAAACATTTAACATAGGACAGAGTGACACTGTTTAGCCTTTTTAAAACATTCACTGACCCCACTCCTAAAAGCCTCCTCCTTTTCCCGCCTTCACCATCTGGTTTAGCTGTTAACCAGGGCTATAAATGTGTGTAGCATAATAAAGGATATAAGTAATTTGCATTTTAAAGAAGTGCTGTAATCATGAGTCAGTTTTTACTGAGTCAGGCTTAAAGGAAGACGGTTACGGGTCTTGGCCTGGAAGGTGGAATGTAAGTTTTCGAGTTTTTGACTACGTGACTTCACCTGTGGCTTTGGAGAATTGCACGGTGCTATTTTCAGATCACAATTTTTACCTTTTATATCATTATTTGAACATGGAGGCAACTAACATAATTATTTTCATTAAAAGTTCCTCTGCGGACTATTTTATATAAAATCAAGAAGAATAAAAACCTTTTAATGAGCTAAAAGTTTTTGACTGAAAAGAACATTTTGGCATTTTTGCTTAAAACAGCACTTATATCGTTATTGTGCTGTTTTTTTTTTTTTACCCCCTACAGTCTTCTGACTACTCACAGCACTTTTACAACGCATGTCACACGTACACATTCCCACACTGATGGCAGAGGTTTCTATGTCAAGTGACTAACAGCAGTAAGAAAAATGTGATCTTTTAAAATTGGAGGTGTGGAAGCATTTAGGCTTTCCCAAAACAGGAAATGAAAGCGGTGAGAAAATAACAGCCAAGACAAAAACTGTGTGCAAATATGATAAGAAGACAGGGAAGTACACAAAAAGAAGAACCACCATGATGCAGCGTTTAATTGACGGCACAATGAGAAGCTCCAATCACCTCCCCTGGTGGAGAGAAAAAAAAAAGAAAAACAATAAAAGGCCAAACCACACTGAGAAGTGGGTTAGCAGTCCTTAAAGGAATCTGTTTCAGTCTCATTTAGTAAAATAAATCCTGAGAGAATCCTATTGTGAACGCAGTATCGTGAGTTGAGTGAATCGTTACATCCCTATTATTTAAAAAATAAATGAACGAATTTTGAGCTATGATCATGTTTTTTTTTTACCATTTCTTCTTCTTCTTCTTCTTCGTCTTCTTCTTCTTCTTCTTCTTCTTCAGGTTAAAGTCCCTCTACAGTCCTGCTAAACAATGTCGAACAGCAGACTTGTTCAAAATATCCGCAGACCTCCTCAACCTCCAGCACCCATCCTAGGTGAGATTAACTGACACTCAGACTCACACTCACTCACACTCACATGGTTGAAGCTCGATAGACTAAGAAAGTCTCTGTTTTCTTTGTTCTGTCAGGATGTTCAAAGTTGTTTCTCTGTATCATGCCCATCGCTCAGATTGCTATCGGTGAGTGATTGATGCAACATTTACAGACATTTTCAAAAAAACTTTGCTGTGAAATTATAGAACCACAAATGTGATGTTCTCCCTCAGGTGCGATACACCTTCATGACTGTCCGCGGCAGCACTACATCCCCATCTATCTGATCGTGGTGGGGGTCTTCGGCCTGGTGCTGGCTGTGCTGTCATGCCTGCCCTGCGCTCAGGAGCCCAAAGACGGGACCCCGAACCCGCTCACTCGAGTATGCACCGTCTGGAACTCTCTGACCTCCTTCTTCCTCTTTTGCTGGTTTATTGCTGGTAAGTTTGAGCTGCTGCAGCCTGATTGGTCACTCTTAAAAAAAAAAAAAGAGTAAAGTAGAGATTCCCCGATCTACTTTTTTTACACGTTCGGCTACAGATTCTGATATTTTTATTGTCGTAACTAACAGTGTTGTTGTTGTTGTTGGTATTATTTGTAAAGCTACTCAAAGCTGGCGTTGCATTGTGCTGGCGTCACATACAAACAGGAAGCAGCAACAACTGTTGGAGTTTTCAACATTAAATCTTTTAACAGAAAGTGTAAGAGTAGTACTTGTGATAGTGTAGAACTACTCTTTACGTACTTTCTGAAAATATTAACGTTTAAATAACACCATGTGTGTGTTTTTCCCTCCAGGTAATGTGTGGATCTACTCCATCTACCAGCCCAACTACAACAAGAACTCCACAAATATAGATTCCTATTGTAATAAGACTCTCTACCTGTTTGCCTTCTGGACCACCACCCTGGTCTACATCCTGTTCGCCCTCTTTCTGGTCGGCGGGTGC
Source organism: Symphodus melops (assembly GCF_947650265.1). Taxonomy (NCBI): domain Eukaryota; kingdom Metazoa; phylum Chordata; class Actinopteri; order Labriformes; family Labridae; genus Symphodus; species Symphodus melops. The sequence goes on from NC_136710.1 coordinate 10,601,665, forward strand.
TGCGTCCTCGGCTGCATGTTCCTGTGTGGCCGAGCTGACCCCGACGACGACGTGTAGGGACAGAAAACAATCGAGCCCCACGTGTTGATGCTGAGCCTTTGCTACCTCTGCAGAAGTTTCTCTCGCCGCCTTTCCAGTCTGTGCACGAACACTCATTGTTTACATGTTAGCCAGTAATCAGGCTTTAACTTGATTTATAGTTTAAAGGTCCCATTTATTGTTTGTCTGGTTTTATATGACTTTATTGTGTTTTCTAGATTTCTTGTGTTTAGGCACATCTATTTGCAAAAATTCAATGTCCACAGAAACGCGGCTTCTCCTACCGCCTCCTGTGAGCAGTAGCAATAGCTGCATTAAATGCTCGGCCCAGAGCTCCCCTCCTTGAAAATTTGTGTTGTGACATCACAAGACAAAGACTTCACTGATCCAAGCCCGTTGGCTCGTAACAGCAAGCACAAACGGGAAATATCCGAGAACAAAACCAAACGACGGACCAATTATGAGAGAGCAGATCGGCTGATCAATCAGATCAGACTGTGGGGACCCTCTCTCTCTCTCTCTCTCTCTCTCTCTCTCTCTCTCTCTCTCTCTCTCTCTCTCTCTCTCTCTCTCTCTCTCTCTCTCTCCGTGGGGATTCTAAGCATTAGAAATACAGTCAGATGATAGAGCCAGCATGGAGCGGCAATACATGAAAACGGACACTTTTTTCAAACATTAGTGATTGTGAACGTACTTTAGCAGACACAAATTACAAAATATATGAACCCCATCACAGCATATGGGACCTTTAAGATATAATGTGAAAAATATATATTGTGTGTGAAGTAAATTTAGTTACCACTTATATTTGTGCAGAAAGATACTTTAAAAACATAAAAAATTGATATATGTAATACAATGAAATACAATTAATGCTTATTTAAAGTCAAATACAAAACAGACAATTAAAACATGTAAATATAAAAAAGGTTTTGTTCAGACACTTATTGAACCAATAATAACAAATGCAGACTTTAAAAGATCAATAACTATTTGTGGACTACTTTGTGCACAAGGGGGCGCTAAAATCCACACAAACTAAAATTCCCACAGCTACTATAAAACATCTGTTTGATTTTGAGAATATGAAGCTTCCTGTGTGACAAACACAATGATGGTGCGCTTCTACACTGCCATCATTGAATCCATCCTCTCTCCTCTACTATCACAGTCTGGTACACTGCAGACAGCAAAAGACAGGTGCAGGCTGCAGTGTATCATTCGCTCTGTGTATGTGTAGATGTGTGTGTGTGTGTGTGTGTGTGTGTGTCTGTCTGTTTGTCTGTTTGTGGACGAAGTAGTCCACAAATAGTTCTTGATCATACATCTTTATAATATTTTATAATAATTTATAACAAACTTTGATGTAATGTCCTTAAAATAATAGAAAATGAGGCTCAGTAGTGTGTGGCCTCCACGTGCCTGTATGACCTTCCTACAACGCCTAGGTATGCTCCTGAGGAGGTGGCGGATGGTCTCCTGAGGGTCAGGAGGTCACCCGGATGGAGCGAGACATGTCCCAGATGCGCTCAATTGGATTCAAGTATGGTATGTTATGTATATAAATATATGGTATGTAAGTACATACATGCATGTATATTTATACAGTATATGCACACAAATACCATACACATGGAATATATAAACCTACCATGCATATACACATGGCATAAAATACCATGTGTATATACCATATATAAAGATGCCATGTAGACTTTATTTAATGGTAAAGAAGTATGGTATGGTTATGCATATAAATTTATGGTATGTATGTACATACATGCATATATTAAAAACAACCATACATTTGCGCATGTGGTATATATAAAGATACCATACATATACACATGGTATAATATACCATGTGTATACACCATATATAAAGATGCCATGTACAGTATATTTTGTTATATAAATGGTGTATATATAAATATATGGTACATATGTACATACATGCATATATGTGTATATATACACATACAAACAAACCATACATGTAGACACGGTATAAAATATATAAAGATGCCATGTATACTTTGTTATATAGATTGTATAAAAGTATGGTATGTTATGTATATGTGTGTGTGTGCGTGTATATATATGTGTGTGTATATATGTATACATGTATATACATATATATACACACATATATGTATATATACATATATGTATGTATGTGTATATATGTGTGTGTGTGTGTGTGTATATATACATACATATATATAGTATGTATATATACATGTATACATATATATAAAAAATACCATCCATATACACATGGTATAAAATACCATATGAGTATATACCATATATAAAGATACTGTGTATACTTTGTTATATAAATGGTATATATGTATGGTATGGTTATGTCTATAAATATATGGTATGGAAGTACATGCATGCATTTACATTTATACACATATACATACATATATAGACAAACCATACACATCCATATGGTATAAAATATATGTAGATGCCAAGTACATTTTGTTATATAAATGGTATATGGGTATGGTATGGTTATGTACATAAATATATGGTATGTCTGTACATACATGTGTATATGTGTATTTATACACATACATACATATATAAACAAACCATACATATACATATGGTATAAGATATATGTAGATGCCACGTATATGTCGTTCTATTGATGGTATATAAGTATGGTATGTTATGTATATAAATATATGGTATGTATGTACATACATATGTGTGTTTATATACATAAATAAATACCATACAAATACACATATGGTATATATTAACATACAAGACATATACATAGTATACAATACCATTTGTATATACAAATAAATGGTATGTATGTATGGTATGTTATGTTATGTATATAAATATATGGTATGTAAGCACGTATTTATATACACACCCACATATATATATATATATGCCATACATATACACATATGGTATATATAAACATACCATACATATACACATATGGTATAAATAAACATACCATACATATACACATGGTATAAAATACCAGTGCCCATCTCTTCTCCCTGGCCTTTGACACCGAGTAAGATGAGGATTTTATTTATTTTATGTATTTTACTTATTTTACAGCATACCATGAGTCATGTTTTTATATCTTTTAAATTATTGTGTATTGTGTATTATGTCTTTTATTGCATTTTATTAAAACTTTTTGTTTTATTGTACAGCACTTTGGTCAGCTGTGGTTGTTTGAAAGTGCTTAATTAAAAAAAGTTGGATTGTAAGTGTGGTATGTATATACATACAGGCATATATGTGAAAAATACCATGCATATACACATATATTATATATCAACATACCATACATATACACATGGAATATACCATCTATGAAGATGTATATTTTGTTACATAGATTGTATAGAAGTATGGTATGGTTATGCATATAAATATATGATATGTTTGCACATACATGCATATATGTACATTGATACACATGTGCATACGTATATAAACATACCATACATATACAAACGGTGTAAAATATATGTAGATGCTGCGAACATTTTGTTATATGTATGGTATATACATATGGTGTGTTATGTATATAAATATATGGTACGTATGTACAAACATGCATATATGTATATATATATATATATATGCATATATAAATACCATGCAAATACACATATGGTATATATGGACATACACGACATATACATGTATACAATACCATGTGTATATACAAATAAATAAATGGTATGCAAGTATGGTGCGTTATGTGTATATATGGTATGTAAGCACATAAATGCATATATGTATGTATATATAATACCATACATATACACGTATGGTATGTATAAACATACCATACATATACAAATGGTATTTTATACCATGTGTATACACCATACATAAAGATGCCATGTATACTCTTTTATTTAATGGAATATAAGTATGGTATGGTTATGTATATAAATATATGGTATGTTGCACATACATGCATGTACATTTAAACATACATACCATACATGCACACATGGTATAAATATATATAGATGTCATGTATAATTTGTTATATAAGTATTGTCTGTTATGTATCTGAATACATGGTACGTATGTACATGCATGCATATGTATATATACACATATACATACACACATACAAAACAAACCATACATATACACATGATATAGAATATATAAAGATGCCATGTATATTTTGTTATATAGATTGTATGAAAGCATGGTGTGTTGTGTATAAATATATGTATATACTGTACGTACATACACACACACACACACATACATATATATACACACACACACACACACAATGCCATACATATACACATATAGTATATATAACCATACCACACATACACACATGGTATTAGATACCATATGGTATATACCATATATAAAGATGCCATGTATATTTTGTTACATAGATTGTATAGAAGTATGATATGATTATGCATGTACATACATGCCTATATGTGCATTTATACACAAATATGTACATATATAAACAAACCATACATATACATATGGTATGAAATGTATGTGGATGCCATGTATATTTTGTTATATAAATGGTGTACAGGTGCGGTTTTGTATATAAATATATGGTATGTATGTGCATACATGCATCTATGTATATGTATACACATATACATACTGTGCACACACACGCACACGCACACACGCACACACACACACACACACACACACACACACATATATATATATATATGCACATACACATATATGCATATATATACACGAATTGTGCATATACATATGGTATAAATATATGTAGATGTCGCATATTTTTAAAAATAAATGGTATATAAGTATGGTATGTTATTTATGTAATAAATAAATGGTATGTATGTACAAACATGCATACATATGTGTATGTATACACAAATATAAATACCATACACATATGGTATATATTAACATAGACATGCATACATGTGTATGTACACATATAAATACCTTACAAATACACATATGGTATATATTAACATACCAGAAATATACACAATATTTTATACCATATGAATATACCTTATATATGCCAAATACTTTTTTTATAAATGGTATATATGTATGGTATGTTATGTTTGTACATATATGGTTTGTATGTACATACATGTATATATACACACAGATATTTATAAATACCATACATATACACATATGGTGCATATTTAAACATACCATACATATACACATGGTATAAAATACTATTTGTATATACCATATCTAAAGATGACATGTGTATTTTGTCACAAAAATGGTATATAAGCATGGTATGTTATGTATATAAATATATGATATGTGTGTGCATACATGCGTACATATGTACATTTATACACATATACATAGATATGTAAACAAACCATAGATATGGCATAAAATATGTACAGATGCCATGTATATTTTGTTATATAGATTGTATAAAGGTATGGTATGTTATGTATATGAATATATGGTATGTATATACGTACATGCAAATATATATAAAAATACCATACATATACACATAAAGTATATATAAACATACCATACACACACACACACACACACACACACACACACACACAACCTACCACATGGTATATACCATGTATAAAGATGCCATGTATATTTTGTTACATAGATTGCATAGAAGTATGGTATGGTTATCATATAGATACATGGTATGTATGCACATACATGCATATATGTACATTTATACACATGTACATACATATATAAACAAACCATACATATGGTATGCAATATATGTAGATGCCATTTATATTTTGTTATATAAATGGTATACAGGTATGGTTATGTATAGAAATATATGGTATTTATGTGCATACATGCATATATGTATATTTATACACATATACATACTGTACATATATACACAAACCGTACATATACATATGGTATTAAATATATGTAGATGTTGCATATAGTTTGTTCAATAAATGGTATATAAGTATGGTATGTTATGCATAGAAATAAATAAATGGTATGTATGTACAAACATGCATACATATGTGTGTATAAACATATATAAATACCATAAACATATGGTGTATATTAACATAGCGGACATATACACAATATGGTATACCATGTGAATATACCTTGTATATATATATATTTTCATAAATGGTATAAAAGTATGTTATGTTATGTTATGTTTGTAAATACATGGTTTAAATGTACATACCTGTATATATACACACACATATTTATAAATACCATACATATACACATATGGTGTATATTTAAACATACCATACATATACACACATACCATATGCTAAGGTAAATTTTATACCATATACCATATGGTATAAAATGCCATATGGTATTTTATACCATATGGTTTCTTTATACAAGGTATATACATGGTATTAAATACCATGTGTATATGTCTGGTATGTTAATATACACCATATGTGTATTTGTAAGGTATTTATATGTGTGTATATATACACATGTAATTATGGCTGTACATATACATGGCATCTTTATATATGGTATATACCATATGGTATTTCACACTATGTGTATATACTGCATGTATATATGTATGGTATTTATATATACATATACACACATACATATATATATATGTATGTGTATACATGCCATATATCTATATACATAGCAGACCATATATTTATATACATAACCATGCCTCTATACAATCTATGCAACAATGGCATATTTATATATGATATATACCATGTGGTATTTTATACCGTGTGTTGGTATGTCTACATATATTATATGTGTATATGTTATTTTTTATGTATATATGTATGCATGTATGTATATACATACCATATATACAGCTACACAACACACCATACTTATATACCATTCGTATGAAAAAAATATACATGGTATATGTATGTATGTATATATGTATATATGTATGTGCGTGTGTGTATATATATACACACACACACACACAAACACACGCACATATACATTGTGCATGTATGGTATGTGTTTAAATGTACATGCATTATGTACATACATACCATGTATTTATATACATAGCCATACCACACTTAAATACCTTAAATAACAAAGTATACAAGCATCTTTATGTATGGCATAAAAACATGGTATTTTATACCATGTGTATATGTATGGTATGTTTATATACCATATGTGTATACATAGATGTATTTATGTGCTTACATACCATATATTTATATACATACACCAAACTTACATACCATTTATTTATTTGTATATACACATGGTGTTACGATCTCCTACTGGATCGGACCCAAAAGCACAACTCGCAAACCAGGTTCAAGCAAGTGTCAAATTTAATGAACAAGTAAGTGACAGTGATGGGGAGGGGGTGATGCATCCAGGGATCCCAAAGCTGAGTGTGGCGTGAGTTTCCAATCCCGTGGTGAAGTTCCTCCTGAGTAGTACCAGCAGGCAGTGAGCAGGTAGTGAAGTAACACACATGAATCCAAGAACAACGACGATCTGAAGTGGGGAAGCACAGAGGAGTTAGTAACCCAGCTTAACCAAGCTAGATAAAAATACAAAAGGCCGTGATCCACAAAACACTACTACCACACTGGTAAGACACAACGATCTGGCGCCGAGGCAGAGGAAATCCAGGTTTAAGTCTCTGAGTCACCGATGAACAGTTTTAATCACACTAATAAAACGTTTGTGCATAGACTTGGTGCAGGGTTTCGAGGACGTCTGACACAGAAACATGACGTCTCCATCTTCTGATTCTGATATGATATGTGTATATATACACATATGTATGCATGTTTGTACATACGTACCATGTATTTATATACATAATATACTATATATATATACCATATATATATGTGTGTGTGTGTGTGTGTGTGTGTGTATATATATATATATATATATATATATATATATATATATATATATATATATATATATGTGTGTGTGTGTGTGTGTGTGTGTGTGTGTGTGTGTGTATATATATATATATATATATATATATATATGTGTGTGTGTTTGTATTTGTATGGTATTTATATATGTGTGTGTGTGTGTATGTGTGTGTGTGTGTGTGTGTGTGTGTGTGTGTGTGTGTACGTGAAGGTTTGCGAAGAAATTCTGTAGTACCACATCTTAACCACAAGATGTCACTATATGAACAGGTTGTTTTTTATAGCTTTTCATTCTGAAGCTTTGGTCACAATGTTTTGCCTTCAGTTACCTGAACACCACAGCGTAGGTTTGTAGTCCACTGAGATGTTTTTAAAGACTGTGGACAGAAAAATGTCTAAACTGAAGAAGGCAGTGTAATAACGAGCATTCTTGCCCCTTCATTCTTAAAATCTACACAATTTATTTACTTTAATGTGGCCTCAATACTGTGCTGTATTCCTATGATGCACTGCAGTTATACTTCAGTAATATTAAAATTACACATGAAAGGATGTTCAATGAAAAGTTGCATAATCTGAAGTTGGATTAAAATTGGACAAAAAAAAAATTCAGATTACATAATTTACATAAGCAAAACTAAATTTCTGTTGGGCAGTGGGCCCATCAGAGAATAAACCTTCATAGAGGCAAATAAGGTGGTGAACAAACACATCTGGAATGACCTACACTACACAATACATTAAAAAAGACAGGAAGGAAAGCGGTGTGGAAACTGTAGCTCCAGGAAACTATTGGGTTATTCTCAATGACATGTGTCAGGTTTCACTCAGATTGAAAGAGATAACGGGAAGTTGGTTCAACTCAAATGGGGATTACCAACTAGACATGGGAATGATGTTTTTAAGATTATCTTGTTAATGGTTAGCTTGAAAACATGGAAACTGTAAAACAGAAAAAGAAATACAAAAGAAGAATCCTGTTTGAAGCTAAATATACACAGGTAGTCTTCTTATTACATTTGATATGTTTGGTTCGTGTTACAGTTCAGTGACTGTAACTGGTGTGCCTGTCCTGCTGCAGTTCTAAACTTGACTGCATTCACATCGGTTACAGTAATGTCTGTGTTGTGTTCTGTTGTTGGGAAATAACTCTGATCACAAGATGAAACTGACACGTTATTCTTTGTTGATTGGTAAATGTTTTAGCACTGTCGTTCATTTGCTGCTCTGTGTGCCCCTTGAATTGCACCACAGGGACAAATAAAGTTTTTTGAATTGAATTGAAACTGGTTCCTCATTTTATATGAACTGGGCTGGTTGCATCTGTTAAAAGTCAAAAGAAAACCACCAAAGTGTCTGTAACATGCAGCTTCATTCATCTACTGTTTGTTTCATTTAGCTGCTTGTTGCATTAGCATGCTACTATCTGAGCAAACCAGCGGCATTTGATCAACAGAGGGTTAAATCAACGAACGTCCCTAAAACAATAAAAGATGAGCACTTTATTTTTAACAAGGCTCACGTGCTCTAACAGACAGAGAGAGAGTGAGAAGTGTTGAGAGGGAACTCTGTACAACCAAACTGTGACCACACTACGTGTTTAATCTCATGTCATCAGCTCAGGTCTCACTCACAGGGAGAGAAACAAGGGGAAGTTGTTGAAATGAAATTCAAATAGCTTTTTTATAATTAGTCCGGCCAATAACAAGGGGAAGGTATATGGAGCTGGATCAGTCTCAATCTAAGAATAATGCATCTAGAAGGATTGATAAATATATCTGAGGATTGATATGATCTTTTTTGTTTTGTTGTCATTTAACCTTTATTTAACCAGATTGTTCTGCCTGTCTTGTCGAGATTTCCCTTGGAGAAGAACTTCTTAACCTCAATGGGACCAATCTGTTAATCTGTATGATAGATATTGTAGTGTGTGTATACTGTAGATGAGTGAGTCAAAGTCCACAAAGAAAGAAGCTGCAAGTGGGGAGATGGCTTCCCTCATTGGCAGTCCATGCTGAAAGTGTGTGAGAGAGAGAGCTCTGGGTCTGCAGTGAGCCCGGTGCTCTTCATTGGCCTGATGACCCTCTTCTTCTCCACTCACTCTGCAGGACACACAGACACAGCTCAGAAAATGTGCACACCAATCAGGAGAACCTCAGGGTTGTCACAATGAGAGATGCTGCAAATTGAAGAGTCCATTGACAATGATGACATTTTTTACCTCATATTAAGTGATTGTAAATAAAGAAGCTCTGAATACATGATTCAGTTTGTCTAATAATGAATCAAGTCATCATTTAGCAACACCGCTGTGTAAAGAAAAGGAACAGAACAACAGCAAGAATAAAAAAAAAACAAACAAGACGTTAATGTAGGAAGTTGAGACACACAATCAAAGGAAGGGTTTTTTCCGCATTTGATGCGACACTAACTCTCAGCTGCTACATGACATTAGTTTCCCTTCTAGCCGTGTCAGTGACAAGACGCTGAGGAGCTGCTCACAGTAGGGTGACTATCTGATATTATTCTAAAATCCTATATGTATGAAAATAATTCATTTGCTTAAATTTTACTTTTACTGTATGTGTTTTTTGTGATTAACTGTATTTGATTTTTTTTTTTATGGTCAGATGCTCATACACACAGTCAGAGAGAAAGAATCTTTTACTAATAAACAGTCATCTAACCAAACATTTTGACGACATTATTATGTTGATATGGAAAAGAAAATAAGGAGCACTTCAGAGCAGGCACATATTGTTTCTTCTCTTTGAGCAGAATATGGCGGAGAGTCTTCAACACCCCCGCAGACCTCCTAAACCTCACGCACCAATTTTATGTGAGTCGCAGCAATATGTGAAAGTCATGCACATTTCTGTTCCTTTCAAATGAACTTCACCACATGTAAAAGTCCCCACAGAGTGCATTTAAAACGTTTACCTCTTTGGCTTTACCACAGTTTGTTTCAAGGCGTTTGCATGTGTCCTGCCTTTTGCTCAACTCGTGATAGGTATGATTTTATTCTTTCAAAACACAGGCCGATCAAAAGTGGCAAAAAAGGATAAAACAGAAATGAATGTTGTTGCATCTTGTAGGAGCAATGTACCAGTTTGACTGCCCGGCCCAGCGTTACATTCCAATCTACCTGTTGGGGTCTGGAGTCACCACCCTGCTGCTGGTCGTGCTCAACATCTGTCCCTGCACCGCCGGCTTCGGGGATCACAGCAAAATCTGGAGCTGCTTCTACTCTACCTTCTTCTTCTGCTGGTTCATCGCTGGTAAGATGAAACACTGGAGTATTTGCAAAGTAATGCACAATTAATGCACGTACAGTTGTGCAGTTTAAGATACACAAATTAAGGTGTTTCACTGTGTCACGGTGTCTTTTTCTCTACACCTTCAGTTCTCAAAGTTCAAGGTGCAATGTTTCTTTATTGGAGCCCAGAAAGGTCAAATTTGTTCTTTGAGGCAAATCATGTTGCTCTACGTCTATTGTCTTCTATGTGACATTTCTTTGGAAAACAATGTCCTTGATGGTTTCAGGGGCTGCCAGCTTTAAACAATCCAAAGTATATAGACAAATGTGTAAAGTCCATAATGGCCTGCCAAACCTACATTTGCTCATAAAGCAGTGCATGATCTTTTCCCTAAGTGAGGCGCTGGGTGAGAAAGATTTGGATTAAGTGGCTTGATTATACACGTGTTTTATGGGAGTAAGCTGAATTGAACTGAATGAGAGACATTAAAGAAAGGTTAAACAAAAACTCAAAAAGGTCCAAAGTGTCAGCAAATGCACAATCATGGTAAATCTATTCAACTCCAACAAACAAAGTTGGGGCATTCAGCAAGTCTTACCACAAATCTTCTGGAGTTGGTGGAGACCAAAAAAGAGCCAAAGCAAAATCATAAATGTACTATAAAGGTGATTCTCCTGTCCGCTTGCTAACCCACAACATTGTATGTAAAATGGAGAAGGAATGATATAGGAGCATTTTTTTTCACAGACATTTGAAATGTTATAGCGTTGTGTTTAATTTCGGTGGGAACCAATTGTCTCTTTCAACAGGTAATGTTTGGATTTACTCAATCTACGAACCAAACTACAACAAGACTTCGACCGCCACAACCATCTACTGCAACAAGACCCTCTACCTGTTTGCCTTCTGGACCACCAATGTGAATTACATTTTCTTAGGTCTCCTCCTTCTATCTAGCTGTTGCCAATGCTTTCTGTGTGGTGATGATTAAAAGAAAACAAACTCTAACACACGTGGATTTGTTTAAGGATTTAATGACAGTAAAAATGAGAGTATTGATCTGTGTGTTCATACTGGTCAGGCGTACAATCCCATCACTTCAAACATGAGCATCACATGGGTTTATTGTTATGAATGTTTTTCCCCCCACCTTTCATGATTTACACACAAAATACCAAGGACTAATTACAATTGTATATATACCCTGTTTAAATATATAACATCTGACAACAACTGCCCTGTTCAAACATTAAAAAATGTTGTCAATACCTTTTAGCCTTGTGTGTGTATGTTTAAAATTTCCTGGTAACAAATGAATTATTAGTGGAGCTATTCACAGGTGAATACTTTGGTAGAGTTTGGGGGTGTGGGGTTCAGAGGTTAGGGTTACAGAGTAAACTGCCCTTTAATGACATTTCCCTACTAAACCCCTGAAAGGTAAATAATCTGGTTTTAGGCTTTAATAATCCTGGCTTTTAATGGCGGAAACAATAATTTGCACATACATTTAAAATCAAAACAATTAGCTAAAAGGTGCTGAAATTTCAAATACATTTTTTTTTTCAAAGTTCCCGTTGCAAATCACAGTACTTGGGACAACTGCTCCATTTTTTTAAATAAGAAAGTTGATTATTTAATCCAATATTTATGACAGTGAAAGGTACACTTATGTGAAGTGTACAAGTGAAACAGCATTTCCCTCAAAAACACAGTTCAAAAATAAACTATTTTACTCTCCAATAAAAGATAACTTAAAAAAAAACTTGAAACAAGGAACACAAGTAAAATGAGGGGCCATTAAATCTGTTTTTCTTGTCCATTTCCATTCTGATAGTACCATTCTGTCAAAGAGCCTTTGACTTTGTATTTTGTATCTTAAAACTGGCAGCTATCTTGAGGAATACAGAAATGTAAGGTCAAGTGGTGTTATCAATGCTAAAAATAATCTTAAGTATGTTTATGTTTATTGTGTATTGAGATCCATCTTTAGCACATTATAATTTACATACAAAATATTATATTGAATGCCTGTTAAGTCTTTGTAAGATTTTTCTTACAAAATTTGTGCATTATGGCAACAGTTAAATTTGTATGTAACATAATATTTTTACTTTAAATCTAAAGTAAACTGGCTTACTGGACAGTGATGTCAGCATGATTTTTTGGAGAGGTTGAGTAGTGCTTTCGTGTGGATGGGCTTATAGAGAAGCGTGAAGCTGGAGGGGGTTAGGAAACCACTGCCCTGTGCGTCGACTTTTCCCATCAATACGTAGTTCTTTCCTGAATAAAAGACAACAAAAATAATTTGTCAGAAAACAAGAAATATCACAGTAGATAGATGGCCTTTTGGTTTGATTCCCTCCACTAATACTCCTCTTTAGTTAGGATTTTCTATACTATAATACAGTACATCATTTGGAACACAGCGAAATCACATTATCATGATATACTGTATTCATTTGACACTTACATGATTCCAATTTTTGCTGTTTATATTAATGTAAGATAAAGAATCACATCATCTGCATATAAAGAGTTATTTAATGGCATCTTTAAGGACTTGAAAGGTGATGACTCATTGAGGATGGTACAAGAGTTGAATCGGCTTGTGATGTGAAGAGGCAGATGTCTGTAAATACGGACAGGTTTCCCCATACCTTTGAGTATCCCAGGGCATCTCTTGCAGGTAGAGTTCAGTGTAACAGACATGACGGGCCCTGCTTTGGTGATGTTCAGGCGTCCCGGCTTATAGGCCTTGATCAGGAACACTTCAACTGTGGCTGAGCCCCCAGGACCAGCTGTCACAGACGTAACCTTACCCGTAATGACTGGAAGAAAAGAGAGTTTATCATAAAACTTCTCAAGGTCAACGTGTTTTCAGCTTTTCAAAGTGCATTTCCATCCTCAAGTTGTCATAGAAAATTGCTTATGTTTTTCACTATCTTGTCTCAATACTTTTCTCTAATACTATTTCTTCAAAGTTGTAATGGCACCAAGCTCAATACTCCTACTGTTTATCCCAATATACCAACGCCACAAATTTGCATTTCAACAGTAAATTAAAACTTGAAAATGTGAAATTTCTTTCCAGGTTGTTTAAAAATTAAGTTTAAATTTATGTAGAATTTGAATGGAAAACTTTTCTAAAAAAGGAAAGCAACAAACTAAATGGGTAAAGTGCATGTAGGAAAGACAGAGATGTAAAAATACATGCAGAGGAGATCTGTACAGTCTACAGGGCAGCTGATATGGCTCACCGAAGTCATGAGGGCAGAAGCTAGACTGGAGAGTTCCCGTCCTTTTACAGGGTTGTGTACACAGTGGGTTCAGTGGTAAAGCTGATGCAAAAGCAAATGAAAACATGTTAAGCTCCTCAACCATCTTTTATGATACAGCTGTTCTATTATGCCGTACATACATGGAAGTTTGTCCACTTACGTTTCTTGCTCACATTTGGCTTCTTTGTCACTGTCTTGATAACTTTTGGTTTGGGTGTCACTTTGGGCTTCATCTTTGGTTTGGCTGTTGGTTTGACTCCACTCTTAGATGTCGGCTTTACTGGTTTGACGTTGGGTTTTAATGTGGGCTTGAGCTTTAATGTAGGCTTACGTGTAGGTTTAGCCTTGATGCTTGGTTTCATTGTTGGTTTAATAACCTTAAATTTTGCTGTAGGTTTAGCTCCAGGCTTAGCTGTAGGTTTAGCTACAGGCTTTTTCACAGGTGCTCTGGGTGTGGGTTTGGCTGGTTTTGGTTTTGGTGTGGGTTTGGCTGGTTTTGGTTTTGGTGTGGGTTTGGCTGGTTTTGGTTTTAGTGTGGGTTTGACAATGGGTTTTTTCGGTGGAGGTTTTAGTGGTTTCTTCACCAGTGGTCTTTTGGTTGGTTTAGGGGTAGTTTTAGGCTGAGGGGTAGGTCTAGAGGTGGGAGTTGGTTTGGTTGGTTTTCTTGGCTTCAAAGGGGTATTTTCTGGAAATGTGGTGGTCTGAGGTCCATAGATGAAGTCTCCTCCTTCTGTGGGCGACCGAGTACCACGGGGCACACTGGAGTAGTGGGCCATGAATCCATCTGAGGTCACGCTGAGGTCTGAGACAAACTGGATCAGGAGCTCATTCCCATTCGTCACTATAGTTCTAGGCGTAAAAATGTATGAGTGAAGGAGAAAAAAGATGGTTGAGCTTAGCTAGACTTAAAAAAGGGAAACTCTAAGCAAAATTTTTTTACTTTTCAACACCCATTTCATATCAATTATCTCACCCTGGTACTCTGTCTCCACAGAACTTCCCAATCCGTCGCGAGTTATCCCTTTCACCACCATTAAACAATGCCACATAGTCGTAGCGGCAGTACGTGTCGGGCTCCAGGTCCAGCTTCACAAACTTCACCTCAATCACCTGGAGAAGAGGTGGTAATGAAAACACACACTTTGAATGGTATGATGGGAATGAATGGTGTGAGCTAGTTTATTCCTCATGAATCTAGTGCAGATATACTGAAGGTGGTGATGTTGGTGCAGGAGGAGGAGGGCCAGGTTTCTGAAATACAGAAGGGCATTTACTCTCTCCCTCGCTCTCGCTTCCTTCCCTCTTTCCCAACATTCAATCTATTGGCACACACGAACACCCCTCAGGCACTCAATGAAGCCTTTCATTTGAACTTTGTCACAAGGCTGCCATCATTTTTAAGGAAATACGCACATTACATTAGGGAGGAGAGGGGAACATTTCCTTCTGATGGGCCCCTTCATTAGCCTTACAATTTTTCAATCCTCCTCCCACATCAATTAGTCTTTTGCACTTGGTACATATGTAACTATTTATGTAGAAATATTGTGCGATGTAACCTTTTTTAATTGAGAAAAAAATGAATTAATATACTTTAGCGAAGACAATGTTGCAGGCAAAAGTAAGGTAAACTTATCTGATAGTGGAAAGTCACAAAACCATATCTAACAATTTAAATGACCATTTTTCTTCTTGACCTCAAACCAGTGTTGGCTAATTAACTTCCTAACAGGCCCCAAATTATAATGATTTCAGATGCCTGTATACACACAGAGTTTTGGGGAAAATTTTGCTTTTATAAGTATCCCGCTCACGAAGATAAAACAAGGCTAAATATCTGCCATTGGAGAGGAAATAACATATTAAAAAGTGAGTTCTATATTTGAAATTTGAATATTTTGCTACTGAGCTTAACAAGCCAAGGTTAGCTCATTGTTCCAGCTAGACATTACTTTATGCTCCCGCTATTTCATCTCATGCTTCAACGAATCAACACTATTAACACACAGCAAGGTGGGGGCTAGGTAGCTTAGCTATTTCCTCAGATGACAGGATGGGAAATTATCTGGTTGCTCAAACGAACAGAAAAAAGTAATCATAAGTGTTTGTACCTTATCTTGTACATACTGTACATTTTGTCTTATAGTTGGTTTACTTCTTTACTTTTTAGGTCATTTTCAAACTATTTAAACCAACGTGAGAACACCAACACAACTAAAAACTAACTGAATCAACTACAATTATTTTGATGTTTAAACGTACCATAACCCACCACCCTTCACATTAAAATACTTACATTTGGCTCTGTGAGTCTATAGACACGTGTTGAATGTGTACAACAGAGAAAAGAAACAGCCTTTTTACTGTTTGCTCACATTGCTTGGTTCAACAGAGATGTGCCAGGAGCAGCTGATGCCCGCTGGGTAATTAGAGTTGGGCCAGTTTGGTGTCTTGACGGAGCCCTGTGATTTGATCAGCCTTCCTCCACAGAACTGGTTCTCTGTGGGGGAAAATGAAAGAGACAAAAAAAGTCTTTGGTAATGTTTGCGTTGTATGTTTATGTGGAGGGGGGTTGCAGAATGTGTTTATTTCCAAGAGGGTTGTTTTCGCCTTGGATTTCTTTTTCACAAAACTAAAAAATTATGACAGAGGACCACTAAATAAGGCATCCATGCTTGTTGAATTATACCTTCCATGTGTGGCTTCCCAGCACTGAAAGCAGCTAGAAAACCTCTCCCTCCGGTTGCATCGTCTGACACCATCTCTAACATCATGGTGTTTGAGGTGGAGATAAGAGCGCCGGGTCTGAATGTCCCACAGAAGCGACCCAGCTTCTGGACCAGGCGGGAGTGACCATTGTAGACGTCAAGGTAGTCATATCGACAGGTGGGGTCAGCCTCCACGTCGAAGAGGCGGAATGACAGCATGACCACATGACCCTCTGGGACCTGAAGGGACAAATAGGTGTAAAAAAAGAATAGTAGGGAAAAGTCTTGATAAGACTTTAACTTTAGGAAAAAGGTTTCACAAGAAACCAAAAGTCAATTAAATAATTCTAAAAGCTTTAATCCACGAGGACACCATAAACTAGCTCATTTGGTAATTTAGCATATTTTCTTTGAATTTGTTGTAACTTTTGGTGCTGATTATTGGCTTAATTAGCTAAAGTGAAACAGGTGTGCGTAATTAGCTTGGCAAAGTAGAGAGTAATAAAAGAGTCTGAAAAGTGCGGCAATAAAGCACAGTCAAAAAACATACAGGTAGGAGAGGTGATAGCAGTTAGCTAATATTAGCAAAAATGAATGGTGCTGACATTTTGAATCCTGTTGTCTTGTGTGTCTGTTAGATTGTGTGTCAATTTTAAAGGTTCTGCGTCGGCTCCTGATCGTACATTACAAACTAAATCAACTTTCAGCTATATAGCTATATAGGTGAACAAATGGATGTCATGGAAACATAGCATAAAAAAAGACTGAAGTTGAACCAGGTAATGTAGTCAGACAGCCAAGACCATTATCTCTGACACTCTGTATGTATTTAAAGCTGCATGAATTTGGCTTACTAGTTGGAACCTCCTTTCTAAATATTAATTGTATCTTTTTAATGATCTAATATTCATTTTATTATTTTATCAGTAATTTTATCAGATATTTGGCCAATCTGGTCATACATTTCTTACCCAAAAAAATATTTACAAATGTGTTCTTAATAAAGGTGTCTTGTAAGATGAATAAATAAAAAGATTTAAATCCAAGTCCTGTAGGAAAATCCTTAAGAGCTGCTTTCCACTTCTTGCTGGAAAAATGGCCATGCCCACTTTTGTAAATGTAAAAGTAGCTTTTTTTTTTTTGTTGATTTCAATATCTTGAATACAAGTTAAATAATGTTACACAATGTCAAATGTATATCCCCTTACTATGTAATGCAAAAATAAAAATAGAAATGCAATCAGGGTTGGACAATAGTTGGTTAACAATTTATACTTTTATATACTGTTAATTTATTCTGCCAAACTCCTTCATTGTTTAAATACAGTGTAGGCTACTGGCCCTTAACATTTAAACAATTAGTAATAAATGGATAAATTGACCCCGAACAGGAAAAGCAGGACAGATAAGGATGGATGGAAACCATCATGAACTACTTAGCTTTTTTGAATTTATCCAATAAGAAAAATAGTTGTTCTGGACAAAGAATTCCCATTTTAAACTTACACAGGTGTTTTCACTTATCTTAGCTGGTAAAAGC
The DNA here is from genome assembly GCF_947650265.1 of Symphodus melops. Lineage (NCBI taxonomy): Eukaryota > Metazoa > Chordata > Actinopteri > Labriformes > Labridae > Symphodus > Symphodus melops. The sequence goes on from NC_136710.1 coordinate 10,620,385, forward strand.
TCTAATCTTATACGAATCATTACACAAGTTGAATGAACCTTGGGTGCTAATAAGGATGAGAAAGGTGTAATTAGCCCGCCCTAATAGGAGGTGTTTGCGCAGCCACACATAGACTGAGAAAAGGAAATAAGGTCTAAACACCAGCTGTGGAGGTTGACTTTACAAGTGTAGGGGTTTGAATGTTTTTCAAAACTTGCCTAAGACTGATGATATTATGATCATAGCAGTGACACTGAGACAGATGTAATGACATTAAAGTGCGATTAAAGGGACTCACAGTGATGAACCAGGTGCATTTACTGTTGGGTTTGTAGGGACTGGGGAATCCTTCACTGGCCACAATGCCTGAGTCTACAACCAGGTGGCCTCCACACAGGAAGATAGGCCTTCAAAACAAAACAGAAGGAAAATGTCACAACCAGCAGTTTCAATATTTAACTTTGCATGCTTCACCAGAGAAAAACGCAGCTCGTTTTTGCAGCTATACTCATAGAAATACACCAGAGGCCCTGCATACATGCTGCAAACCACAGCGGCACAGTCCGTCTCTGTTCTCTGAGTTTTGGGAGGTTCCCTGTCGGCTCTCCTGGTTTATGTTTTTTCATCAAACTTTAAAGCATGCACACTGTCGCCATACAGTGTGCATGCTGTAAGGTGTCTCTACACTCTTACTGTACCATAAGAAAGCTGCACGTTGATGTAACATTAACTTTACTTTAAGAAAAGAGCACTTTAAATTGCTGGGGGTTTAGTGACATACACACCCACTCTTACACATACAGATAAACACAGATCAAAGCAGGGGCCAGCCTCCACTTCTAATTTCAGTGCTTGTTAACAAAGATGTCTGCTGCTCTGGCATGTGTCAGAAAATAGCTCTGTTGTGCTAGCTTCTATAGCGAGAAAAAGTCCAAAATGAATCATCTTTCTCCTGCTGAGGTAAGTTGTACGTGATCAACAAAACATTTAGCCCCTTACAGTTGTTGTTATGTACTTCAGGCATGTGTTTTGTGTCTGCTGCGGTGCTAAAAGGCCACATTTGGCAAAAAAAATAAAAAATGAAAAAGCCTAGTGGCGGTGCAGTCCCTCCCTTCTGACCCTCCAGGGCTAAACAGCCCACAGGCATGTGTTTGTGTCTCATGTTCAATTTACACCCTGTATATGTGTGTGTTTGAGCAGTGTGTAATTCAGGTTCATAAAGCATCCGGAAAATAATTTATTTTCACCTTTTTTTTTTGTCTCATACCACTAGTGAAATTATAATCAACGTGCAACAATAATAATAATAAAGAAACAAAAAAAAAAGTGAAACATTTTGATTTGTTCTACTTATTGTTCAATCCTTGGTGGTTTTCAGCAACATCAATAATGATCAACATGAAACAAAAAGCCGAAAGTCAAACATTGTGGGAGAAAATGTGATGTGGTTTTCCACAGCGGATAATGATAATAAACATTTTAAAAAACCTCAAGGAATAAAACAAGGCAGATTTTTTTTTTCTGAAATATTGAAGGACTCGTGTTTGTAGCACATTAACAGTTCTTAAAATTACACTTTATGTGATAGGCTGCCACATGAAGAAAGAATCTGCTACAAGACTAACGTAAAATGTGATCACCATCAGAAACACATGATCAGGTGTTTATGATGGACGAGACACTTCTTGCTAATTCAACCAATCAGGTGAAAATCTTAGAACACACCTTCTAACAATCTTAGAAGACTTTGAGTGAAGAGGTAAACAGGGACATTTGTTGCCAGTTTTCACAAAAACCATCATGTGATGACAAGCTACTGTACATGAGCCCAGTTTAATCACTGCATCAAGTACAGCGTACTGTCATTTCGTGTGTTTATGGGGCGCTAACCACATCTTCCTGAAAAACAGCAGCCTTCTAATTCTACTTCACTTTTCTGTAATCATTCTCCTGCAGCCAGGAGATGAAATAACACACAGTCGTTTAAGATGTGGGCTTGAAAACGGGTGGCATGCCACATGTGCAGAATGCTCTTTAGGGAAAAGTATGCACAAAAAGGACATTGAAAGCCATCTTTGAAGTCGTTCTCTCTCACACATACAAGCTGCTTACCTGGTGAAGTTGGTCTCACTCTGCGCTTCGGTCCATCCCAGTGTCAGAATGACAAAAAGGCACACAGTCCACACCCTGTCCTCCATCCTGTTGCACAGATTAGGGAAAGACGAGAGAGAAGAAGAGGAAGGAGGGAGAACGGCACCCAGAGGGGCGGAGAACGATGCAAGGTTCGAGAGGGGAGGAGAAGGGAGAGGTAGGGATGGTGGAGGAGGAGGTGTGTTATGAAGAAGAATTAATGTGACTTTGAGTGGACAAAAAATCTTTTTAACACACAGGCAAAATAACATTACTGTAATTACACTGTAAACTCAGCCACAGCCAAAAGCAATAAGGATATACAGTCCAGTCCAGAGTAGTGTGTGTTCTGTTCTGGCTCTGTGCTGTTGTTGTTGAACATGTCGCGTAATGGAATATATGGAAAATATATGTTTCTGCAGCTGTGTTAATGGACTGCCACTTTTCATTAGCCTCATTAGCATCTAGGCAGCCATATTTGGAGAAGTTGGGCTTTGGTCCACACAGAAAAATCTCAACCAACAGATGTTTTTCTGGAAGATTTTTTTTTTCCATTCTTATCTTGATTAGGATTGATTTTCTTTGACATTCTGTTAACAAAACAAAAAAAACGAGCTGGATTTTAAGCTTGTCATTGAGATGAAGTAAATATCTGTTGAGTATTTCAATTGTTTGTGTTGAATAAACACAAATACTGCGGGTCCACAAGACCCATGAAACACCACACAAAACTTTTAGTGTAGCGCACAGCAGGGCACAATATACAATGACTTGGGCGCACAACTCGCGCTTAAAATAAGAGTTATTATGAAGATTAAATTCCTTTAGATTAAATCATGCTTAAATAAAATTAGTAGCAGGTTAAAGAGTTGAGTTTAAATGTAGGAAAGAATGAAAAATACAGGTTAAAAAAAAAAGACAGAATGGACCAATAAAAGTACATATGAAGGGAAAGAAGTTAGATTCTACTGCGATATGAAACATTTGGCAGACAAAAGTCCTGTCATTATTGTAAAGAAAGCAAGTTTATATACACTGAAGTGACTTAAAACTAGTTAAAATCATTTATTAGGATAAGACATGAAAATGATTGCTGCCACTGTTCATCATGAAGTTCAGTAACGTCAGCTTTCCAGCGTTGTGTTGTCTTAAAAGAGGGCATGCCTTTGTCTTTTTTAGGCTGCGGTGACCACTCGGGGTTAAGGCTGCAGCTGGATAAAAGCAGACTGCGGTTCTGTAAGGAAAGCAGCTGCCCTGATCCACTCTCAGTTCAGCTCATTCCAGAAGTTCTGCGTCTCCACGCCAACTGTTGCAAAACACCCGCTGACGAAAATACGCTGCGCAAAGATGTAATCATAAAACTAACTGCAGGAGAAAATAAAAACGGAGGCAAGATTCCAATGTTAAGTCTTTTAAATTCATTTTATTGTCGTTTTTTGTACAAAGAATTTTCACAAAAATATTAAGAAACTGTTGCAAACACCACTGACAAAGAATAGGATATCACATGACCAGAACAGAGAAAGAGGAAAGAAAGATAGTGTACACTCTCCAAGCTCTCCAGAGAGTTTAGAGAGTCGAGTCCTCCTCTTTCACCATGGGCAACACCAAAGCCATGTCAGCCTCTTCGGGGGGGGGAAATTCTGTCTGCGATTCTTTAAACAGACTTGTTCTTTTCCCACACAACTGCACGTACTAATGCCCGGCCGAGGAGTAACCTTAAAAAGTCCAGGTTGGTCTCCAGGTGACCCCCATGATCATAAACGCACATTGCTCAAGAAAAGCGTGCTCAAGAAACGCCATCTCTTTCAGAGACAGAAGTGATTGTGTTTTTTTTCCTGCTGCAAATTCAAAACGGAAAGATTTCTGTCCTGTTTTTTTTTTTTTTTTTTTTTTTTTTTTTACCTTTTACAGTATTACACATACCTCAGTTTGCAGTGGATAAAGTATAAAAATATATACATCGTTTACAAAATAAAACTTGCTGTACATTTAGACTTGTGAGTCAAAGTTGCTTTTTCCATAGTTCAGAAAAACTTGACTTAAAAAAAAAACGGAGTCTGTGAGTGAGAAAAAGGATCTTTGCTGGAAATCATTCAACAAGACAAGTCACAGGTTAAACTCCCTTCTTTCCTCGTGAGCAGGAGCGATGAGGTCATCGAGGAGGACACTGTGGTGAAGAACATCCATCTTTAAGTAAAGGCGCCTTTTATGCAACACATTCCCCTTTGTCCTCTCTGACCATTTTCAATAAATATTTCAGGAGCTACAAGAGCAGCTGAAGAGAAACAAAAAAGGGAAAAAATAACTTGCTGAAAACGCTTGTGCGTGTCCTGTGGCTTCCAAGGCGTCTCGTACGACTGGCCTGGTGTCCCGCCGTTATCACTTCACGGAGAACGAACGCGGCCAAGTGTCCGACCTGACCCGTCGTTCATGGAAGTTTTCTTACTGAATATGCACCTTTAACTTTTCACATCTTACAAGTGTAACGATGTCCTCGATATGTAAAGGTCTTGGAAGGTGCATATTTGACACCCGGCACCCTGTGTAGTGCTGCACGGGTGCCGGAAGGTTGTGGAAGGTGCATTTTACCTGCATATCAGCAGCGAAAAATTCATGATAGTACTCTTGATCTTTGGCAACCAACTCAGTGAGTCATGTGAGATTCAGGCTGTTGTGCCCCTGCGTTTTCCCCAACTTCAGCTGAGCACGCTCTCTGCTCCTCCGCCGGCATTTCCTGGTTGCTATCAAGTGTTTTTGTGTCCTTCTGCTCCACTAATTCTTCCTCCTCCTCTTCTTCTTCTTGATCCACATCATCAGGATGAGCTTCGTCCATGGCTGTCTCGCAGAGGTTTTTCTTCCCTTTGCTCGAGTCCACATCCTGACCTTTCAGCACGCTGCACAGCTCCATCTCGTGGATCTCTACGTCGAACGGAGCCACGGCAGGCACAGTGGGGGGAGACTTGCAGCCTGCACAGCCCTGAGAGAGAGAGAGAGAGCGAGAGAGAGAGAGAGAGAGAGAGAGAGAAAAGATAATTATTAACTTTTAAATTCTGTGTGTCGTTTGATTCATGCTTTATTAATGTAGCCAAATAAAATGACTCACAGAGATGTTGATGGCTCGGGGCAGGCGTCCTGTGCGGATCCAGGGGTGCACCTGGCTCAGCTCCCTCTTCTGCTCCTCGGTGAAACGAGGCTGGTGCTTTTGCATGCTCCTCAGGGCCTCGCGGTCCTCTCGCAGCACTGTCTCCATGTCCCTGGGAGGCAAAACATACAGGACATTTGTTCATTTCGGCTCGTCCGCTCGCTGTTAAATGTAAAGTGTTAGGAGGGGCGCATTTAAGACGGTCTGTAAAGTAACAGTAGTGCTGCTTTTTTATGGTCACATTTATGCCCAGTGTTGTACCTGACAGGCAGCTGGTACGTCATCATCACTTTGTCATCAGTGTTTGCCAACAGGAGCCAGATGGGGTCCTGCAGGACGCACTTGATAAACTGCTCCTCGCCACCGTCTCCTCCGCCACTGCTGCTGCCCCCTGCTGTCTGTTTACGGGAGTGATCGTTCTCCGATGAGTCGATGCTGCCAAAGTACTTGCTGGTGTGGCTGCCCTGACTGCTGCCTGGAAGCACGAGGATGTCAAAGTCGAGTTAGGTAGAAATCAAAAATCTATGAGTTCAAAGTAAGTACAGTAAAGTTCATCCTCACTGCTGCTTTAAAAAGAAAAACTCCCTAGCACAAGATCCTTTCTAACTACATTCCTTTGAGACTTCAATCTCGTTACATTGAGTGATTTCAGTCCCTACAGATTCATGTACTTACTGGTGCCGCTGGTTCCCGAGGAGCTGCAGCCATTGGACCCGGACCCTGAACCAGAGGACCTGGTTCCTGAGGATCCTGAACCAGAGGCAGCTGAGCCGGTGCCGGAGCGGGAGTCTTCATGTAACAGCATGTCGAGCAGGTCGCTGGAGGTCGACATGGCGTCTTGGTTGGACTCATTAGTTTCACCCTAATGAGGAGAAAAAAAAATATATATTTTTTTTTAAGTTCTATCGTTTCTTTTATTTTGAAAAAGTAATCTTAACATCCATGTCTGAATTTCTGGGCACTTACATTCTCCTTGGAGGTCTCATCAGAGCTTCCCTGATTGGCTGAGCTTTGGAGCGGCTGCGTTGCACCGCCTTGCGCAGAAGGCGCGACTTGCTGTGATGCAGCAAGAGCCGTGGCGACCTCTAACCGGTTGCTCGGCGACTCCTCCAGCTGCAGGAGGTTTAGCGGCGAGGAGCATCGGGACTGGAAGAGAGGGGACTCTGCACCCTCGCGCTCGGCTGGTGCCTGACTGTACGACTGAGGGGTGCTGCTGCGGGAGGGGGCGCAGGGGGTCGGGATTTGGACGTGGACGGGGTTGGAAATGGCGGCAGGGGCGTTGATTGGGAACGGGAAGTTTGGGTTGTAGAAGTGTCCGGGTGTGGGGACTGCTTGGGAGATCGGAGCTCCCATCTGGGGGAACATGTAGTTGGGCAGCACCAGGGCCATCATCGGTGGCACCATCTGGGCGGGGGGGACCATCTGAGGGGGAGGGACCATCTGAGGGGGAGGGAAACGTGAGGGATCGGGGATGGGGACAGTCTGAGGGAAGGGCTGCGTGAGTGGGGGGAACATCGGGTAGATGGGAAGCATTCCTGGAGGGAAGGGGGCAGAGGGAATGCTGGCCTGGGAGCCCACAGACGGCCAGGAGGAAGAGTTAGTTGGGGGTCCCAGGGGCATGTTCAGGGGGAGGGGGGCTGCGCCGACTCTGTTGTCCTGCTGGCTTCCACTACGGCCCATAGAGCTGTGCTGGTCTGAAGACTCCTGGTGCCTCAGCCTTTTACCGCCGCGCCCACGTCTGTGACCCGTGCTGCTGCCTGCGGCCGGGTAATCTCGGGAACAACGCACTCCTGGGAGAAAAACAAAGGGAGACTTTGTTACATTTAGAAATGTGTACAACCAATTTCAAACTCTCTGACCATACAGAGCCAGGCCTAAAACCAGCAGATCTATTCTTCAGCTGGCTAAAGAAAACTTTATTTATATAGCAATTCAACAACAAGGCAAAAGTGCTTCATACAAGACATCAAAAACATCACGGCAGAGGAAAGAAAAGATTTAAATTAAAATGTAAAAATCACTGAAATTATTAAAACGAAGATTTGCTCAAGTAAAAATAATTCAAATAAAATTAATTGAATTAAGAATTTAAAAAGAATTAAAAAGCGACTGTGCAAGTGACAGACTGAGTGAAAGACTTAAATCTTTATCAAAGTTGCTCAAGTTGATTGGGAGATTATTTTCTGCAGTAACAAAAATGCAAGAGTGAAAGTTTTGCTCATTTCTGTTTTGTTGTCAGAATTCCGACTCAGGAAATGACATCATTGCCCAGTTTGAAAACTTTACAGCATGACTGGAATCAAAATAGTTTCACTGATTTGAAATGTTTTGACAAAATGCTTTTGGTTTTCTTGCCGTTTAACTTTCTGCTCTGCATGTTGAATAATAAGACTCGTGGCATGGCGCGTGTGAGCGGTGTGTTTGTACCTCGTGACAGAGGGTTGGCAGCCGCGGTGTGGCATCGAAGGCCCGAAGACGTCTGATCGAACACTCGCAGCTTGCTGAGGTCTTTGAAGCGGTCGAGGAACGCCTGCTCCTCCTGCTGCGTGTGGGCGGACAACACCTCTTTGGTCAGACCCATCCGCCCTCCTCCTCCGCTGCTCCCGCCGCCGCCGCCACTTCTCCAGCTGTCTCTCTCCGGCTGGCCGGTTTGAGGGAGGGGCGAGGCGTGGGGAGGGGGAGGGGGAGGCGGCGTAACGGCCGGGCGAGCCGGCGTGGTGGTGCAGGGAGCGAGCTGCGGGGAAGTCGTGGGAGCTTCCTCCATGACGATGTCTGAGACGGGAGAAGAAGAAACACACAGAGCAGTTTTAGAACGCTGCGTGGCAACTTTCTGAAAGAGGAAAATTAAAAAAAATAAATTGAAAAAAAAAGGAGAATTATCTTTCTGCTTCTTCTGAGAAATGAAAAGTTAACACTCATTGATGCTTCATCCTTACTCTATCTGCTAACATCACTGGCATAGAGCTGCTCATTTTAGCCCGTAGGTTTAGATAGAGCTATGTTAGTTTACAGAATAGAAGAGTCTTTAGTCTAACGTGAAACTACATGTTCTCATTGAACATTAAGAAAAAAAAACATCTTAAAGTAAGAGACAAAAAGAGAGGAAACATACACGAGGTAAAAGAAATAAAACAACGAGACGGCAAGAATTTTTTATAAAAAGCAAGCAGAGAGAATAAGGATAAAACAAATGAAAGCATAAAACAGGTTACCTTCAATCTGCAGTTTAATCATGCCGCTACACGTTTCTGAAAGATAATTCTTAAGACTTTTTAAGATGTAAATACCAAATCTGAGCTTTGTGTTTGCAAAGAAAATCAAGGTAGTACCATGAAAAACAGCATCAAGGTGGTTTTGATCAACAAAAGAGAAAGTTCCCGGAGGGGAAAAAATAAAATAAAATCTGGGCAGATGTTTTTAACTTTTCAAAGATTCAAGGACATCATGTTCACAGAAACAAGGCTGCTGAGCGGCACGCTGGAGGGTTCAGAGAGTGTTGAGTGTGAAGGGGTCCCCACCTGACTCAGGAGGCTTCTTGTCTCCCACATGCACGATGGTGCTGCTGAAGCTACACTGCGAAGGGTCTGAGGCTACGCTCTCTGCCTTTGTGGCCATGGTCAGGTGGGGCAGAGGAGGTGGTTCGCCTATGAGGCTAACTGAACCACCTGGAGAGACACGAGTGTGACAGGGTCAGTTTGAGTCAGTGGAATCGTCTGGACGAGCACAGACAAACACAAGCATGCTTATCGGTGTCCAGACATTCCATATTCAGTGACAAGAACAAGTCACAGCATTTTTGTGGGTAAATACAACAACACAGAATGATGAAATTAACATGCAACATTTTCCACTTCAACAAGTTATTTAAGGAAATAAGAAATAAAAGTACCTTTGCTGTTGCATCCTGCGTCCTTCTGTCTGTCCTCGTCAGAGGTGGAGGTGCAGGAGGACGAGCCGCACTTTCTTTTAACCGTGTTCGGAATGTTACAACTGTCCAAGTACCTGCACGGAGAGGAGAAAGGGAGTGGGATGAGTGACTATGAAAGTTAATGTGCGAGTCCTTAGAGAGGGGGGGGCTTGTTCTGCTCGAGCGCAGACCTTATGATGCTGTCCAGGCAGTTGATCTGCTGGTAGGAGTATCCGGCGGGAGGATCCTTGCGAACGAGCGCGGCGGGGACCGGAGCTTTGGCAGGTTTGGTCAGATCGTCGATCAAACTGCCGATCGGATCCCTGGGGATGCACGCTCGGACGCCTGCTGCACCTGGACGAGGAACGAAGGGGAGGATATCAAACAACGGAACATTTCCATGACTGGTTTTCCCAATCTGCTCTGTGGGCACCGTGACCCCGATTCATGCCTTGTTTTTGTTTGACTCGTGTCTCTGATTTACCTCCATTCAGGTTTTTTCGTGGCAGTGGTCGGTTACGGGACTCGATAAACATTTGCTGTCCGTTCGTCTTCACCATGTGAACATCTTTGCAGATCTGCTGGAATGTCATCTGAAGAAAATAAAAACAGCACATTTTTACACATGACAGTCTGAAGAATCTGGCACATTGTACCAAATCAGGACAACCTCCCCCCCCCCCTCCATCACTGGCCATTTAAACAGGTTTCACATGTAGACTCACTGGTTTGTGAAGCACCACGGCGGCAGCGGCCTCCTTCATGGCGGGTCCGTTGCTGTCGCTGGACGAGGCGGCGGAGGCGCTGAGGTGCTGCTGATGAGAGTGTCGGGAGCCTCTGGAGCCGCTGGAGCCCAGAGAGCTGTAGCCCTGAGAGCCGCCGCTGTGCACCGGCTGCACCAGAATCCGGTGGATCTGCTCGCTCAGCTGCACCACGTCGGGCGTGGTGACCCGACTCTCGCAGCTCTGCGGCATCGTGAACACGTCTTCGTTCAGAGGGCTCCTGGAAAATATGGAACAGCTGGTGTAAAGACCAAGACTGGAACAGAGATTTAAATCATCCTGATCCAAATAGTTTGAACATTTGAAATGAACACAGCGTCTCCGGCGCCTGGAACTTCAAACTTTCTCATCTAGCTTGAAATGTTTTTTTCTGAGAAGACAAATAACTCGATCTTACGTTCTGACTTTGTGCCGTCCGACAATGAACGCCACTTTGCGGCTCCAGGGGTTGACGAAGGAAGACCAGCTGGTGTCGATGGTCAGGTACTCGCCGCTGCGGGCGCACATCCTCAGGGCCGAGTATTCAAACGGCTGCCCTGCAAACTGAAAGACTGAAGGCGGGCGACAGAGGGGGGAACGTTTAAAGGAGCTCATAGAAAATAAAGACAGATGCTTTCATGCAAACAACACTAAAGCAGATATGAAGTGATGCACTGACTCACTTTTTTCATGAATGGCTACCATCATGGGCCTGTCGTCAGGGTGGATGTAGAGCAGGGTTGGTGTTCCCACCAAGTCCTGAGGCAGGTATCCTAACAGAGGAACCGCCCTGAAAATACAAGATTACACACTGTTAGACATGAACAGACTAGTACGGAAGCCCGAAGTGGACATAAACTGAAAATGTTGTTGCTGCAATGATATCGTCATTTATGTTTACATTCTATCTTAACTTAAAAAGTGAATGAAATCAAGAAAAATGGCTGATTACGCCGAACTCTGTCACAGTAATTATTTGATCATTTTGAAAAACACGTTTTCCCCCCCAAGAAGGCAGCACAGCAGTGGCTCAGCTCACTGACCTCTCGTCGACCTCCTGGAAGAGGCAGCTGGGCGTGTGACTGGTGGTGAAGATCCTCTTGTCTGGAGGGATGCGAGGAGCTGAGGGACAGATTGGAGAGTGGTGTTCAGAGGACGGGCCGAAAATGCAGAATCTGCACTAAAGATTTGGGACGCAGTTTGGAGAGTTCGGGAGAGTTCTGAGACTCACTCTTTGATTTCTGCACATACTAATCGAGTCATGAGCGTGTTGACCGCCTTCAGAATGATCGAATGACAAGGTAGGAACACCAGCGCTCGTCTGGACTGAACAGAGCTTTATGATTAAGGAAGAATCTAATCTTGATAGTCAAGGGCATCAGATGAGATTTCAAAGAGTAACTGTGCGCTGTTGTCACTTTATCAGAAACCTGCTGTATCTGTAAAGCCGGGGTTACTGTGACATAACTGTGACATAACTGCTGCACAGCCACAACGTGTCCTTTTGTTCTGTAAAACAATCTAAATCTGTTCTCTCTCTGTGTTCCCCTTTTCTTCATTGTGGTTGAAAAACGTTTGACACTTTGCTTCTATGCGTGGAATCATCAAAGACACTCCCCCTCTCCTCTTCTACTGCTCACATGCTGTGAACGCTGTACGGATGGGAAGGACGGGTACCTTCATATCCAGAGTGGACTCTCTCTGCAATGAGCAGGCAGCACGGCTGAGGCTCGGCGATGTCAGAGTCTTTGATGGTGAGCTGGTACGGCGTGAGGCGGAAAGGGTAGTAACGCATCTCCCGGCCCTGCGCCTTGTCTGCGCTGATCCGACAGAACATCGACTTCTCCTGGGTGCAGTCTGCTGGAGAGGAGGCTGGAAAAGGGACCGGAGACGGGACGTGTGAAAAAAACGGCTTCTGGTTTTCTGCTACACCACACTTCTCCCCCTTTCCCTAACTTCCGATCTGCTTACCAGAGCCGATGCAGGAGGCCCAGGGTGGCAGGCGGCAGGGCGCCGTGCCGCTGTAGAAGGTGCTGACGTCCTGAGGGGCTAAAAGCTCGGAGAACATTTTCCCCTGGAGACACTCCGGTTTACAGCGCAGCAGAGAGGAGCCCTGAGGTGATACGTACACCACCTTGCCTGACAAGAAGGACACTGCCATGGTGAAAGTGTCCTAAAGAGAGAGAGAGAGAAAAGAGGAGATGAGATAATGAGATTTTGAGTTTGGTGGCTAAATGAACTGATTAAAGCGAATCACAAAACTCGCTTCTTTGGAATCGAGCAGAATCTAAAGCTGTTTCCACCGAGAAGTTCGGATCGGTTAGTCTCGGTACGGCGCGCATTTTGTGACTAATCCGGGAAAGATTCCCAAATAACCGATCCGTACCCTCCTACTTTTTGGGACCCTTCCGTTGGGGTGCCGAGAATGTCGAGCCAACCCGAAAAAGGTGGAGCTAAACACTGCAGTCCATTGATTGGTCGAAAGAATCGTCACTTCCTGTGTGACATGCAGACAAAACTCTGCCATGTTTAAACCATTGACTGTAAACACACAGCTGATCGTTTACTTCTGTTTTTCTCCTCGCCGTTTGTGTCACGTTTTTCTCCTTTGTTGAACGTATTAGTTAGCGGTTAGCTGCTATTACGTAGCGGCTATCGGCATCCAGCTTACCAAATAGGGCACGGGTGGCTATGGAAACACAAACGGGATCAGGCTTAATCGAACAGAACCAAACCAAACCGATCTGTACCGGATTGCTGTGTGGAAATGGGCCTTAATTCCTCCACATTTTTCACTTTAACCAAGTAGAGAAGTATGCTGCGGCCTCTTATTACAAACACTGAACCACCACTGGTTGCTTTGATTTACTGCACTGGGCTGATCATACTCTCTCCTGCTCACCATTGATGGTGTAAACTTACGGTGTTTTTCAGTGTGTATTCTGAGGTGATGTTGTCAAGCTCCTCAATAGTGAAGGCAGACAAGTCCAGACTGCAGCCATGACACTCCTCCACACTCCACTGATGGTAGAACTCCTTGTTAGCTGGAATGGAATAAAAAAAAAAAAAAACAGTCAAGAGGGTGAATGGAGCTAAAAGATAAAAGTGGCACCACGCACAGAGCGCAGAAGGATAAAGTTCTCACGGTCTCACCTCGCACTTGTTTAACGCACTGCAGGGCGTATTTGAGAGCGTTCAGGGTGCTGGAGTGACCCTTGGTGGTGCGCTCGCTCGGCAGGCGCAGCTTCAGCTCCTTGATGGCCTTCATGAGCTCCTTCTGGGTCTGGACCCGCGCCGACTGGTTGCTGCTGCAGCCAGAGGTGGAGGGGGGGTCCTGCTCGGAGCCGGTGGACAACAGGCTGTAGGCCAGGGAGCCACTGGGGGGGGAGAGGCTCTGGGAGTTCGAGCTGTGGGAGAAGAAAGGAGGGTAGAGTGAAGAGACTGACCGGGCTCGCTCTTTTCTTAAAGACAAAAAAATAAAAATAAAAAATAAAAAAAGTCTTCACTCACCTCTTGTTGCTTGATGTCGTTTCTAACATCATCCCCGAGTCCTTCCCGTTCGAGCTGTTGGAGCTTCGCGTTGACTGCCGCCCGCGTGACCCATTCTCCCTCTCCATGCCGCCCTCGCTCTCTCTTTCTCCGGAGTCGTTCCCGCTCGAGAGTCCGTCTGTGTCGTCCGAATTGGCCCCCCTGCAGTGTCCGGATGAACTCCCCGATCCCGACCCCCTGCTGGGAGACGAGTCGCGCCTGGCTTTGCCGCCTTGCTCCTGAATCGTCGCATTGGCGCCGCTCTGGCCGCCGGCTTTCTGAGAGTTCAGCTCTTCGGACTCGGCGTCCTGCTCGTTATCTTTCTCCTCAGCCCTCGCCACTCGCCCTCGAGTGCTGCTGCTGGGCGTTTTAGAGTTGTCATAACTCATAATAAGGTAGGATGAGGCTGGTGCAGCTTAATCAAGATGTCAGCCGGGGGGGAAACAGGAAGAGTGAGTTTAAGTGGGACTACTATGTATACCTGGATGAATCATAGTTGCCGTTTGTTAAAAAAAAAATTAAGCAGAGAAATTCATTGTTTCTCGCTTAAAAAAAACTAAGAAATAAGTCCAGGCTCTCCGCCTGTAGGTAAGGGATTGAAAAGATTTTCAGACGGCTAAATGACCAAAAAGCAGTTTTCTCGAGGGAAGAAGTGTCACTAAAAGATGAATTTCTGCTTATGAAACAGCCTTGGCGTGAGTGCCTCCAACAGATGGGACGAGAGAGAGAGATGGTGAGAGAGACGGCCTCGCTCTGCGTGCGCTCTTCTCGCCTCTTTTGGAATGTGTCGCTCCCGACGGTTAAAGGCCACCTGAACAGTCAGAAAAAGGAGAGAAATGGCGTTAGCTGCAGGACTACAAAATATGTCGTCGTATCTCCCTGCAGCTAAAAGAAATGCTTATCATCAGTTTATCATGTTGGCCTTCGAGGACTCAAAACATGGCCATGAATCGTTTTCATTGACTCGTGAATGTCTCTACTTCCAGCTGGTCGCCTGTCACCCAGATTACCAAAAGGGAACAACCGGCCCGATCTTACAGGAACACAGAATAATCTCTCATTTAAATGCAACAAGTGCGTATGTATGCCTCCAAATATAGAGCAGCTGAACCTGTGCTGAGGCCAAATTAACACGGACATTTGTTGGTCGTCATGGCTTAGTCCACTTTAACTCAGGTGGTGGCGGCGGCGACAAACAGAACAGCAGGAGGGTTGTTTCGAAAATTACAGTTTGCTTGTGAATGGCGGTTTATATCTGGCCTTCACCTACGCAAGTGAAAGTCCCCCGTCTATTTGTGTCCCGTATGAGGGAGACGTCCCGTAATCATTTAATCCGTGCAGACGCAACCAAAGTCGTCAAATCCTTTTAAACGTATCCTCCTGGCTGCCCTGCAACCCCACCTGCCTGGCGTTGTGCTGTGATGCGTTTAGGGGCCGAATTTGTTCAGGACATTTACAATTAGGTACTGAGGGCTCAGACAAATGTAGGCTTTTTGTGACGCATTAACAAGGTAACGGCTAATAACAAAGGGAGGGGGAACTAACTGAAACAAATGTCACAGCCGCAGGGAGTTTAGAAAGTTCCATTTCAGGTTGACGCTGCTTCCATACATGCAACTAGAGAGCCTTCATGTAACGCTCATCAACAGTCTGTTTGGTTCGATGGATGATGCACACTCGCACATGTCAAGCTTGCGTGTTGTTTTTTTCGCCGGACCAGACGGGAGCCGGAGTAATAATGATATGGAAATATGTAAGCAGGACTTGAGTGGGCGTCGAGGCAGCCTGGCAACCATGCATACTTCCACAGGTGATGGTAAGACACACGTCTGTGGGTAGAGGTGGCAGTTGGGGATGCATGTTCAGGCTACTCAAATACCTACCCACTTGCGAAAGCTTACTGTAGCGGCTAACTTGTGAAACATTGAATGTCCAAAATCCACGGCTTCTACAGCCGATCGCCTTTAAAATAAAATAAAAAGGCACACAATTAACCTTGGGGGATAACACACACACACAGGGTTTTTTTGAATCCATGAATGTGAGGTAACAGTGCACGCCAATGAGCTGCTCTGACGCCCACCTGCTCCGATTATGAACAGCAAATGCACACCTCGAGAGTTGACGGCCCACTAGTAAACACTGCTGCGGTTTGTCTAAAAAAAGAAAAGCCGCCATTCTAGCAGTGTATTAAGTACAGTACAATAAATCCAAGGTTGATGTTGTTTAAGGACAGCTGTGAATGAAAATACAATATGTGCAAACTTGAACTTTATGTACATTTCCCTTCTTTTGTCCCTCCTGATATTTCAAACGCACAAAAAAGTAAAATGTTTGGTCTTGGAAGGAAAAATAAGGCTGCTTGGTTAAAAATCAAAGTGATCATTGATACAGGCCTTGTGCATTAAAATACAATGAAAACATGCATCTGTGTCTTTAAAATACAAAGCACAACATTTCCCTTGGTGGAGGGAATCTAAAGTGACTATACATTAAAAGCAATGCAATACAAATGTTAATTTTATATGCCATCATACAGGTCTATAATATCATTATAGTTTTGCAGAGAGTAGTTCTGACAGAGAAGCTCTGCGTGTACAGTCACTTTGAAATACTCAATAACAATAGGACAAAAGGACACTCCTTATTCAGAACAATGACCCGAAACAGACTCGAGCTAACCTGAAACACTGCTGCAGAGTACAGTCAAGAGGCTGCGGGACACTGTGGCGTGGCTCCGTGCGTGACCATGTGAGCCCGTCTCCGCCTGTCAAACCGCTTAATCACAACGCCCCGTATCAAAACGCTATTTCAATTTATGACCAAAAAAAACACGTTTAAAATAAAAGTGAGTATAGTTTTAATCCTTTTGACGTCTCTGGACTTCGTATAGATTAAAAACCCGCTGCACGGTTTGCCGTTGTCCGGTGTTTGAGAGTAAGCGCAGCGCGTCTCGGTGCCGCCCCTCTCCTGTCCACATACTGCACGTGTACGCAGCAGTGCTTTCTTTGAGCCTCGCTGGCCGCTGATTGGTCGGAGCGCTCGACCAATGAGAGCAAGCGTCATGTAGAGGATTGCCTGCCTATGCCTGCGACAGACTTTCTGGCTGACAGAAAGTGTGTCAGAAAACTGCTCTCAGATCAGACTCGAGGTTTGTCCTTTTCAACAGGGAATAGTGGGTGAAGCGCGCGAGCTGATCCAGGAACAGTGCGTGTGAAAAGGCGAGGGGAGTGTACACGGTGTACATTTATAGGACAATGAGACACGCGCATTGCATGAGTTTGATAGGAGGGGGAAAAAACTGTTCACACCAGAGGCATTTTTTATCTTTATAGAAGGAGTAATTACATAATAGGGAATTAAGTTACTAAAATATTGTATTGTACGACATATCTGCGCACATTAGATTCTGCCTATATTTCACCTTCATGAAAAAAACAAGGCATCGGCCTCCTTAGGATGCCACCAAACTAAGTTAATTCTTATACAAACGTTGTAGAAATGAGCAGTAGAACTGTTTTTGGAGTTCTTGAAATAAGGTTCATGAGATCAAATCTTCTGCTCATTTCAGTAACAAAATCTTGCAGGTTGTAAAAAAAATAATAATAATTTTAACTGTCCAGAACCCAGGTGTCTGTAAGGAATCGGTGCAGGTACACTATGTGCAGCTGTACCCTTCATGATATTCCTGAACCATCTGATTAAAATAGTCCATCTGGATCATTGTAACAGTGTGACGGTTGATACTAAAACATGGATCAAGCTCTGCAGCCTGGATGTTCATTCAGACCGACATTTGTGTCCACACCACAAGCAGATCTTTAAAAATGACTGGTACCACCTTATTTTCAAGTTGCCATTTCAGACAGAATCTGCCACAAATGAGTAACATAAGCTGTCATTGGCTGAGACATTTGAGTGACAATGACAGAGCGGATGGCTTCTTTAACATTTGGCAATAACATACACAAACTACAGTGTGTTCTGTGACACTTATTTAGTGAGAACTGTCTCAGTATTATGAAAATAATGAGAATAATTTCTACATTCAGAAACTATAAAAAGTATCCGTAACACAACATGCGTTTCCCCACTGCAGATCAATAAAGAATAATCTTATATTATGAGTAAGAGTTTCCAAGTAAACGGAACAGTAGAATCTGAGTTTGTATTCATTAAAGTCTCTAAATCCTCTAACTACATGTAGCACTACTGTGGCTCTAAGTAATGTAGTTATCATTTGTCCAAATTTCCCCATTGGGGATCAATAAAGTAATATCCTATCCTGTATACAGCCAGCTTTGCCTTAATATATAATTAAAGAAAAAAAACCTATCCTGGCTTCAGCTTTGTACTTTTTTTATTTCCTTCTCAATAATAGAATTTGTAAAACTTTGCCAACACAATTTAAAAAAAAAATCCAACAGATTACAAATCCATGGGCAATGAACCCACAGATCTAGAAAAAAACTAAACAAGTGTTGTATTTTCTGCAGGGCTTTTTACAGATTGTTTTATTCAGGTCTAAGAACGCAGAAGGAGCAGCTACTCCCTACTCTCCTTTAAATGTTCTTCCCTTGTTCTGCTTTTCACCATTTGGGGACAAACTAATTGAGATGAAGAGCATCATAGTCCATGACTCAGCAGGTAAATAGCTCATTCTTAAGTAGTGGCATATAAATGTGTATTCCTCTTCTCTGCAGTGATGACTCAGTCCCCTGGATACATGTGATGATGAGGTTTGTGACACCTCTGCCATGCCTGTAATCTCACCTCACCTCTAAGTATTTGTGTCAAAAACGACAAGCTGGGCTGCCTTGGACAGAATCTGGAAGACTCGTCCCCATGTTGTTCATACATACGAGTCTCTCTGCTTATTAACAAGTCACACATTAAATGAGCGATTACTTATTTACTACCACATGAATACTTTTGAGCTTGAGATGTTCGTGTGCATTTAGTAGAGGAGTGGTGGCGGCTTGAGAAGCAGTAAAAAATGCTTCATTGATTTTTCCCCTCATGTTGTACTGGACATCACAGGGATTGCAAGTATGGATGCCACCTTGTAATTTTTCTGGGTGTGGGGGGGGGGGGGGGGGGGGGGGGGGGAAGGGCATTCAAAGTGGTCTGCAAACAAACGCACAAGCATAGAAGCCACAAGAGAGCAGCTGATTTAGGAGGGGAGAAATCTGGGATACAACAAGCAGCAGCAGGAAACATGCATATGTGTGGACTGTAACAGCTGCCAATCATGGATCAGCATCTGCTGATTGTTCATTTTCTTCAAGTCGGGTATCTGAAGTATTTTTTAATGGAGCTTCTAGTTGAGCAAAATTGAGTCAAGTAGTGTTTAAACAGATTACACGGTGAGTCCGCCATGATGCATAGGATGAGTGTGGGGCTGCAGGCTGTACAGAGGACACATTTTCACTAATACACGACCTGCTATTCCAGATATTAACCCGTGAAATAATGCCATGCTTTCATTATAGTTCGAACAAGTGGTTAATTCTTTGGTATTTAACCTCTGGAGTTCACAAACACAACATGTAGACTACAGTACATCATGAACCTAAACCTGCACGTTGCAGCCTTACTATAGCTTGTGCAATGTCCATTTTTTTATGGCCAATCTTCAACTCGAAAGTCCACAGAGCTGCTTTAACAATAAAACAATAGAGTTTCAATAATACTTCAGTCAGTATGCGGTGTTTACTTCCTCCAAAGCCATGTTTAATAAATAAACCTCATGTTTGTGTTATGTACAACACCCAATGAGTAAACATGGAACACAAATGTCCTCTTTAACTTTCGGGAATTACTCGAAAGTGTTTATCTCGTCTCCTGTAATACTGCTGTTTTTCTAGGGACTTTAAAATGATTTAATTGTTAAATCAAAAGCTTTCCACAGTTTTGACTCTAGTTCAATGATAGCCTGAGGTTCGTTAGCATGCTAACTAACATTAAACAGAAATAAACACGACAACAAACCAAACCCAACAAGCTTACCTTCAATATGATTCAAGTTGACAGAAGCTTTGATATTTCGCGATAAAATAGCTAAAGTCCAAAGAAAAAACAGCATAGAATCCGGCAGCGTCGACTGTCTTTGCTGAATGGTCTGTACTGATACCTCAACGTTTCTGTTCCTCCTCAGTACAAGTTTACACGCAGGGATACACGTGCCAGTGTACGGTCTGGCAAGTAACGTTGAAACACTTACTCCCATTGGACAGGACAGGCTATCGTCCCCGCCTTAACAAAGTTGAATGCGTTTTGATTGGCTGAAAGAGGCGGGGCTTGGTGCACGGGGCTCTGAAATCACGTTGTGGAGTGTCTGGTCCTGAGTTCTTTTTCATATGTACTAGAACACAAAGGGGCGTGGCCTGCTCCCACACTTGTTGTGGCATATTTGGATCTACCGCAAACTTTGTAATAGCACCGCAATGATATTGCTTTTGGAATAGCTGCCGTTTCTTTGTTATTTATTTTTATCTCGATTTACTCTTAAACGAAACAAATACATATTTTAAAACGTGATCAGCATCACAATGAAACTCATATGACTTACAAGAAACAACAACTATTCTAGTTAACACAAGTTTTTAATAAAATGAGGGCTGGACTCACAACCATTCAACACTGCTACCATGTTTCTAATGATACAAAGCTTCATGCAAATGGGTGAAGTATCCCTTTTAAGGTTAGAGCTTGGTTTAACGTCAAAGACAATGAAGGGGTTTATTAGGGGCCATGCCTTGAGACTGTGAAAGATAACAATTCGGTATTGAAGTAAAATCAGACCCTCAGGATACATTGGGAGATAAGAAGTCACCCCTACAGTGAAGCGTAACCTTTGACGTTATATGTCCTGAGGAACCACAGGGCCTGCAGGAATGTAGGAGAAGATGCTTATCTGAATTGTTGATTAAAGCCCAAGTAAGATCGTAAAATGTTCTGATGTTGCTTTGACCAATGCTGTATAAATACTAGTGTCTTTGTTCATGGGGGTTCACAATTGGCTGGTGACTCTCTCAATTTCTGCTGCGCGTTTATTTCGTGCCTCCGGCTGTGAAAGTCTCATGCATGCACAGTTCAACGTGCTCCCTGTACGGTGACGTCACCTGATGTTCTTCCCCTCTCTGAAGGCACGTGGCAGACGGGGTGGTTCAGTCCCAGTAAACAGTGCAGATGTAGGGCACATGCCGGTGAGAACATTGGCGTTATTACCATAATAACACAGTTGTCTATTTTAAAAGTAGATTCATTGTACCTGAATACACCTAAATATGAACAAAGCGGAGTTTTAAATTTCAACATTGGAAACATAGCCCAGCATCGATTACAGTAAAGGACAAATATCTGGTTTTGAGGTGATTTGACAATACATGTGCGGTTGTAATTATAAAAAAATTAATAATAAAGAACATTAATATGTGTTCTGATGTGCACTGGATAACACGTAAACATCGTTGTTAACTATGTAAGTGAAAGGTAAGACACATTTCTATGAAGCCACAGTCCTGTTGTTTACAAAATCAACTTAAATGATCTTCTACTTTCTTCTTCAGTCAGTGGTTTACTTGGTCATTTTGCCATTGGTTGGTTTCACTTGGCTTGTATGAGCTTCTTTTTTGGGAGAAAAAAAAACAGCTGTGAAAAAAAAAATCCCAGCAATAGATCTCTCTGCAGCTATGGAGTTTTAGAACACTGAACCTTAATGATTATGGTGTACAAAAGGCATACACAGCACACCCTGTCTGGATGTTTTGTTTTTGTTTTCGTTATCTTTGCAATAAAGTGTTGGATTTATATTGCTGCTGCTTTAAAGATATGTTTCCATCTGACTGGTTGGATATGATTTTGGATTTACAGCATTTCATTGGCTAAGCGGCACTCAGCCGTCTGGCCAATAGTGTGGTGTGTGTGTTTGGCACCAGCTACTGGCAGGTGCTTGTGTCCAAATCTTTTGCAGATAAGAACATTTTTACTGCATTGACTTGCTTACCAGTTTATTGTGCTAAGAACATTTGAGTGTGTCACCACATTTAGCCAATTCTACACACACTAATTGAAATGTGTCTATGTGAAGATAAACTTGATGCAAAACTGTAGAGGAAATTGTTGTAGTTAAACATGAGCCGTCTAAAAATTAGAATCCAATAACAAAACATCCCTTAAAAAATAGAAGGGGAGAAATTATGTTAAGGTTAAGAGGTTAAGAAAGCTCTGAACAGTGCCTACTTTGGATGCATGAAGTTCAGAGGATTAATACATTTGCTTGAAAAAATGTGCACATGGGAGTGCCTGCTTGAACAGTGTGGGGAATGTGGACGTGCAGATTTAAATGTTAGTAGTCTCAAATGTGTCCACAAGATGGTAGCATTTCTTAACATTATTTACACTAATGTGACTCAAGAAGAAGAAGATAGCCTCAACTGCCCAACCTCAGTTACAGAGTACACACCATAGACTGTAAATAATACACCTAAGAGGCCTATAATGAGGTCCCTTTTAAAGTCCCCTAGACAGAGGTGGGAGTATTGCTGTCGTTTTGAGTTTGCTTTTTTGATTTTCTCCCCTTAGAGTTGAGGGGCCCATAATGATTAATGGGCTTATAGTACTTATTTGGACCCTGATATTGACATGATACTGAGCCCTTCAACTTTGCATCATGAAGAGTAACAGTGACTTCACAGAAGCTCACATAGAGGCTGCTAAATCTTGTTTGGGGGGTTTGTGGTATACAGAGGGGAGGGGGACAGCGGGTGTGTATTGTAACTAATGTCTTGTGTCCTGCCTGTCTGTATACTGCGACTGGATGCCTTGAATTTCCCTCGGGATCAATAAAGTATCTATCTATCTATCTATCATCTAATTGCGCACACAAGATAAAACCTTGGGAACAATTAAATTACTGTGTATTGTGAGCACACGATACCTTTTGCATGCAAGCTTAAGGGGCTCCGTACAACTAACAAATAGAATAAGTGTTTTTTCTTTAAACTGAATTCAGAGCCAAACATTTTTCATATTATTTAGAAGTAGACCATGTGGCATAAGTGTAGTTTCAGTTAACACTTACACATACTGTGGTATCATGAATTTTGTTCCTATTCTGATATTGGTGCAGAATGGGCTATGTCTCAATTATTGGCTTCATTAGCCAAGCCTGCTAAAATCTAGTTAAAGAAATGAAAGTGTAACTATCTGGAAAAAAGGAGCTGTATAAAATACATATTTATAGACTATTTGTGCATATTATTGTTTTATTGGTTTTTCTTAGTTAGGGTTTATTGTTTATATTTAATGTTATGTTCTTTTACATAGAGAGCACAGTTCACAGTTTGCTTGTGTGTGTCAGCATACATGGCCAATAAAGTTTATTCTGATATGAATCAGTGCTTGGTCCGATTTTATTTACATTATATATGCTTCCTCTAGGTAGTATTATGAGAAAACACTCCATGAACTTTCATTGCTATGCAGACGATACTCAGCTCTACATAGCAATGAAGCCAGAAGACGCCAACCAGCTTCGTAAACTAGAAGCCTGCGTCAAGGACATCAGGACCTGGATGACCAGAAACTTCTTACTGCTCAACTCAGACAAGACTGAAGTTATAGTGATTGGTCCTAAGAACCTTAGAGAGACTTTCTCTGCCGATATGACGGCCCTTAGTAGTATTAGTGTAGCCTCTAGTACCACTGTTAGGAACCTAGGAGTTCTGTTTGATCAGGATATGTCCTTTGATTCCTACATTAAACAAATTTCAAGGACAGCTTATTTTCACCTTCGTAATATCTCTAAGATCAGACAGATCCTGTCACAAAATGATGCTGAAAAATTAGTTCATGCATTTGTTACCTCCAGGTTGGATTACTGTAATTCTATTTTAGCAGGGTGCTATGGTAAATCTCTAAAGACCCTCCAACTCGTCCAAAACGCTGCAGCTCGTGTTCTTACTAGAACGAGGAAAAGGGACCACATTACTCCTGTATTGGCTTCTCTCCATTGGCTCCCTATAAAATCTAGAATAGAATTTAAAATCCTTCTGCTCACCTACAAAGCTCTAAACGGTCAGGCACCATCGTATCTTAAAGAGTTAATTGTACCGTACTATCCATCAAGAACATTACGTTCCCAGAATGCAGGCCTGCTCGTGGTGCCTATAGTCTCTAAAAGTACTATGGGAGGTAGAGCCTTTAGTTATCAGGCACCGCTCCTTTGGAATCGTCTACCAGTCGGGGTCCGGGAGGCAGACACACTAGGTACTTTTAAGAATAGACTTAAAACTTTTCTTTTTGATAAATCTTATAGTTAGGGCTGGCTTAGGACCAGCTCATAGTTATCCTACTATAGGCTTAGACTACCGGGGGAACTGGCACCAGGATCTCTTATCTCTCTCTCCCTCTTTCTCTCCCAGCTTTCTCACCTTATAATAATAAGATATGTCTATAGTGACAAGCAGTAGCTTGTCACTATCTTTGTATTCTAACCTCTCCTTTTGAGCTCTCTTAGGTTCCTTGAGCTCTCTTAGGTTCCTTGGGACTGTTGGTGAGGATGGCCTGCCCAAACAACCCCCCCCCTCCCCCTCCCCCTGAGGATGGCCTGCCCAGACCCCCCCCACCCCCCCCAACCTATCCCATCCTATTCTTCTTTCTGCATCTTGTCCCATCTCCCCCATCCCATTTTCAAGCCCAGCACAGTTTAGCAGATGGCTGTTCCGTCATGGGCCCGGGTCTGCTGAAGATTTCTGCCTGTTAAAAGGAAGTTTTTTCTTGCCACGCCATGACGGATTAAGCTGGGCTCTTGTAACATAGCCATAAGTAAGGTCCTTTACCTGCTTTTTGTAAACATAACAATGAGCATGGTCTTGTTACCTGCCCTTTTGTTAATGTTAACAGACAAACAGTAAGGTCCTTTACCTGCTTTTGTAAAGTGTCTTGAGATAACGCCTGTTATGAATTGACGCTATATAAATAAAGATTGATTGATTGATTGATTGATACTCCTTGGACCCCATGTGCAGATTTTATTTTTTTAACAGGATAAATCACTGTTGAGCTCGTGTGTCTGCTTAAGTGTTTTACGTTAAAAGTTGATTCTTAATCAATCAGACAACTTGAGTGGTAATGTAGGCTTTTGTTTGCGTTTTGTTTACTAAAACAAACGCGGTCGAAACCGCCCTTTCTTGCGAAGCCATCGAATGCGGAAGTGGGTGTCAGTGCACCATCTCTCTTCGCTCTCTGATTAACACGACGAATGCGGAAGTTGCAGTCAGGGTAGCCAATTTACTCTCTTCCTGGTTTGGCTACTGCTCTCTGTCGGAGGGAGTAGGTAGCTTACTACTTTAAGGACAGGGCGTATCCTCTTTTGGAGAATTAGGAAATGCGTTGGTGTTTGTAAGAAGAAGAAGAAGTCCCTCCTTTATTTTAGTTTGACTCCGCTCACTGCTGACCGTCTCCGGTAATTCAGCAGCCGCCTGTCAGACTCATCATCCCGGATCCGCCGACCAACCACGGTCCGGTCCGTCAATGGCTAATCAAACATCCGACTCTCGTAAGTTTTCTTTTTCTTTTTTTAACATCTGTACAGTGAAAACTAAACATGTTGTACTTCTACAAAGACAAACTCGTTCACCCTTATCTCCCTGAACCTCCTCCTCGGAAAAAAATGTATTTTTCTAAACGAGTGCAGTTGATGTAAAATCTTCAACTTTATAACAACATAAAGAAGGAGGAGGGACTCCTCACAATGTTTAGAACAAAGGAAATCCATGCTCAACATGTGTAAAATGATAGATAGATAGATAGATAGATAGATACTTTATTGATCCCGAGGGAAATTCTCGTTACAGTACTATCTAATGCAAACTTAAACTATATAGCGAAGTGTACTTATTATTTTAAAGGAGACACATTTAACACTAATTACAAAATCCATCAATCAATCACTCAATCAATCAAATCAATCTATATTTATATAGCTTCAATTCATAACAGGCGTTATCTCAAGACACTTTACAAAAGCAGGTAAAGGACCTTACTGTTTGTCTGTTAACATTAACAAAAGAGCAGGTAACAAGACCATGCTCATCGTTATGTTTACAAAAAGCAGGTAAAGGACCTTACTGATGGCTATATTACAAGAGCCCAGCTTAATCCGTCATCGCGTGGCAAGAAAAAACTTCCTTTTAACAGGCAGAAATCTTCATCTATCAATGACTTGTTGTTCTGTGTTAAACGACCCAAACTTAACCCCCAAAACCTTACACCCCTAAAGTCATCACTAGTTTCTGTTTCTGCAGGAGTCTGCAGTGTTTCGATGAAGCAGCTGAACTGTAATTAGACATGATCACGTGTTTACAGTTAAAGTTGTTGCATGTTTTAAAACACTGAGATCCATTCACCTGTCAAAGAAGAGTCCTGTGTGTGTGTGTCTCCGCTTCAGTGAATACTTGAGTCAGTGTACGCTCATGATGACTGGGGTTTTCTTCGTAACCTTTGGAAACACTGTGTCTGGTTCCAGTTTTCCACCGAGACATCCAGAGAAGGCCACGGCTGCGTCCTCCTCGCGTCTGTTTCATGGCACACATTCACTGGGTAGAGTCACTGAGTGATGCAGATGAGAAACAGAATCAGCAGTTGTGTCTGTGAGCGTTCGCGCCATGCAGCAAGATCAGCTTCATTTACAGTTTGAGGAATGCATCGTGTTTTCAGCCACAGTGGTTCCCAACCCTACTGTCAAGACACCAAGAAAGGTCAGACCTTAAACGTGAACAGTCGGAAAAATATAAAGTTGAACTTTCCCTTTTCTTGTAGTTTCAAGATACTTTACCCACATACCCTCGAGCAGTTTTCACATCTGCTCTCCTGAAAATATGTAGATCATTACAGTGGGGGGGGGAAGACTTGACGTAAATAAAATGAGTGTATAGCAGCTTTATATCAACGCTGCGTGTAGTTTAATGGAATCACAATTTGGACAAAAGAGGAGGACAGAAAACGTCCTGCACATTGATTACGAGCACGGAGACGGTGACGGTCGCATGCATGCATACAGTGTGTGCACTGGCTCCAGTCACAGGATGTAAATGTCACTTCTTCCCTCCCATTGGCTCGAGATGAATTCTCCTGAGAATATCCTGCTGCGTCCTCGCGTCCGCTCAACTCGTCGGCGTGCTGCAGAAACAATCAAAATTCTCGGCGTCTGGCGTGAGAAACTCCAGGAGACGCCCCACGTACAGCTCCTCCTGGAAATATCTGGAGTTTTCTGGCATGTGCGAAAGCCCCTGTATGAAACGCTAATGAATAATGAGTAGCTGGAACTTTTTTCATTTCATTTTTGTTTTTTTTAAACCACTTTTCAATGTAGCATTTCAAAGAAGACATTTAAAACAGCCACAGAATCAACAGTTCTGGCTCCACATCACTCAAGTATTGATGAGTTTACATAAAAGATGAAGTGTATTACTCATCTGTTGCTACATTATTGAAGCTGACGCAGTAGGAAGGTCCTTTATTGCTGTGTCTTGGGGTCATTATGAGCAGCTATTCTTGCCTCACACGGAGCGAGAGCAGAAACTGTGTTATGATTGATGGACAGGAGCATTGATTTGAAGTTTCCAATTAATTTCTTGAAAAAACCCCCCCCAAAAAAACCGGCAAGATAAATCAAATTTTAAACAGGCTGACTTTCAATTTGACACAGATGTTGTCTTTTAAATATTGCCGCTCTTTTTTTTTTTCTTGGATCACTTGTTGGAGTCTGGGCTCCAGAATGCAGTTACGCAACACAACAAGTGCACGCTTGTTATCTTTGCAGAGCTGTTTAAAGACGGAGGTAACAAGTGAGCATTACATGCTGCCCGACACCTCGCCACTCCTGTTCATCACAGCAACTTGAAGCAGTGACTGTAAGAGGTTTCACAGCCGCTTACGTGCTGTACGAGCTCATATTGATATTTGGCCGGGGGTTTGAAAAAGCAGGGCTGCTGTTATTTAAACGTGGTGAGTTTGGGTCAGTGGGGATCAGATTTGCTTTTTCAGCTGCTCATGATTCCTTACATAAGAGGAAATGGGCGAACGACAGACCGCCTTTTAACCTAGCATTGAGCTGCAGGCTGTACATCCCTGCACTGATGTGTTACTGTCATACAATGTTTTGTGTTTGTTGCCTCTTTCTCTACAGTTTAGAACATATTATTTTTTGGGGGGGGCTTTGTGTGCCTTTATTGGAGAGATAGGACAGAAATCAGAGAGAGAGAGAGAGAGTCGAACCCGAGTCACCCAGCGCCCCCCAAGGTTAGAGCATATCCTTGACAGCAGTGTGTTACATCTTTACAGATTCTCAGATTGTATAGAATTTATTTATTTTTTTTGTCATTCCTGAGCACCAATCCAATGGATGAAAAAGAGAACAGAAACACACTTCTGTTTCCTGACTATTCTCTGTGTTCAGTGAGCTCAAAACAAAAAAACTACTTCTTTATATAGATTCAGAACATTTTCATGACATTTTGGAGCAGTACAGCGACACTATTCCACCCGAGAAGAAAGACTCGATGATGTCATTATTACATATGAACGATGCCTCGTATGAACTTTACAAACCAAATAAGTCTGAATAGAAATACAGCGCAAATGCTCCAAATGAATGAGGTATAACATGAACTGTAATTCAAGTGTCTGCCTTTTTTGTCCTACATACATTAGTTTTCAGTAGAGTACATAGCTTTCTTTTTAAATGTGACCAAAACAAGCATGTTCATGACATTCTTATCATGTATACACATGAGAGCCCGACCGATTCATCAGCCAGCCGATTACATCAGCCCCCCTTAGCGTATCCACTGACTATCGTATCGCGTTATTTTATTGAGGATGTACGCTGATATAACGAGAAATATTCACCTGACAAATAGCGTTTACAGTGATGTTAGTGTTTATTGTATTCCAGACCGTGCTGTATGGATTACCAACCAACAATTCTGTTTGAATTCTCGAACCCAAAACAGCTGAAGCTCCAGTCCCACCCTGGAACATGTTACCCCAAGGTCCCACAGAGTCTCAATGTAGATACAACTTAGCTAATGACTTGCGCTAACGACGCACACTAACAACTCAAGCTAACTACTCAAGCTAACGACTTGACCTAACCACTCAAGCTAACTACTCGAGCTAACCATTCGCGCTAACCACTCAAGCTAACTACTCGAGCTAACCACTCTCGCATGATGAGTCATCCTTGAACATTAGCATGCTAATGATCCACGGAGGCTTACAGCTCCGTCTTAGTTTAAAACTGAAGACGCTTTTTGGAGGAGAGGTGAAACGTCTTCAAGATCTTCAACCAAGTCCAGTTTGCCGTCGGATGAAGCTTCGAATATTGCACAAAGTTATCGCACAAGGCAGGCCCGAGAAACTCTTCTGTCCAGTTGACAAATACTCTTTATCTTCGATCTTCCATTGAGTCTTTCTAACATTTTGGCGTCTTTTGTGTTCTAAAGATTTTCACTGAGATAGACATTGTTGTATGAAGGGAAGCCGAGGTTATTGACTCGCCAAACAGAGGTGAACATAAAGACGTGGAACAGTTCCCACATCCTCTCTCTGCTTCCTAATATGAGTCTGAAGACGAGAGTGATGTGGTTACAAATAGAGATGGATCCAGTTACAGACGGAGTTTAGCCACCAGTTAAAGACAAACGGCTAAAAGACCTGATGTCCATCTATGAACACTTAAGCAAAGAAGTGATTCAGAAACCGTGAAACGATGTGGAAAGAAAGACGAAACTATGTGTCCTTTAATGACAAAATGTGCTTTCTGGTCTCATGCAGTCTTTTGCTGATATCAGCAGGCAAAGACATCCTCTTTTCTGACGTCCCCTTTGACACTGTTATGTTGTTGTGTTGTAATTTGATCTAGTTGTTTGCAAAGATCGGACCAACACAACGTTCAAGATTTGAGCAGTTGTCAATGGATATGCCTTTAATAATGGCGAACATATTTTCTACCATGAATTGAAGCGCAGAGGTCCAACAATGGGGGATTGAAACTATCTCTTTTTGTTCTTCAGTTATAACTCTCCCTGCTTTTTTCCCCCCAGAGAATGATTTCACATCATTTCCAAAGAGCGTCCGTGTAACAGAACCTTCAGAACAGACGGAGTAAATCCCCCCCCCCCAAAATAACTGCAGGAAATTAAATCAGTAATGCTGACCTGTTCCGCCCGGGCTCTGCTCCAGCGGACGATTCAGCTGAAGGATTTCACAGGACAGACAGAAAAACACTTTGGCCGGTACTGCAAGGGGGAAAACCCCCTGGAGTGTTAGTCGTGATTGTTAAGGTGCTTGGCCGAGAGCCAATCATCTTGTCCGATGTTTACCTGCTACAGTCCTGAGGACAGCTGCAGTGTAAGACTTGATTTGTCCTCCGATGGGAGAATCTCATCTGACCTCGCCACAAGTCTGACAATCTAGAGAATCAGGAGTCTCTACCACAGGATGTAATGTACACTTTGCATATATTTCTTACGCCCAGGTTCCGTTTTCATAAGCCCCCTCTTTATACAAGCACATCACTCCTGAATGCTTTCTTTGCTCGAGGATGTTTTCACGGTACTGTCTCGCTGGTCTTCCTTGTGTTAACCCAAACATCCTCATTTTTTGGCATCCTTTTTTTTTTTTCCTTTCAGCCTGCTCAAATGTTCCGCTAAAAAAATGTAAAATGATTCAGTGCCGAAATGTTTTGTCCCCACCCCCAAATGTTCATGGTGTTCATGTCCTGAAATTAAACTGTCGGGAGTTCACGTGTGAGTGGGGGCGGGGCTATAATCAAATCTTGACACCAGATGAAAATAAATTCTTCTCTTCAACAGCTCATCGTCAGCAGACTTTTTCCATCACTGTCACAAAAAACCCTTTTTATTAAGATTGATGCTTTGCTGATTTTGAACTGTATTTCCTGTGTTAGGTATGAAGAGTTAACACAGCCTGCAGATGTTGCAGATGTTAGAGATTTTCCAGCACTAGTATGATCAATTAAGGTTTCAACTATTCAGCTATAGCCATACCTCTTTAAGGGAAGTGTGTCAGATATTATTCTGATCACCAAGACATTCACGACTAATCTCTAAAATCCCCCTCGCGTCTCTAATTTACTGGTTTGACGGTAAAGAGGGGCATGATGGGAAGGCGTCGGTGTGTTGGGTCTGCAGCAGCAGTCGTTCACAGGACGCTCAGCAGGCAGACAATGCTCTCTGTCAGTGTGTTTTCAGTCTGCTGCTGCACCAGAGCACCGGGACAATGAGCGAGCACAGACGCCTGTTTGCATGAAGAAGAGGCACATGTGAGGTATGCAGACGCTCAAACACTGAGCTGGAGGGCGGGGGGGGGGGGGGGGGGGGGGGTTATTTACATGGAGGGGGGGTTTATTTATATGGAGCAAAGCGTTTGATAAAAGGCTCAGAGTCATCTTCTTTTCTGTTCTCAGCAGCACAAACTAAGAGAATGAGAAACTTTGTTTCTACCAAACTGATTGATTTAGTGTCCACTTGACTGGATTCTGTACATGTGTGTGCATGGAGTTTACTGCCCTCTTTCAGGGATGGTAAAGACGACCTTGAACCGTGTGTGTGTGTGTGTGTGTGTGTGTGTGTAAGAGACACACACACACTGATGTGAGCAGGAGAAGAGACAAAAGCTCCGTTGTGTGTTGAGCTGGAATGTCTCACGTGGCGCTCAAACAGCGGAGCCAGGAGGTCACAGTCCGCCCTTTGACCTTTCGACCTCTTCACTCTCAAGAAAAAGGATCAAAAATGTCGTTTAACCAAATCAGAACAGGTCAATTTTCAAGCCTCTTTTTTTTTTTCTTTTCTCTTTGAAGTCATGTATAATTCCCTTTATTTTGTCATGACGATGGTTAATGTTCCTCTTAAATGTGAAGATCCTTTTACCGCTCTTTGTGGTTTAGTATAATAAAATGAACGATATGAGAAGACTGTTACTCCTTTTTCTGTCCCCTCAGAAAAAAACAATCTTTGGCTCTTCAAATGAGGACTTGTGGCTCAGTTGTCCGGACGGTCGTGGATTGATGTCTGATGTGTCCATAAGCATGATCAGTTACTTCTGATGGACTTTTTATACAGCAGCCTCTGCCATCAGAGGAAACACTCAAGCTATTAACCGAGAGTTTACATGAAGATAAGAACCAAAAAGAAAACGAGCTCAGGCCTCCAAAATGTGTCTTTACTTGTTTGAATTAGTCGTGAGGATCCGTTTGCCGAGCTCATGGTCTGCACTTAGCACCTTTCCTGACGAGTGTTGTGGCACCCTAATGAGTCTGAAGTCCGTTGTGTGTGTGTGTTATGGGCAGATGGGAGTGGGAGAGGGAACCTCGAGTTGTAAAGTGTGTTTGCTCTTCTTTCTGCCATCAGACAACAAGATAACCAAGCAGCCTCCGCACCGTCCTTCATTCATGTCGTACTTTCTTTGCCGTTGCCTTTTCACACACAGCTTCTGAGATTAAATAAGCTGTTAGGGGGGTGGGTGGGTGGGTGGGGGGGCACCTTGTGTTGACAGAGACATCAGCAGACTCATGATCCAGAGAGAAGAAATCTCTGTCATGTTGCAGCTGATGCGATTTTAATCCCCTCAGCTGCTCGCCGAGGGGGATCCGGTTGCAGTCAAGGGCATTCAAAACATCCAGTGTTTCTGTTTTCCGTTGCAATAATAATCAATAATCAAATGAATGATTTTTTTTTTTTCTTCAAATGTATCATTCCAGCGAGTCCGACAGAAAAAGGCGAGGGGGACTCCGACAGCTCCGACCCGAACATCGCGTTCGTCCTGTTGCCCGTTTTCTTCCTGCTGGGCCTGCTCGGGGTCATCATCTGCCACGTGCTGAAGAGGAAGGGCTACCGCTGCACCACCGAGGCCAGCGATGAGGAGGAGGAGGAGTGTGTGGAGGAGGACGAGAAGGACCTGGAGCGGGGAGGAGGTGAGGACGTCTTTGGTGTTGAAATGCGATCTGACGCGGCAGAGCGTAAGACGGCGTGTCATTGTGTTTGTGCCAGCTTAACGCGACTGTTGCATCTACGTGAGGCATCCGTCATCTGTACACAGAACACACCTTAGACTGTTGCTCAACACATTGTTTTAATATGAGGAGATGGAAAAGAGATTAGAGAACATAAAGGACGGAAATGACAATAGGTTGACGAAAGAGAAGAAGTAACGTAACCTTTTAAAAACGTGCTTTACAAGGGCTACAAATAAAAACAAGACAAGCTTTTTGTGCTGTTAGTGGAGAGACAAGATAGTGGATCAGGTTGGAAATGAGAGAGAGAGAGAGGGGGGGGGATGACATGCGAGAAAGGAGCCACCGTTCTGGTTCGAACCCGGGCTGCAGCCTCTGTACATGGGGTGCACGAATTAACCACTTGCCCACCCCGAAATGTTGAACTTAAATGAAATGTCTTTTAAAAGTGGCCAATGACATAACAATAATTCTCTCTTATAATTTGAAGCGTCTCCACCTGGTGTTTTAACCTATTCCAAGACAACAAGACAGATTCAATCAGAGGTCACTCTAAAGACGATGTAAATGCTACAGCTCTCTGCATTCTGACCGTCTGACTGATCAATCAGCCAGCCGATGATATCGGCCAATATTAGCTTATCCAGGGACTTGCGGCATGGGCTAATTTTATGGCAGATATGCGCCGATGTTTCTTGATTTATTCCCCCATCAAAAATGATTTCATTTGCGTTTCATGACACTTTCTGGCTGTCACCAGCAGAGGGCGCTATATAGGCGCTATATGGCGCTATATGGGCTACAACAAGTGTTATCACTTATCACAACAAGTGTTATCACTTGTTGTAGTGTCAAACTGACGCACGTACATACACAGTTACTTTCTAGTTGTGTGACCATCTTGTGTTTGATAACTGCATTTGAGTGATCAACACATTCAGAAATTAGGTGATAGAAAGATATCGGCCGATAGATTGGTGTCAGATTTTTAAAAATATTAATATCAATTTCGGTATGGGCCCGACAAAAAAACACATCCTCAAAGAGTGTCTTCTTTTCTTTTTTTTTTTAACAGTCTTACTCTCCAGGTTTTGTTTGAGAACCCTGAAATCAGCTAGCATAGCATTTTCTAGTTCCTCAGTCACCTTGTTAGTGTGTCATTGGTTGAGGTCTGTGGTTTACATGAGCCTGTTCCCCCAGCCTCAGCCAATAGCAGCATTACTAGGAGCTGGTACATACTGTACGTGCACCACTATAAAGAAATAGAAGTAAGGCTATGCATAAAGATTGGTCAATATTTCAAGAGAGAATTAAACGAGGGTAGAAGATAGCTAGCTTGACGTGACTGCATCAACATGGCGTAAAAAAGCTTTTTTTAAACCTACAATAAATTCACTTTGTTTGTGTTGGTTGCAAACACTCTTCGAGCCCTATCAAGGATTTGATTGTCCTCAACTTTTCTCCCTCTTTGTTTTTCACAGCAGCTCAGGATTCCAAAAAATTCCAATCCAATCAAACATTAACTCGTGGTCAGTATCTGACCTCACTCTCGTCACTCAATCACACTGTGTGTGCTGTTAAGCTTCACTAAATGGAAAACACATGCAGAGGAAGTTGTTTTCCAAGTCAGCCTGCGTGAAGATCTCCTGTCATGTGACAGTGAATCTCAAGGTCCATTCACTTCTGTGTTCTCACCTGCCCTCTAACAGTCATAGTCCTGAACTAAATTCCTGAACTTATTGAATAAGCTGGATGCCAGGTACTGAAGGGGCTGACAGATCAGATAAAAAAAAAATACACCAGTGTGATACCTAACCGTTCCAAGGCCGCTCATAGTGTAATGTTACTGATTCAAGCTGACTTGAAGTGATGTCTATCACTTCAGCCCTTCTAGGCCAGAAATCGTGTAAACCACATGTCGATAGCCGCGTCAGCTACATAATAGCAACACATGATAGCAGCTAATAGCTAACGACTACCCCACAAATAAATTCAACAAGGACGAAACTGGCATGTGGCTCTTTGATACAAAATACAATCAAGCTTTGTTTCAGAGAAGACCAGTCATTTGGGGATCTTTCCTGGCTTTAGTCGTTGGAAACGCCAATGTCAAATGTGTGCCGTACAGAGACGAACCAATACTGAACCGCTTGGTTTGCCTGGAGTAGTGCTGCAGTACTCGAAATCGATCTCGGTCTCAAAACCACTTTTTCAAGGTCTCTGTCTCGTTTCGGAATCAGAAGTATTTTGACTTGGTCTAAGACGAGGTGGATTTTAAATCAAGACCACCACTGACAGGTTACATTACTGGGACTGGAAGGAAATCACCCCTTTCTTAAAGAACAAATAACTTCAATCCAGTTGTAATTAGATTTTTATTGAATTAGCTCAACCTTGTGAGTGACACACAAGTTGATGATTTTTCATTGATATTTATGGTCTGGTCGTGTCTCAGTCTTGAAGCGCTCTGGTCTTGGGTAAATCTTGAATAGACTGGTCTTGACTATATCCCTAGCCAGGAGGCTAACCTTTTCACTGGGCCTTTTTGGGTCCAGGCCTGCACAGGCCTGCACACAAGTAATATGTTACTTCTTTTTTTCTTAAACAAAAACCTGTGCATGTAAGATTCATTGGATGAAAAATCTGAAAGAAAATCTCTGAAATATTGACAACTTAGCATTTGATTAGCTTCATTAGCGTCGCAGTCTTTTCTTCTTTAACAGTCTCCTTTATTTTTAAGGAATGGAGGCCCTGTGGAAACCAGGAAGAAGCATCGCTCATGCTGTGACTCAACTTCAGGCGTGTTATGTAATAGGAATCCTCCAGTTTAATTCCCCTTGGCTCACAATGATAACTGCTGACGTTGACGTATTGGCATCTTCTGTGAGCATTTTTGCTTCATGCGTTGCAGTCAAGGGAAGGTACAGAAGGGAGGATGTTGAAGCATAGTTCATAAGAGTGCATTATTTCCTATGGTGACCAAAGCCCCTCTGTTACATCCTTTATCAACCCAAGCTGTAAAGTGCAACAGGTTTTTGAAAATTACAGACATAAATCCAGATTCTCTTTTGAGTGTGAGCTCTCTGCCAAGCAGCACAATGGCCACGAGTGCTCCGGGGTTTTTCCCTCGCTGACTCTGTCAACAGGGCCCAACCCTCTCTCTCTCTCTCTCTCTCATAAAGGACAACAAAAGAGCAGGGTATAAAAAAAAACAAACCCTGAAACTTTGCTTGTGTATTCTAGTGAGCTCGCTCATTCAGTCGATCCATGCTCCTCTTGTTTCAGAGAGATCAGGTTTCCTTGTTTCTTTCTCGGTCTGCTGCTGTCACTGCGAGCAGCTCACACTCGCACACAGCCAGAGCATCCGGTAAATTCTGCCAGGTTTTAACTTCATCAGTGGTGAGAAGAGAAATTGGGGCGCACACAGGAAGCTCGAATAATTGCCTCTGAGGGGAACTGCGTTCTGTTTTGTATACAGCATCTTTTCATTGGTTCTAACCAAGCTGCAACTTCTGGACTTAAAATATGAAGCCAATGAGGAAGTGAAGAATCCTGCAGTTGGTTGAGTGTTCGCTTAAAGCTGGCTGCAGGAACATTGGATGACACATACACACAGCAATCAAAAAGGCTGTTTTACAGCATAAATAAACATGTTTACAGCCTGGTACAAACAATGAAATATTGAATAATATTGTCATCATGGGCACACACTGTAAACATCCCATACTTGAATTTCCCTCGGGATCAATAAAGTATCTATCTATCTATCTATCTATCTATCTATCTATCTATCTACACCCCCTGTTTACATGAAAGGGACTATTAGCACCCCCCAGTGGCCAAAACTATAAGGTCTTCAAACAAAAGATTATTTTATCATATTTCAACATGAAGAACTCTTATATAACAATATTCACAGTAGAAGAAATGCATGACTTTAATTGGTCTGCATAATGCTGTGTTTAAGTTTCAGTTTTTAGATGTATTGTTGGCATTCCTGCTCCATATGAACCTGTATATCCACAGGACTCTTTTTGTTGTTGGTGTTGTCCTGATTATTAAAGGAGCATGGTGCACTTTTTGGCCTTTATGTGCCTTTAGCTTAGAGAAAGGACGGTGGATAGAGTCAGAAACTGGAAGAGAGAGAGCGTGGAAGGACATGCAGGAAAAAGAGCCAGATCGGATTTGAACCCGGGCCGTCCGCTTGGACGAGCATTAACCTCAGTGAGGCTAATGGCGCCCCCCTATGATGCATTATTAAACTCCTTTTTTTAATTGAACTTATAGTAGATCCTCTTGGTTTTGCTATTGTTGTATCTCCTAGCCGAGTTTCATACCAGATTAATCATCATAATAATGATTCTTTTTTTAAGTGTGTGGCACTTTTCAAGACGGGAACACAATGTGCCTTCCAGAAACGACTTCAAAGAAACAATCACGCCGGATAAACCAGCACCACGTAGAGGGGCTGTAGTTGTCGTCACAGCTGCCGTGGGTTCGCCTCGGACCTCATTCCCCCCATCTTCTCTCTCTCCTCCCAACGTCCCCTTTCTCTCCTCAGCTGTCTTCACCAATAAAGACAAAAAATGGCCCAAAGACACAACTTGACAGATGTTGATAAAAAAACAATACAATGAAGAGATAAAATGAAGTTTTATCTTGCACACCAGAAGAGCCTCTAAGCTGCAGTCTAAACAAAGACTTAAAGACTTTCTTGTGACACTTTTAAGAGTCTGGATCAAAGTGTTTCTGTTTGTCTCGCAGACCTGAACAACACTTTCAGTGACAACGACGACACGTTGGGACAGATCGTTCACTACATCATGAAGAATGAAGGTAAGCGTCCAACGTCGTTGAACCCAAATCTCACAACAAATCTGAGCTTTTCTCACTTTTTTTTTCTTCATTAACAACCTGTTACCTGCATCTTTTATAGATGTCTTTATATGCCTGCGATACACTTCTACAAAACTCTAAAAAACCCTATTTAACGCAGTCTGTCCTTCATTTAAGCCGTGCCTTTAATACCCCCTCTCTCTAAAGAAGTTATTGATGCTGGAAGTCTTGGACAGGTTCTTTGTTACTGTACACACTATTCAGGAAGGAAGTGTGCGTGTTTCTTTGTAGCAGGCGCGGTGTGTGATTGTGCACACGGGAAACAGGAATCTGAAGTTCACCTTCAGGACAAACCTGAATGACTTCAAGAGACGACTGCAGCTGATGATGTCATGGTTTTCCACTGAATATTTTCTACTTCATTAGAAAGGCTGGAACAGGCAGGTTTATTTGTGAAACACTTTATTATCAGGGTGCTTTTAATATGTGAAGGTACCTAACTTTAGTATTTAAGGAAAACAAGTTGCTTGGATATTTTAATGGAAAATTGTGCGACTCCAGTAGATGTCGCCCTTGAGCACCAGCATGAAACCAAAACAACCCGAGCTGCATTGTTGTGTTAGCAGGCTAATGGTAGCGCTGTTTAGTTAGCTTGTAACTCCACATTACATGTAAATTTACACAAAATGACCGTGATGTAAAAACGCTGATGTGACGTTCAAATAAGAAGTGAGTACATAATGTTCTTCTTTTCTCTCGTCCCTCACTGAAACAACTTTTATACGTCCATGTAAACACAGTGTAGACTCAGACAGAAGGACTCACACAATGAGTGAGACACTCATTATGAACAGTCATAACTCACAGAGACACTTTTAGAGGACATTCTGGATTTCAGCTCTATTTATATGTCAAAAGTTGCTCATTCAGACTTTAATGTTGAAATAGAAATTGCAGTTTTTTTATGAATTTATCTATTCTCATGTGAAATCATGTCATGCAGGTTCAATGTTGAGTTTAATTTCAGGCTGACAACAGTTTTCTGTCACCTGGGAGGGATTTATAACAGTTCTGTTCATTGAAGGTGCAAAGTCCTGATCTGTGATGATAGGAGTTTAGAGACTGAACATTGTTATGTTCTTGTAGAGAAACATGTGTCTTGAATAATTTATCCAGCACAAAAGAAAGAAGACAAGAAGATGAAGGAGAAGAGAAAGGGGAATAGACAGTTGTTCTGTAGAAGATTAAACTCAGTTGCTGCTCTCTTGTCGGCTGTTCAGGAAAAAGCGAGTTCTTCATCTCGTTTATTTTACGAGACATAAGGACAAACAAACCGTGGTACAGAGGACTCGGCTTGTGACTACCAGTTTCCATCCACAGTAATGACTCACACTTCAACTCAAAGTCTGGTTTAATTCCAACCCTCATCCCCTCCTGAAAAGACTCGTGAACCTCACGTAGCATCAACGTTTGTAGACTTGGAGTCCCTTAAATCGTGACTCACCCCCACAGGGTCACTCAGATGAGTCGACGTGGCTCTGGATTGCTACTTTAAGGATAAACAATCGTATAGGATAATTATGGTGCAGCCTCTACAATACTTCACCCAGACAAAATGTACACACACTTTACAATCTGGCTCCTTTAAAACATCTAGTTCCTTTGCTTTGATGGAAATAAGTTTCACTTTTGGACTAAAAAAAGAAATAATCAGTCTTCTGGGTTTTCTTGTCACAGTCCTTGTTGTTCCTGATGTTGATATGAGGGGGATACAGGTCTGCACCACCTCCTTCATCTGCTGCACCCTCAAGTGCAACTCAGGGAACTCTGTCTCTGTGTACAGGTCCGACTTCATCGTCTTCGTCAAAAATCATGACCGTTACATTTTCTGAGTCATACTCAGAAAGTTCTTTTTGCTTCCAAATGATTTTTTTTTCTGTTATTTTAATCATCCTCGAAGGTTGTTATGTGCATGTGACGTTTAATTGTGTTAACAGTTAATCCGTTGTCGCTGTCTTCCAATGAGCGCTCTGCTTTTGAAGTCACTGAAGCGTTGCTGTCGCTAATTCCTAACCCTTCTTTTATCTCTCCCTCCTTCTGCTCCTTTCTTTTATCCGTAGAAGTGTTTAACTCTCTCTCTCTCTCTCTCTCTCTCTCATTTTCAGCGAACTCCGACGCCCTGAAAGCCATGGTTAATGAAAACAGCATCGACTCTACTGATGGGTAAGTGTCCCTTTCTTAACCAGCAGATGGCAGCATAAGCCTCCATGAAAGCTTGTTAGCGTCACTACAGACAGAGACGAGAGTTATCCAGAGCAAGAGATGAGCATTGAAGGCATTTAGGCCAAAGTTCTCCTCTTAATTGGCA
The DNA here is from genome assembly GCF_947650265.1 of Symphodus melops. Lineage (NCBI taxonomy): Eukaryota > Metazoa > Chordata > Actinopteri > Labriformes > Labridae > Symphodus > Symphodus melops. Next base: position 10,660,081 of record NC_136710.1, read on the forward strand.
TGTTTGATTGAGAACAAGCAGCTGGGGACATTAATCACTGTGCTGTGGTATTAAGGCAAGGCAAGCATCAAACACATTAAAAGAGGACATTTAAAATGCATTAAAACTAAAAATCAAAGAGAAGAACAAATAAAAGCAGCTAAACAAGCTAAAATATAAAAGCAATATAATAAATATTGCTTCTCCATGTTTGGTTCTGAATCCCGGGGACAGAAAGCAAACCTGTCCTAGACAAAAGCGTTCTGGATGGATCGTCAATAATCAGAAGGTCACCGATGCAGCGGTTCTTTAACTTTCATAACCACCTCAGAAAGAAATGTGGCTCTCCAAGTACCACCAAAGTAGCGCAGGGCTTTTTAACTTTCTGTACAGTTTTATACATGACTTTACTCCTGATGTGAATGCTATTTATTATTGACTTCCATACCAAGCACCCTGAGGAAATTCTTTCTGCCACTCTAAAAGAAACCAAACTTGATGTACCTTGAGTCATATTTCTTCCATCACAGCTTTATTTCCAAAACATCAATACAGCAGAGACTCCACAAGAGGGAGTCTGTACCAGTGTGAGGCCCTAAACCATTCAGTGCTTTATAAACCAGAAGCAGTGTTTTACAGTCTGTTCTCTGGTTGACTGGTAGCCGGTTAAAAGACCTCAGAACTGGGGGCATTTGGTGCTCAGATGTTGGTGTGTTTCATGTTTGATGTCTTAGTCAGAAGAATGCTTATGTAACTTTGATTGTACTTAAAAAGAGGCAGAACCATTAACAAAACTGCTGGTAATAATATGTTAGTTCTACTGCGGTACCCTTCTGTGAAATCTACTTCAAATAAAATGGTATCTCTATTTATTACAATTATACATTTCTCAACTTACTTAAAACACTTGGACTCACATTCTCTATTCTGTAAAATATATTACATATATAATATAAAAAAATCAACAATAAAAAGTGTTTGATTATTTCCGTACCTTACACTAACTTCTGGAAATAATACTGACACACCTGTTAGCTTTAGCTTTACTCTAAGCATGTTGTTCTCTAAACTGCTGAACAATGTTTATATAAAGAACTTTTTGGCACTATTTAAGATATTTAATCCTGTACAATTAATGATTCAGCCAGAGACGGGAAATAAACTAACTTGTGGCGCTAAAAATAGCTTAGTTAGCTTGTTTGCTTGCTAAGGCTGAATCATCATTTTAGAGTTTATTTTACATCAAAACTAGCTACCAAATGTGTTGAAACCAAATGTACTACTGAAGGGTTGTTGTAAGTGAAGAAATCTTGAAAGGGAATAGCAGCTTTTACTAAGCTAACTGTCAACAGCTAACTTTTAGTTGCTAGTTGCAGCACTTGCACGGATATTTTGCGAGCATGAAATCTGAGGTCCTTTAAATTGAGTTAAGTGTCTTTTTATTCACACTTTAGCAAACACACACATCAAACAACCTTTCATCCTAACAACAGGAGCCAGCGGTATAAGCTAAGATTAGCCGTCCTCACTGGGCTGTGATAGATCAAAGGACAGGGAGTCTGGGAGATGGACAGATTGGAGGAGGAGGTGCTCGTGACAGGAGACGAGTGTGAGCAAATCAAGTTAGCACTGTATGTATGTCTCTCTCTCTCTCTCTCTCTCTCCCCAGTCTCCTGTTCTGGGAGGAAAGAAAGGGGGAGATAAAGAAGGAAAGAAACTGTAGATAAAGACAAGCTTTTGAGGTTTTCTGCTCAGTCACACCGAAAATGCACACATTTCCCCAGCGTCACTTTCATGTGTTTAGCTTCCTCAGTTCTGTGTCCAGATCTCTCATTTTTCCCCACATATTTCTCACTAGAATTTTTGCTCATTTAGTTGCTCTGTAGTATTCACTCTTCCTTCCTTTCTCTCTCTCTATCCAGCCAGGTTGGGCAGTCTGCCATCAGATTACTTAGAGAAGGTGGAGTAGGGGGGCAGAGGGGTAATTTATGGGAGACTTAAAGGGGTGAGACAGACAGGGAAAGAAAGAAGGAGGGAGGGATGGAGGGGAAAAAGAGAAGACGGATGGAGAGAGTGACTGTAGTGTGTCCAGGCCTCGCTATCTCTCCCTCCAGATTTGGTACTTAACTCGCCTCAGTGCTGCTCTCCTCGTCAGTACTCCAGTCCTCCACCTCTTCTTCTCCATCCCTGTCCTTTATTCCCCTTTCCCTCTGTCCACAAGATGCACACATCACTTCATCTCCCCTTTGCCATGTCTGTTTTCCTGCTGTTGCTTCTGCTCATGTTTGAAACCCGGCTGCTGAAACCTCACACTGTAAATGAGGAAAATACATTTTAATCTAGTCTCTCAGGTTTTAATCTAATGCATATAGCCTTAGTTTACACTGAGGTTTCTAAGTGATCTGCGGGTTATATTTATCAAAACATTGTTACCATTTCCTTACGAAATATTTTACTGTGTGGTTTAAATACTTTTAGGGTTAACTGGAATGTTCTAGTAATTACAGGAAAAAGGAGGAACCAATCTAAAAATGAACCTCTGTCAGAACCACAGATGGCAATATATCTGTGTCCTTTTTTTAAATTTGGCTCGTTCCTCACGGGGCAGATAAAGTGCAAGGACCTTCAACTAAAACTTTAGCAGGCTTAATTTATATAAACCAGGATGCAATGGCTGTGAAACTCTTTATTTCAGGTCCTCAGAGATATGAGATATCAGGATCATTATGGTTCTCATTTTATCACCCAACCCTCTGACATTGATATAGTATATACAAATAGAGGCTTTTAAATCTACATTTTGTGCTTTTTTTTACTCTTGTGTATGACAGTAACTTTGTCAATCATCATCAATCTGTCACAGGGCTGATTTGCCTGATCTGTAGTTTCCATAAAAATGCAAATGTTAATGCAAAGGAGGCTTTTTCATTTCAGTTTGTTTCCTGAGTATTGAGTCCTGCTGTTACATACTCCCTGAACATCTGTGGTCATTATTGGCTTTAGGCCTAAATAAAATTACATTTTAGATAGATAGATAGATACTTTATTGATCCCAAGGGAAATTCAAGGCTTCAATTTTAAAGGCTGGATTGCTCAAAATGAAAACAAATTGTGTATTATCTCATGTGTCAGACATCAACACTAATAATATTAGAATAGAATAATTTGACTGTATCTATTTTACTTTTAAAGCTTCTGGTTTTATGTTGAGTAAACGTGACGTAAAATGTGACGTTCTTGTAATCTGAGTTAAGATACCATTAAAAGCCTCCCCAGCAGAGGGCAGGCTTTCATTGCATAACACTTGTGCTCTAAATTTAGGAATGAAATTTGCAATCATTGCATAAAACCTTTTTACAGTTAGTGTCTGCTGATGCTGTGGCCCCACGACGCAGAGGACACGCCACAGACCTACTGTAACTCATTAATGCAGTTTATCCCTCGACACACGCTCGCACGCACACACACACACACACACACACACACACACACACACACACACACACACACACACACACACACACACACACACACACACACACACACACACACACACACACACACACACACACACACACACACACACACACACACACACACACACACACACACACACACACACACACACACACACACACACACACACACACAAACACACGCTGTTTATTAAATGTTTATGTCAGGGCGCAGAGACTCTGTTTACTCCACCTGTGTGTCGACAATGCTCTCCTGGGTCATAAAACATTCACACACTCTCCCCCTAAAAACAGAAACACACTTCAGAGAACTGTAAACACTGTTAAAAAAAAAAAAAAAAAAAAAAAAAAAAAGTGTTGAGAAACTTTATTTTGTCTTGTTGAGATATTCAGTGTGTCACTGATGTCTCACTCCTTTTCATTTCTCTGGTATCTTTTATTGTGCTGACCTATAAAGCATTTCTTTCTTCTTTCATGACTACTTTTCATAAATACTCCATTCAGAAGTCTTCCTGATCCCTCGTTGACATCATAACGCTTTGGGATATATTTAAATAATTACAGAATCAAGAGGAAGTCAAATCTGAATCAAAACAACCCTTTGATTTCTGTCTTTCAGTCCTCCTTTAACCCCAACCTCTCCCGGCACCCCGACCCCTCCGTTGACTCCCATATCCCCGGGCGCACCTCCAGGAGCCGCCAAGCACACCTGCAACCACCTGCACACCATCGGCGGGCTGGGCGGCCACAAGAACATCTGCACACGCTGCAGCCAGAAGAAGTGGCCGCTGATGAGGCGGCCGTCTGGACGCAAGACTGAGCAGCGCCGCAGCCAGTGTGGAGAGGTCACAGTGCTGTCTGTCGGCAGGTGGGCAGGTGTGTGTGTGTGTGTGTGTGTGTGTGTGTGTGTGTGTGTGTGTGTGTGTGTGTGTGTGTGTGTGTGTGTGTGTGTGTGTGTGTGTGTGTGTGTGTGTGTGTGTGTGTGTGTGTGTGTGTGTGTGTGTGTGTGTGTGTGTGTGTGTGTGTGTGTGTGTGTGTGTGTGTGTGTGTTCGACTGGGAAAAAAAAAAAAAATAGATTCAAAAGAAAAGACAGGTAAATTCCAAACAATTTCCCACAGAAGCAAATAAGCACTACCGCTTTGAAACACTGACTCAGCAAATCATTGTGTGAAAATCAACAATTAATCCCAAAGGCTACGATGGATCTGCACTTTGACACCAAGCTAAGTGACCTGGAAACACCACAGGTGAACAGTCAGGATGTGAAGCCTGGGTACAAAAAACACACACGGCTCATTCAGAGCGTTGAGAAGTTTCAGTGGTTAACTGGCGTTTTCGGGAACCAATTGCTGCCGTTAATAATTACACAAAGCAGCACACAGCGATCAGCTCTCTAACACAGGGGTGTTTGGAGCCGTTGTTGAACATTTTTATTAATACAGCACAAATGTTACGCCGTTGTGTCAATCACATAACAATTCAAGTTTACCAGCGTGTACTGAAGATAGGTACGTATACATGTTAATAAGCTCCTCGATTTTACTTTATCCTGGGAAAATATTCAAACTCAGGCTGAGTGTGATGGAGTGAAACACAAGGAGACTATAGGAGAGCTCCGTCCTCTTCATGTGACTGCTCAACAAAATCAGGACAGCTGCTGGGTTCCTTTATGAAATGATTTAAAAAAAAAACCAAAAAAAAACCAAACGTGCCGTTTAACTTTTTCTGCTCAAACCCTGAAGAATCGATGCAGTCGAGTGTCAGCTCATCGCCTTCACAAAAGGAGCAGGAAAGCGGCGTTTGTGCTTGAGGAGTGTTTGACAGCGTGTGGGATGACTCGGCGTGTGTTGGGTGCGCAAATATTTTTGGTACTTGCTCCGTCTGACACGTTGTTTGAAAACATGCGATAATGTGAATCGCAGCACTCCACTGCTGTGTATTTCTGTATTCACAAACTCATTCAGTGTATGCCTCTTTCTGTCAAGACCTTAGATGGCTTTTTCACAATCAATAAACTCTTTTTTCAGCCAGATGAAAAAGCTTTTATTTTGAAAGAGAGGAACCACAAAAAAAAAAAAAAAAAACTGCATTAAAAGTAAGTTACACACTCACTGAAGAGGACAATCATTTTCTGTGGACTTCGCCACTTTAGGTAGAAACATAATTACTGAATAACATTCCCATTGAATCGCTACAGTATAGCTTTATACAAATCGAGACTTTTCTGTCCATTTGTTTAGTAACAATGATCTTTTCTCAGTTTTGCAACGAGGATTAAAATCCACAGTAAGATGTCTGTGATCATTAAATGAACGAGAACCTTTCTCAGTCCTCCTCCTCCTCATCCTAAACGTCCCAGAAGAGACTGCTTTCATTTTCAAACCCAGATGAACGCACAGGGTCAGCATGAACTGGATACGAATATTCATTCGCTGATTTAATTAAAGCTGATCGAGTTTGTGTGTGTGTGTGTGTGTGTGTGTGTGTGTGTGTGTGTGTGTGTGTGTGTGTGTGTGTGTGTGTGTGTGTGCATGGCAGGAGGAGAGAGGTGTAAACGTCAGGTGAAAGTCATAGTTGTTTGGGTTTTTTTAGTAGAAAAAAAAGAAGCTAAAAGGACATGGCAAGACATTTTCTCTCTCTTTTTTTTTTTTCTTGACCAAGAAAAAAACCCCAAAAGATTCCCACTGGGTTTCTTTTTTTAAAAGGTGTCTTAAAAGCACTCAACAGTAAACACCGTCTTTGATGTGTTTTTAATTATGTTTTCATTATCCAACTGCACTTAACCAGAACTCTGTTCATCATTGTTTTCTCAGGTTCAGGGTGACAAAGACTGAAAAACCAACAAGGGAGAGGCGCACTCTGCTAATAACAGACTCTAACGGCAGCGTTCCTACGTCTCCTGTGGAGGCGGAGCCAAAGAGCCGGACCACGTCAGAGTCCCAGCAGGTCTGTATCCTGGAAACGTCTTGATCTGTATCCCTCTTTGTCTCCCATCAGGCTGCTCCCTGCTGACACCGGAGGTTAAACAAGTGTGTGTATAAATAAACACGAGTGATGTGCGTGTGTGTGTGCGTGTGCGTGTGCGTGTGTGTGTGTGTGTGTGTGTGTGCTCGCCTTGTCTTTCTGTTTGTGGGGCTTTATGTCTTTGATGAATAACATTTTGTTCAGCAGGCCAATTTATAGCATTGCATGGTCAAAAGAATATTACAAGTTGTACTGAGCTCGGTAACAGCTCTTCCTTCAGGCTTTAAACTTGAGATAAACACAAGTTACTTGGGTCCATGAAGCAGAATTAATCTGAATCCTCGCTTCTTTCGATAAGTCTGGCTCATCTAAATGAGAGTTTTGTTCCATCAACATAGCTTATATGAGTCCTCGCTTAGTTACCGTGGCAACTTATGCTGGTGAACAGGTCTGCTTCGGACTAGACCGTTCCAGCAGGTAAGTTTCCGCACTCGCGTCACTCAGGTTGAGTTATATTTATGATAAAAGATCATGAAACTCAAGTCTCAGCTTTGTTCAAAATCAATTAAAAAGCCAAATAAATAATTGTCATCTCACAAGGACCCTTCCTACTCTGTCTCTGATTGGCTGGTGAAACAAGAGACACAGGCACACTGACCAATAGATAGAGAGATGCCAATAGAGCATGATGCGGGCCTACAGTCGCCTACTTAAATTATAAATAAACAGAATGGGGGGAAAAAAGAAAACCCGCTATTTTTCCTGCCTCCATTGCATCTCCTTTCATTTTTTAATCTTAGAAATATTATGACAGTAAAATTAACATTTCATCCTAAATACTTGACCACTGTGGATTTTGATATTTATTATGACACAAATACACATTAGTAGGGCTTGTTAACAACCTAAAGACTTTGTCATTTGTTGTCTGTTTCCTGTTGTATTTTAAACGTACATATAAAGACTAGACATCATACAGTCACATAGCACTCAACTGCTTTTGTATGGACTCATGATCTGTTTTAAAGACACTGCCTCTTGTTGGACACTTCTTGTTGAATAATATATTACCACACATACCACGCATAAAGTATGCACAGACTCAATGTTAATGTGCACCTCCTCCATTCACACTGCTGTACCTTTCCATGCACACTGCTACTTGGATGCTTCGATTTCCCTCAGGATTAATTATGTATTGAAATAATTAAATGAAGTATCCATCCAACTATAATATGTAAGTTCAGACAAAGATGTTTCAATTAAATATCAAAGATCACAGAATAACAAAGTCAAATACACATGAACCTGAAACTAGCATAACTCACTCGGACATTTAGTCTCATGGTATTTTCTCCCTGGCTTATTATTACGACGGAGTATGAGGGTCATTTTAAAGAAATGAAGAGATTAAACAATTTGAGATTAAACTCGTATATTTAAAAGAATAAAGTCATAAAAAAAAATAAAGTCACTAGTTTGATCTCAAAATGTTAGCTTTTGTTTTTCTTTGTTATTTTCAGTTTTTTTTTTTTTTTAATTCTTGGCACAGCTCAATCAGCAGGGCTAGTTCAGCTGAACGGCGCTCTAACTCTCCCCTCTGCGTGAGTCATTTCATCATCTTTTCGGTCATCCATTCATTTGGGCTTCTTGTAAACCTCGAGTGCGAGACTATGCAAGTCTTTCTTGAGTCAGCCCTGACTAACTAAGGCTGGATGGCGTTCATAGAACAACTTGAGGTTTAACTAGGAGATGCTGTTATTGTCAGTCTGACTTTTTCAGGTGAGCCTGGCTTTCTTTAGCTACGTTGATGGAATACCCCCCCCACCCCCCCACCCCAAGTCCTGGAGCTGATTGTTAATTTCAGAGATCAGAGGCTTAGCGTGCCTCAACCGAGTCAGCCTCATAACCAAATTTGTTTTAGGGTGGAGAGACATTAACTTCCTGATTCATTGATTGTTCAAAGACAGGATCTATTTTTGGCCTTAACACATCCGTGTTTGTTTCATGTCTAACAGCTCAAGTGTTGTCTTTTAGCTTTCCAACATGAAAGGATTCAACTCAGGTTATTTTGTTCTCAGCAGGGGCAGACAGAAGACTCAGCCAAAGAGAAACGGTAAAAAATAAAGGTAAAGTGTCAGTTTTTAATCACTTATTTAAACAAGTTTTCCCATTTTTGCACGTGTTTTACATATAACGTCTCTTTTAATTCAGGCATTCCAAACAAAAGGAGAAAGAAAACATCTGGACACTAATTTAAACCCACACATTCAAACATCAGCCCAGGAGGAGAACCAGCGACTTCCCCTCTGTTGTCCAGCTCCAAAGTGCTGCAGCTGCTGATGAGGGTGTCGGTGGCAAACGTGACATTCAGAGTCACACAGACCAGATGGACGAATACTCTCCATGTCCTTCAGTAATACATATTTAGTAGTGCCTTGCTCAAAGGGCGGTAAAGCAGGGCGATGCTGCTGAACAAAGATGTGTGTACATTAGACTCCGTTTGTGGAGGCTGTGCACATCATTATTGATTAACCTACACCTACAAGAAACCAGTTTAACCAGTATGAGATTTAATATTAGGTTTGTTATTCCCAACCAGGAAGAAGGAACAGCCTGATTACAGAACCAGGAAGTAGACCGGAGCGTCAATACGTGACAAGCACCGTCTCCTGTCACATGAACATGTGAACATGATGTCAGCGTTGTAGCGACGCACGTTTTCAGGTCAATGTGTCTTCAGATCTTACCTCTTGTGAAGAGAGTGGGAGAAGAAAACAAGCTCATAATTCAGCCCATAGACTGTATTTAACATGAATTATTATTCACAGTCTATGTAAAGGTTGCTCACTCAGTGTTTTCTCTTAAAGGGACAGTGTTATTTTGTCCATCCCAGCCCACGGGCCTTTTTGTGTTTTAACTTGTCCCGTGTTATAGAGGCATGAAAGAATCTGTCAACGTGTGATTTTTCTTTGTCTTTCAGTGTCTGCAAACAAAATATTTACTTAATTTTTCAGCGTATATATTTTTCCCCTTAAACACCCAGCAGTGAAGAGGAGTGGCAAAGGATTGTATATGAACTATTTTACTTTCAATGTGTTCTCCATCAATCAAACAATGTAATACTGTACATTCAAAAAGGGATTGAAATACCTAAAAAGAGCCTCACCGATTAATCGGCCAGCTGATACATTGGCAGATTTTAGGATATCCAGGTATAAGCTTATATTATTGCAAATAAAATTAACTTACCAATGCAAAAAGAAAATTATTTGAGTATTGTTAAAAAATCCGATATCTGATTATTTTTTTTTTCTCCCTAATTTCGTCATCGGCTCTAAAAAAACTCATATCTGTTGGGCAAGACTTTCATTTAAATTCAGGTGTTGGAAATATAGTTGCTTGTGTCAGAGGCTCATTAAGGAAACTTTTCTCTGGATGCATTGTGGAAAATGTTGGAATTGTTTGAGCTAAAAATGAAAAGTCAGTCAACTCAAGCTTTTAAAACAAACTCTCACGAGTCTAAGTAGGCCGAGAAATGTTTTTTGGGTTCAAACGTGATCATGTTAGACATCTTTTTTATTGTGCCTCGTTTTTATAACAGACACTGTTTTGAAAGTAAAGACATGGGATGGTTTGCCGTTTTTATTGTTGTGTAATGAAAGAAATAAGCAAATAAAGATGACTAAAAAAAAACAAATGACTCCATAAATAGTCAACTGTACTATATTCATTTATTCACATACAGTGTGTAGCATAAGACTTGAGTACATTACAGTGATTAAAGCCAGTGTCTATCACTAATCCGCTTCCCTTCAGACTGAAACATCCGTCTTCATATTTGCTCATTCTCATTTCCTTCTTCCATCTCTTCCCTAATGAAAAGATGATTTGTCTTCTTCATCTTGAGGAGGTAGTCCTGACGACCTCGGGCTCTCTATTATATTATTTCCAGATAATGGAGATGAGGCTGAGATGGAGCTGTGTTTTTTTTTTTCCAGCTGAATGTGCAACACCGAGGATTAACAACTCTTGACTTTTTGTTTCCTCTTGACCTTCTCCTTCTTATCTGGTTATAATAAAAAAAAGATACACAAGTTTCCGTCCTTCGAGGGAGCACTGACGATGTTCACTGAGCCGCCATTTCTTTCTGACCTCATGCTTAAATACATGGTGTTTTTGCTGGCTGCAAAACTAGAAATGGTTAAAAGGTAAGTTATTAATCATAATCTAGTTTGATCAGCATCAAAAAGAAATTAATCTGGCAAAACATTTGGCAATATTTGAGTAAAAAAACCCATCACGTTTGATTAGCTATTATCTACATCAGAAAACGGCTAGGATGTGACTGAAATCTTATAATACTTCACCTGTTGTCAAATTACTGTGAACAAGAACATTAAACACGTTTTCAGAGTAACTCACGGCTGCCGTCGTTTCACTTCACAGTGCTAGAGGGAGAATTGACTTTCTGAGTGTTGACAGAGGCAGCAGAACATTTACATGCAGTGGAAAAGAAACCCTGTCACACCCCACCCATGGCTGTCTGCACACAAACACAAGGTCACAGGATAACTTCAGGGTGTTAAACCTGTCTGATAGATTTGGTTGTCAGTGCAGAACATAGCTGGTGCAAATATTGACTCCAGTTGCACGTAGGAGTGTTTACTTTAGCTCTAAACTCAGAATTAAAAGAACACACGAGGATGAGGTTGTTTCCAGTGTTGTTTAAAGGTTTCTCTCAAAAATAAAAGAGACAGAAAATTCCACATGGAAATCATGTATGCACATACAATTCTGTGTGGATGACATAAATCTCAATTCTATCTGTTTTGCATGACTTCAAAAGCAGTAAATTTATCTTGGGCGCTGAATTATTCAGGCCTCCAGACGACAAGGATCCCATGATGCTGCCAGGCTAAGTGCCCTACATCTTATCTTTGGCTCCGGCTATCAGCCAAGAGGACGGAGTTCTAGTTTAGGGCTGGTGGTTTTTTTAGAGAAATATTTTGGACGAGAGGGAGGAGGTCGAATCAATGTTTAACAGCTTTGAAGCAGTATCAGGTCCAGTGACCTTCTGAAATGGCTCACTGCCCCCTTTAAAAAAAACTGTAATGGTGGACATGGAGAGGCAACAACTTTTACTAGTTTGTAACCAGAGTTAAAGCAGCACTCTCCAACTTCGGACAGTAAAAAATAGGAATGAATTATTTCTCAAAATTATGTTGAACGAATTAGCAATGAAACATCTGATTGATGCACGCTAAAACCACTAAGCACAACAGAAGCTCAAGATGAGACATTTCAATCAATGAACTAGCCCCCGTGCTAAGACAGAAGCTAACATTTTAAAGACAAAGTACTTTAACATAAAAAAAAAAAACAGTCTAACCAGGATTAACCTGGTTAGCAAGGTTAATCCTTTCATGAGGTGATTGTGATTCAAGCTAGCAAAAACTAAATCTGTAGAAGATTTGCAACGAGTAATTCAGACAAAAATGGATCAGGAAAATGCATTACTGAGATAACAGATCAAATTAGAAACACAGCCTTATTCCAAAGACAATAGTGTTTGCCCCTGAAGGCCAGCACACAGTTTGAAGACAATAAGACGCTGCCTGTTTAATGCTAAGCATATTCAGCGATTATTGGTACGTTAGCTTTTTTCTTAGCTTACTTGGCTAGTTTATTGACTTGCATGTCTAAACTGAAGCTTCTTGGGAGCTAGATTGTTTTTGCTCTCAACACTGTACAGGAAGCATTCTTGCTTTAAGCTAAAACGTTCGGTGAATTCAAAATCTATTTTGGGGTCTTCATTTGACATTCTACGGTGTAAAATGCCATTTTATGTAGATAATTAACAAGTGCTAAGAGCCTGTTGTTGATGTTAGAGGAAACTTCAACAGATTGGTTAGAAAGCTTCTGACCCCTGAAATCAGTCCGTGTAGTATTAACAGAAGCAAGAAAAGAAAACCCCCGTTAGCTTCAGACATTCAGAACAGAACAGTTAGCGTGAATGACCTAGAATCTTCAGAACAAAACCTCCTCTACGTCCCTCTGAGGCAAGGAAGTGCATTTGTTTGTGTGTGCCTCAATTAATGGTGACATCATTAACGCCAACAGAGCCTGGAGAAAAACAAACAAGCGTTGCACACGCATCACCTCGGGAACTGTACAGCAGGGTGCCTAATGGACCTAATAAAAACAACATGAAGGAATCTGACACACAAGCACTCTTTGTTTGCTACACTCCATCTAAATGCAACACACAGCAGGTTGTGGCACAAATTAGCTTATTGCTAATCTACTTTTGGGCCATTATCTCGGGGCAGGTGAAGTAAATTGATTTCCGCGTGTTACAGGGATGAGTCAAGAGAATCAGTGAAGGAGAGAGAGAAGAAAATGGAAAATAAGGGAGTCAATGGACTGGTGACAATGTTTAGAATGTATGAAAGCATTCATTTCTATAATTTATCATGAATCTCTCACACAATCAGTCTTTTATCTGAATAAGATGATTGATCTGACTTTAATTCTGTGAATAAATTAATGATTTGGGGATAGGTGTGAAAAATACTGCTTTTATTTTAAAAACATGAAATATGGATAGATTTAAAGCAAATGAAGTAGACATGTGTTCATTCAAAGGTTTCTTAACTGTTCTTCTCATGATCCACATGTACATTTCATAAACATGTATGCAGGTTTCATTTATAAAAAATGTACTGTAGCTTCAAGAAAATGTTTAATCAGAGTCTCCCAAGAGAGTTCTTTGGGGACTATTTTCAGTTTTGGAGGAGTTTTGGGAGGACAAATTAAATTTTAAGCAGACAAGATGGATTAGATGGGAATAAACTATTACGTTAACAGTTTGCTCATTAATGTGTTTTAAGTGGTCATTGCTGCTAGCTGGGAGTCACAAGAAAACAGGTAGGTATTGATGTTTGACAATGGTCATCCAGTGGAAATTTTTGGGGTCCACCGAAGTGTACTGAACATTTTAGCATGAACGCTAACTTCCAGGTTGTGTAATGTTTGTTTTGTTTTCATTTCAGGAAATGAACCGTATTTTAACACTGAAAATTAAACATAAATTGTCACTTTATGAAGCGCCTCCAAAACACTTTCTTCGTATTATTTACTGAGCCATTGTGAAGTTCACATCTGAGTTGGAAGGTAAATAAGATGAGGCAGGCTAATGATGCCCCTTTCACACTAAATGAATCCGATGAAGTAGGAACACACCTACTGAACAGTAAGCCCTAAGTAAGCCTCTGTCAGATTATATAGGTACTGCATAGCAGCAGCAGCTCCCAGAGACTAAATACAAGGGGCAATCAAACACAGGTGAGACAAGCGACACAGGTGAAGAAAATTGAGGGCAATCAAAATTGGAGGGAAACAGGACAGGAGCAACTCATGACACACCTGGTCCTGTTTTCAGTAATGTGGTTCTCTGTTGGATTTTGTATTGGCGAATTTATATGTTTTAGTGCTTTAGAAATGAAGTTGGTGAACCAACCAGAAACCAATGTGAAGCCAAGTACCGAGAGCACAAGGAAGATATTTCTTAGAAGTCTGCATGTTGTGTTTGACATCATGTATGTATTCACAAGAAAAAATGTGTTAACCCCAGCTTTTTGCCTTAAAATCTTGACTTTTTTTTTGGAGAAATGCACGACTTGTTATATATATATATATATCTTTACCAAAATAAAGCTCCAGCTGTGAACTAAATCACGATCCATCTTTCTGTGAATCCTTGAACTGATTGAAGGATCAAAGTAATCTGGTGACGCACGAGCTGAGCTCAGCTCTGTTGTTTCAGCGCTAAACGACGCACTGATGAAAAGATGACTCACTGGTTTGTTGAAGGAGAAACTCGACAAAGACGCCTGTTGTCATCACGCTGCACGGACACAAGGAAATGTTCTTCTCTCATCCCTCGCACACAAACATTCAGAAGTTCATAAAGAAAATCGCTCATTCTGTACAGGCTTCTGACAGCTTATAGGCGTACAAACCAAACATTAATAATTGCCTAAGTTTGGTTTAGGGAGTTTAAAAAAAAAAAAATGCGGTTTGCTCCTTTAGGAAACAAAACGTCAGTGCAGAAGAATAAGCTTGTTTGTTTTCAAGCTTGTGATTTCACCTGCTGACTAAAACAGCCACCAGCTCTTTCCATTAGTAATGCTGATCATCAAAAGTTAAAACAGCCCCCCTTGAGAAAGCCACAAACCATCTCTTTCAGTGACTCGTGTGTAGTTTTTGCCTCGGTTCTGCCCGAAGGCTGGTATACTCTTTAGCCATTATGTAACATCAGGCAAATCCAGTTTAAAGCTGTATCAGTGTGACTTTTGAAAGTAGCTCTGTACAGAACATGTGGAAGGATTTCATGAAAAGTATCCCTCCAGTCAAACATAGATTTTTAACATTACAAACTTAAAGGAACAATATGTTGAATTTTATTTGAATTTCTACACTAAAATATTTTAAGTGATCAAAAATGTACTAAACCACGTTATGCACATTACTTCAAACAGTTCCAGCAGTTATCAAAGCCAAGGAAGTCTATCATTTTATAGATGTAACCAGACTTGTCTTGTCGTGGTGGCTGCCATGACACAACTGTGATTGAAACATCGCTTCCTGCAGTTTGATGAGGGTCGGCTTGAGGCTGGCTGCATAAGCACAAGAAGTCACTTACACACCCAATGATGTTTTTACAGCAGAAATTAACATGCGCTTACAGCCTGGTCAAAAAACTAAATGGGTCTGACTAGCTCATATACAGAGGATGAACTATTTATAACTCATCTGTTTTGATTTAATGAAAGATTGGCATTATTCACAATAAGGCACATTGCTGACCTTGTGGTAATGTAATGGTTTGAAAAGAAACTGGGCCCATATTCACAAACATTCCTCTCAGAGAGCTCCTAACTTAGCTTAAAAAATACTAGCAAGATACTTAGTTTAAGAGTGATTTAGAAACATTCTTAAGAGCAACTCTGGGCAAGAAACAGAGGAGACAAACTTTTATCTTAGTGAGGACGAGTGGTATGAAACATTATTTCAAAAGCTGTGATTGGTATATGTGTATATATATATATATCAGCGGTAGTGCACATATATATGTATATATATGTATATATATATATATATGTGTGTGTGTGTGTATATATATATACACACACACATATATGTATGTATATATATATATACACATATATATACATATATATGTATATATATATATATATACATACATATATATGTGTATATATATATATATATATACATATATATGTGCACTACCGCTGATATATATATATAAAAGTATATATGAGAAATACAGTCCAACATTGTGTAATTATAAACGCTATGAAATTATCGTCTGTGTGATAATTTGTAAGACTAAACCTAACCTAACCTAACTAGCCTACAAGACGTTTGAAACCACATGCCCACTTCACCTGCTGATCGTTAGGTCATCAGGAACAGAGCCTTAATTAGTGATTGGATGCACCTCAACACTTTGTACTGAAAAAATCTGAGTTGATTTAAAAAGTCTGGACAAACCTTTTTTGTCTGTTCTGACCAACTATGAGTTAAAAACACTCTTCATGTAGTGTTTAATACAAATTTTATCCTCAAATTAACTACTGTTAAAAGTCCTCCTTACTATTCCCAACTGTTTTACACCTTAGGAGCTCTTTTAAGGGCTAAGACACTTTTTGAATAATGTTCACCTTTAAGGATCTAGTCTGAACTTTGGGGGGAAATTCTGATTTTAATAATTTTGTCACTCGGAGGAACGCTTGAATATGTGACTTCTTGAATACGAGCACTGAACGGGCCAAGTGTTTTTTTTATTTTGGGGGGGGGGGGGGGCGGGGGTGGTGTCACTCATCATGCTAATATCTACGTCCTCCTTAACTGGGGTATAACCCACAGTTAAGTTACAATACTAATGCACTAGGTGCACAGATGGGCCAGTGGTTCATTTGCACACCATGTACAGACATGGTGTGCTTTAGTACTCCATCCATGTGTACTGGGTTCAAATCCAAACTGTAGCTCCTCTTTTGCACAGTCCATTATCCAATCAAATGAAGGTAAAGAGTCCACCCAGTAAAATAATGTTGTTTTTTCTAAATATCCAAAGTAAATAAACCTAAACCATGTCTTCCAAACAAAGTAAACTAAAACCAAGTTTTGGCCCTTAAGAGAACACTACAAATGACAGGTCCATGGCATAATTACAGGAGACAGAGAAAGGAAGTAAGACAGATAGAAGGGGAGTCGGTTTGATGGATAGTTTAATGTCCAAAGAAAAGCTATTCTTGTATCATCGACTCCACCTCCTTCACTAAGAGACTCTGAGACAGACACTTTAACAGCCTTTCCTACTGTGACGAGTCCAGTCAGATTGCTGTAGAAGGTTTCCAAGGAGCACTGTGTTATGTGTTGTGTATGTAAGTGTGTCTTCCACGAGCAAAAAAAAAAGCCCAGAGGAGCTCATTAGAGAGGCCACGGGGCCCGAGATGCTGTCTACGGAGCTTCTTACTCCTAAAATGGCGAGAGTTGAAGAAGGAAAGTCCCACAGCGCTCACACTCGTCAACGAAGCGGGAGGAAGAACTCGTAAACAAGTATCAACACCTTCAGGATCACAGAACCTTTCAAAAGTCCATTCTCCCTTTGGACACTTAAAACAGTTACTAGGTAGCATACATATAAAAAAGTAAGTAACATCCAGGCTATTTTAACTAAGCTATACAATCCCTGACAAAAGTCTTGTCGCTTATCCATTCTGTAGAAACAATAGCTTATAACCTGACTTTTAATTCATCAATTGGTTTTCAGAAAAGCCTCAAATGAAAGCTCAAACACTCCCAAATTATGTTTAATGTACTCAAATAAATTTGCTTCACTGAAGAAAGATTGATCATTTCATGAACACAGGAAGGTCCGCCTACAGAGAGTAATGTGAAAATTGAGGAAATCATTCACTTCAAATACAAAAACATGTTGCACAACATCAGTGAATTAAGTACTGTGAGATCCATATCTAATATCTTGTGTGACTGCTATGAGCTTGAAGGACTGCATCCACGCGGTTCGACAATGATTCATACAGTTTATTGATGATGTCATCAGGATTAGCAAAGAAAGCAGTCTTTTGTGCCCCCCCAGAGTTCATCAGGATTCTTTGGTTTCGTCTTCCATGCTTCCTCTTTCATTCTACCCCAGACGTGCTCGATGATGTTCATGTCTGGTGACTGAGCCGGCCAGTCCTGGAGCACCTCGATCTTCTTCGCCTTCAGGAACTTTGATGTAGAGATGGAAGTGTGTGATGGAGCGCCATCCTGCTGCAAAATTTGTTTTAGCTTTCATATGAGGCATTTCTCAAACCAATTGATGAATTAAAAGACAGGTTATAAACTAAGTTTCTACAAAATGGACACGACTTTTGTCAGGGACTGGACTATGACATGTTTGAAAGCAAAACCTTTGAAAAGCCTTGGAGTCCAAAGTAACCTCTGAGAAGGTCACTGTTGGGAGTCGACTAAGTAGCATTGTCACAAACACCAAATCAGTCTGTAGTTTCATTACCAAACAAGCTAACTGACCTCTCAGCCTTTTATGACTTTACTGCAGTTGGCTTTGGTATTGGGATTTGGCTGTTAGTGACTAGCCTACAAGTAGCTGTCAACGATCAAAAGCTACACATAAAGAAGGGCTGGCAACTCACGCAATTGGAGCAAATCTCACTCGCCACTTGTGCATTTTAACTGTTTTTTTTTTTTTTTTTTACCAAGTCAGCCTTTGGCAGTGAGGCTGAGAGTACATCATCGACTTTTTGATGCTAAAGCCCCGTTTCCACCAAGCGCTTCAGTTCTGTTCATCTCGGTACGGCACACGTTTTGTGGCATTTCCATGGATTAAAGCCAGGAAAGATCCCCACATGACTGACCTGTACTGTCCTAGTTTTTGGTACCCTTCTGTTGGGGTGCCAAGTATATTGATATGACCCTAAATGGTGGCGATAAAAACAGCAGTCCGTTTATTGGTCAAAAAATTTACCAAACATCTGCAAACACAACCCCGCCTTGTTTAAAAACCCAATCGATTTGTTTATTTGGCTGTGTTTCTCCTCTCGCCACACACAGCCTTCTCTTCAACAAAACTTGATTGTTTTTTTGTAACAAAGAGCTATTGGCTCGGCTTACACGCCGCCAACCAAATATGGCACGGTTGGACGTGAAAGCGTACACAGGATCAGGCTTAACCGAACCAAAACATACCAAACTGCACTGATCCATACCGGACCGTTTGGTGGAAACGGGGCTTAAGATGGTAAATTACGGCCCTGTCATACCAAGGAGATCATCTGCCGTTGGTCCGAGTTGCACTGCCGAGGAGTCTTCGTCGTTCTGGTTTTTGCGGTGTGTCCAGCTCCGTCGCTACACGTCAGCCCCCGCTGGCCGTTTGTCAGCTGATTCGACATGATGAATTGCTCGGTCAACGTCGGCACAGTTGGTGAGAGGAGTCGCTCTGATTGGCTGTTCAGCTAAGCGAATCGCTGTCTGAGAAAAAAAACGGAAATGACGAAATCAAATAAAGGACTTCAGTCAATGTCAACTGTTTATCAGACATTATTCTCGATTAGAAGTGCCAATATTACGAGTGGTGAGTGACAGTAGTGTAAAAACTTGTACTTCTTGTATCATACTGCCACTCCCGCACGCGCACAAGTACGTGGTAATTGGCCGTCGGCTGTAGTCCTCCCGTTGTGTTCAAGTGAAACTTTTTTTGGCCAAGACAAAATGCGTCTGCCTTTGAAGCCTCTTTTTTTTTTGCCGTCTGCTTGGTTTCTCAGAGCCTTTAAACAGACTGCCTGTGAACACACCAGTCATCATTATCATCAGTGAATCAAGAGTTCACAGACCTGCATGAAGCAACATGCTTTTCTCTACTCTGAGCTGCTAAAGGCTAACCGGCTAATAATAGCCACAATGTGTATATTTACATTTTTAAAAATCCCAGTCAGAGTTTCCATGTATTAAAGTACATTCCTTTATTTTACATTAAAAACACATGATATTGAGTAGTAATGATTTGGCAAGCAAACAAAGAGTGAAAGGAGGGCAGCAGTGAAAGTTCATGTAGCAAAACAGCTTATTTAGCATTGAAACACTTCTGAGCTTTTTCAGCCTCAATTAGTTCGTTGTTAGGCACATAAACAAGCTGCAGATTGAACTAATGTCACAGGCAACAGCAGTAACATGAAAGCTGACCTATAAAAAAAAGAGAGGAAAACGTGATCTATTAGGGTGAACTGATGCCCCCCCCCCCCTCGTGTGTTGGACTCTGAGGGGTTTGACATTTGCTGGATTTTTAAAGCAGAAAGTTCAGCTCAGGTAAAAAAAACAACGACAGAAGCTAAAGCGTTATCAGAGAAATGTATGATTCTCCTATTTTCTTTGGTAAGCTGCTTAAGACTTCAAAGTGTGCATAGCTCTTCTGATATGCTACAATATAACAAAAGGTCTCACAGTGACGCTGTGCATTGATTTACGTTGTGAATTGACAGCGAACCAAACGAGGGGTGAACTTATCCTTCTAAAATAGCGTCTCCTTTTGCTTGATTCGTGCAAAACAGATGACACAATCAGATATAAATAAAGCATGCCTCCTCAGAAACTGATGAACCCAGCTGCTCAAAACTGACACTCAAAACTCTCACAATCAACCGAAAATGATGCGAGTCGATGCCAATATAAATAAAAAGGGAGAACAAAAACAGAACATGGGAAGGGTATCAAAATGTGACCTGTCTTCAAAGTGAAACATGGGCAAAATTCCTGAAGAAAAACAGCAAGCAATGGCGAGGACATAGACAACAACTCTATGCTAGCCTTCAAAATGAGGCAAAAAAGCTGACAAAAGGTAATTGTGGATCGACACCTGTAACCGGGCAGTGTGGACTGTGGAGTGTCAGACAGTTTTAAAAGAGCTAACAGGCTAATTTGGCTGCTGGTGATAGTCACAGTCTACACAATCGTGTCTCTTTATTCGTGATTTTTTTTTTCAAACCTGGCAGCTTTTGGTAAGTTGCCTCCTTCACGAGGCCGACTTGATCTTCTGTCAGTGTGAGCAGAATACAAAAATGTTCAAATGAAATCTGTTCCTTCTGTCTTGTAAACAGTTTTCCTTCATTAGTTCCACGTTCTTATAAAAAAAAAAAAATCATGGTTTCTTGCAGGAGGCGTGGGAAAGTCTTGAGGGGTTTCGAACGCTCTGTCAAGTAGCGTTCAGGTCGCTCTGTCACTCGCACTCCTCGCCTGCAGTCGCGGCCTCCAAAGCAGCGAGAGCCTCGGCCACCATCGAGTCCGTGATGCTGTCTACGCATTCTTCCTCGTTCCTGCCCTCGTCCTCGTCCTCGCTCTTCATCACAGAGATCCCGCTCTCCACGGTGGAAACATCTGGAGTCTTTGGCGGTCTGCGCTCGTCCCTGGTGTCTGCCGAGGACAGGCTGGTGTTGCTGGTGTGGATGTCCACTGACAGGATGCTACCTTCGTCCCCCGTGTCACAGGGGTACTCCGGCGTTCCTCCGACACCCTCGTCTACCTCGTCTGCCGATGGGATTCCACTGTCAATCGTGATGGAGCTGTCCCACCCGTTCTTTGTCTGATGGTGTCCTGGCTCACCGTAGCTCCTCTGGTTCTCCTCGATGTTCGGGTAAACGGGCACCTGGCTCGGGCCTCGCTCCTCGATCATCCACCCCGGATCAGGTTGGATGATGTAAACCTCTGCAGGCTGAGCGCTCCCCTGTCTATCCTTCGCAGACGAAGGTGCGGCGTGCAGTCTGTGGTTGACGTGGTTGTTGTCGGCCTCGAGTCTCAGCGTGCTGTCGGTGGACTTGCTGTAACTCGGGTTGTGGATGCCCTGCTTCTGTTTGTTGTGCTCGTTGCCAGGGCCTCCGCCTGAGAAGCGGTGAGGATGGTAGAGCATGCTGTCAGCGGAGTCCAGCTTCCTCCCATCCACCGCCACAGAGGGGTCGTAGATGTAGCTGCAAGAGAGACACAAATACTCAGTCAAATTCTTAATACTATTCCTGTTTTTAGCATCCATATAGATATTCCAAAAGTGCCCAGAATGATGATCCTTTGAGTCTAAATTTTCTAGTCATCATTGAATAAAAAAAATATACTTCTGCAGATTCTGTATGAAAATTCAGTCCTGTTATAAAACCCTCGTCTGTAAAACATTTAAGATCTAATTAATGTCTCTATGAAGACGTCTGCATTCGATGTCTGAAGTCAGATGGGACAACTGAATTGGTGTCGATGTTTGTCAGTGTATTGATGAACTTTGGGAAGAGCTAGGCTAGCTGTTTCTCCTCACTTCCTGCCTTTATGCTAAGCTAGTTGACTTAGTTGTCTTAATAGCTGATGCACACATATAAGAGATTTTTTTTATTAAGCTTAATCTTGGAGAGAAAAAAAAAACCCAAGGAAATCTGTACTTGGATGCTAGCTAAAGGAATGTGATGCTAAAGATTCAACTCAAACTTGTATTCCAATAGCAGGAAGCTAATAACACTAGATTACCCATAAATCATTTAGATTTAAAATTCCCAGAGATGTGACGCTTCCTGCTGAGCTGAGCTCACCTCATTAAGACGATAGTCACAGGGAACATTTAAGGTTTGTTTCATTGGATATATGGTCTGCTCTCTTTAGCTTAATGAAGCTTTTATTGTGCAAATTATAGTCCACACAGATTTGACTTCCTCGTTGGACGATAGAAGTCGATAAAGGTCTGAGACTAATCAACACTCATTTCAGCTCTACACCTTAAGCAGCCCCTTGTCGGCTGTAATGACCGCCTGATCCTCCACTTTGGGGGATTTTTCGACGTTATCAAACACCTAGACGTGTAGCAGGAGCATCGGCAGGGGGGCTTTTATTCTGCAGGCAGCTGTCAGACATCTCCTGCTGCGAGAGCCTCATGTTTTCATCACCTGTCTCTTCCTTCCTCTTTCATTTGGATTTCTCCTCCACCCTGTAACTCTCCAGGAGCCTCCGTATCAAACTTCCTCCTTGTCCTCGACTTCCTCTCAGCGTCCGTGCAACACAGTCCCCTAATCTGCGATCCTTTTGCTCTCGACTGCTTCTTGATTTGAGTGTTTCCCCTCGAGCTTTTTTCCCATCTTTTGTCTCACTCCCGCCTCCTCTGTCTTTAACTTGTCCTCTAGTTTTCTTTTCTTTTTCATCCTCTTCTGGCTTGACTTCACACTGCTCAGACTTACGCAGATAACTTTCACATGTATTGATTTATTCTGGTGAGCAGACATACACACAAACAGCTCTCTCCTACGCGTTTATGGCGACAATCTAACACACACAGACGGTCACCCTCTGACTTGAGCACCTCTCTCTCAGCCTGCCTCCCTCCCACTGTTTCCCTGCACAGTGGAAAGGCGAGAAAATGAATGTTTTCAATTTTTCTAACTCCTGGGCAGCGCTGATGCTGTGTCCTGGCTGCCAAGGTCAAATTTAAGCTTTCAGAAAAAGCCAGACACAGAGGAGGTGTGTGTGTTTTTTT
This sequence comes from Symphodus melops, assembly GCF_947650265.1. NCBI lineage: Eukaryota > Metazoa > Chordata > Actinopteri > Labriformes > Labridae > Symphodus > Symphodus melops. The sequence goes on from NC_136710.1 coordinate 10,683,116, forward strand.
TTCTCCGAAGGTCAGTGACTCATAAAGGTGGACAAAAGTGAAAATGAAACTATATTTTTATCGTCAACAGGAGGCATGCTTCCATATCAGGGCACTCAGTCTAGTGTGAGGAATCGGATAGCTTGCTACAATTTTTCTGTTATTTTCCCCCTGAGAGACGAATCTGACAAAAGGCAGCAAAAATGTCTCTGATTTTTGGAGCACTGAGGGAAAAAAAAAAAAAAAAAAAAGACAAATTGAGTGCTTTAACAGCTGCTGAGTCAGAGAAAGAGAGAAGCCACAGATTGGTAGTGTTAAGCTGTTTAAAAAATCAAAACAGAAACTTTGCATGCAAGTGGAATAAGTTGATTCGAAGGAGTTCCTCTGTCGGGATTCTCTCATTGTTCTGTTTTTTGAAATGTATTTATTTATTTGAGAGCTTTGTGGGGTTTTCTTTTTCTAGGAAGCTTCTTCCTCCTTTAAGACGTTAATTCTTTGCATACAGTTTTACCCTCCCTTTGCCGGACACCATGTTTTGCACTCTCTGCATCAGGTTCAGTTGCTGATTGTGCTTATTGCATTGCACAGGTTTAAACTGGCAACATTAGCTTCAAATAGAATTCAAGTTGCAGCGGTGCCTTTGGCTGTTGGGAGATGTTCCCGTCATGACATCACAAAGGGCAGTAACCCCTCCCCCAGGTGGGTGACGCCCCCACAGCTAGTTGTTTGTTGCCTTCTTCCAATAAACAATAGGACATGGTGCAAGAAAGCCAGAGCAACCCAAGCGCTTCCAGAGAGGGGCGGGGTCAAACACAGCTTATTTGCATTTAAAGCTACAGGCACAGAAACAGCCTGTTCTGACCAGGGCTGAAATAGAGGATAATACAGATACAAATACAGGATCAGAGTGGATTTATTACAAGAAACTTGGCAAGACATGTTTTTGGGAAGCTCTGAGACTTATTTCAACTTGTTGAAAAGGAGGAGAATAAAAGGGAATATTGATTATTTTTTGTATTTTTACAGAACATAGTACAGCTTCAGTTGCACAAGCAGGCCACATGAAGAACAAAACATGAATTTATAAATGAGCTGCCCCTTTAGTCTAAATGTATTGTCTACATTGTCTCTCTGTCATTTCTTAGACACTGAATGCTCTTAAAATGTTTCGATTTGTGAAGGAGAAGATTAATATCATATCCCAGTTTTCTAATTAAATAACTTAGTTTAGCTTGTTGGGAAATGTGTGTCAGCTGACCTGAAACTAAAACTGCTCTGTTGACCCAGTAACCTACAAGCCCACCCTGCCAGACCCCAAACGACACTAAGCCCAGAAATGTGACACTCCAGACAATTAGGGAGGTATGTGTGTGTCACAAGCATTCATATGTGTGATATGGGAAAGAAAAGGGGGGGGGGGGGGGGGATTACAACTCTTGGTATGCGAGTCACAGCGTGCCCTTTCATTAATCTCCAATCAAAATCTTGTTTTCCTCCCCGATTCCGTCTCCTCCTGTGTCCTCGAGAAGCGGAGGGCCGGCGAGCCCTGACAACAACACTGTGTCGGCCTTTAATGAAAAGACAGACCCGCAGAGAAATACAGTAACCAAGGGTGATGGCTATTGGCATATTGACTCCCACGTGAGGTTGAGAGTGCAGACATATTATAAACGGATCTCTCAGTATCTGCATGAAACAAGACAAGAAATCATTAATGTGGCCGGGGAAACATTAGACCTGACACGGTGGAGCTGCAGGTAAGAAATCTAAGGCGAGAGGTTAGGATAGGATAGGATATTACTTTGTTGGAAATTCAGGCGTTACAGCAGCAGCAGTGCAGAATCAAAACAAGTCAAAAACCGAGTTAAAAATAATAACATAAACATAAATACAATTCCAGGTAGTAAGGGGGGGGGGGGATATATACAGAGGACTATAGTGCGGTGGACTCAACAGGATAATACTGTGTAGTGAATAGCATGTTAAAGTGACCGGTGAAGAATTTAAAGTGACATTTGTGATCAAACGGTTAAGTAACCAGTATTTATAGTTATAAGTTATAAGTATAATAAATATAGTGCAGTTTGTATAGATATATAGTTATGAGAATATAGGAGTATAATGTAATAAAGTAATATATAATATAGATAGTATAGATATAACATAATAAAAAAATAGAGGGTGAGAGGAGTTATCCAGGATGGATATGATTTTGTCCTTCATCCTCCTCTCAGCCACTGTCTCCAGAGTCTCCAGTTCTAGGCCAACGACAGAGCGGGCCTTCTTGACCAGTTTATTAATCCTGTTTGCCACACCAGTCTTGATGCCACCCCACCAGCACACCGCAGCAAAGAAAAGTGTGCTGGCCACCACAGACTGGTAGAAGGTCTTGAGGAGTCTGTTGCAGACACTGAAAGACTCCTCAGGAAGAACAGCCTGCTCTGTCCTTTCCTGAAGATGGCGTCAGTGTTGTGGGACCAGTCCAGCTTATTGTTAATGTGAACCCCAAGGTACTTGTAAGAGTCCACCCTCTCCACTTCCTCCCCCTGAATGATGACTGGGACAGGGGGGCACCTCTTCCTCCTGTAGTCGGCGACCACCTCCTTTGTCTTGGCGATGTTGAGCTTCAGATGGTTGTTGTTGCACCATGTGACGAAGCTCTCGATCAGACCTCTGTACTCCACCTTGTTGCCGTCAGTGATGCGGCCCACGATGGAGGACTCGTCAGAAAACTTTTGGAGATGGCAGGAACCAGAGTTAAACCTGAAGTCTGAGGTGAAGAGAGTGAACAAAAAGGGTGCCAGAACAGTTCCTTGGGGTACTCCAGTGTTGCCTGTCACCACATCAGAGACAAAGCCGTCCACTTGGACGTACTGTGGTCGGCCAGTGAGGTAGTTAAAGATCCAGGCTGTGGTGTCGGGGTGCAGATGAATATCCAGCAGTTTTTCCCTCAGGAGGCTGGGCTGGATGCTGTTAAAAGCACTGGAGAAGTCAAAGAACATGACTCTCACAGTGCTTCCCTGCTTCTCCAGGTGTGACAGGGCTTTATGGGTCAGGAAGGTGATGGCACCCTCCACGCCGATGTGCCGCTGATAAGCAAACTGCAGTGGATCTAGGAAAGCAGTGAGCAGGGTCTTTAGGTACTGGAGAACCAGCCTCTCAAATGTCTTCATGACATGTGACGTGAGTGCCACAGGCCTGTAGTCATTAAGAGTGCTGGGACGACCTGTCTTAGGGACTGGGACAATGCAGGAGGTCTTCCACAGGTCAGGCACCAACATCAGCCTGAGGGAGAGGTTGAAGAGGTGCCGAAAGATTCCTGCCAGCTGCCCAGCACACACCTTGAGGATCCTGGGGCTGATCTGGTCAACTGGCTTTTGTTATGCAGAGCTTGGAGAGCTGTCGTTGTACCTGGCTCGTAGTAAGAGTGAGAGTGGTGGGGAGCCAAGTCTCCAGCAGAGGTGCGAATGGCAGTTGGAGTGATGGGTGAAGACCCAGACCCACTGTCTGAGCTCACCGGTGTGGGAGTTGAGTCAAACCTATTGAAAAATAGGTTCAGCTCAGCAGCAAAAACTGGTGTCCTTCAGCTTTGGACACAGGCTTGCTGCAACCCGTCATCTGCTTCATGCCATTCCACACCTCCTTTGAATTGTTCTGACCCATCTTAGCCTCAATCTTCTCCTTGTAGCTGTTCTTGGCCTCCTTCAGCTTCTTCTTTAGAGTCTTTTGGACAGCCCTGAGCTCCTCCCGGTCTCTAGCCATGAAGGCCCTCTTCTTGCTGTTAAGAAGATGTCTGTGATGTCTTTATTTATCCATGGTTTGTTATTGGAGAAGCAGCGAACCTTTTTAGTAGGGACTATGGTATCCTCACAAAACCGGATATAGTCTGTAATGCAGTGAGTGAGTCCTTCAACGTCATCACCATGTTCCTCCTGAAACAGTTCCCAGTCTGTGACATTAAAACACTCCTGCAGGGCCTCCTCTGTGTCTTTAGACCAAACCTTCACAGTCCTTGTTCTGGCCACCTGTTGTTTCACCATGGGCCTGTAGGTGGTATCAAGGTGAATGAGGTTGTGGTCCGATTCCCCGAGGGGTGGGAGTGAAGAAGAGCTGTATGCTCCCTTCACGTTGGCATACAGCAGGTCTATGGTTTTATTCCCTCTTGTAGCAGTTTACTGGTTGTTACTGTCATTGGTAGAGCCAGATAAGAGGTTTAAGCTAACTGAGGGGCAAGCTAACGCGAACACTCAAGACAAATGAAGCATTTGGCTGCGTACGAACGTTGAATCAGCACTCACTAGTTAAGTGAATGTTAAAGACGTCTACCTCCTCACAATACTGAAGCTGTGTTCACGCCGAGAGGGAAGTTAACGTTTGCGTTGCGTTGTTCGTGTACATTTTAAAGTGATTGGTGAAGGTGGGGTCAGGTTTAAAGCGAGTATCCACCCCTCCTTTTATAAGCACGTCATTAACGCCTTGATTTATTAAATTGGCAAGAGATTTCAGCAACCAACCACTGATGAGTTTAAGTTGTAAACATTGAGTCACATGGAGGCTGCACTCTGGTTTAGTACAGCAGGTAAACAGGATATTCTTTTGATTGAAGCGCTTTTAAACATACAATAGCTTTGGAGAAGACGTCATCTTTTCTTACTGCTTTCATTGAGAGCCCCCTAGTGGCCGTATTTACATACTGTGCGTTTAATGGATTAAATCTTGCTGCTCTGTTGAAAGATTTGAGAATTCTAGAAATTTAGTGACAAGCGGATGTGGTTGTGTGCAGTGGAGTCAACGCCTTTGGGAAGTCAAGAAATCTAAACCCTGATTGGCTGTAGTAAAGCGATGCAGTGTCAAGCGAATCAGTAGATCAACTCTACATTTTGAACTCACACGAGTACACAGTGTAAATTTAGTGCACATTCAAATCCCCCCTGCTTCCCTGAACATGTGGGAAGAGTCGTCACCATGCTAGCAGCTTTGAGAGGAAACAACAAATTAAAAAAAAAAGACAAATGACTACAACAAGTCATCGAGGACTGTAACAGAAAGGGAGCACAACGTAACGAAGGAGGAAAGGACTGCAGAGTGAGGAACAGTTCTCACCTTTTTATCATCCTGCAGCATTGGCACCCCATTTGGCTCGCTGTGTGGTGAACTGTGGACGAGACATTCAAAGAGGTCAAACTCTGATCACACACACTGAAACACTTGAAAACATGCATGTATCACTTTCAGGCGGCGACGTTGTCCAATCAGTGTCTCTGACACGCTCATCAAGGAAAGGTTAAAGTTTCACAGATACTTTGCCAGAGTCCGAGGCCGCCATCGATCGACACCTCTGACATGTGAGCGCTTTTTAAACGGGAGCTTCTCTTGAAGGTTTCAGCTCATCAGTCAAGTTTTCTTGCTTCGCCCTTGGTCTCTCCTGTTTGGACACGAGGATGAAAATCGTGTCTGCCTGAAGCGACGATAAAGATGTTTTTGCCATCCATCACTGCTGTTTGTTTGTGTGTGTGTGTGTGTGTGTGTGTGTGTGTGTGTGACCTTTTCTCTCCTGGTGGTGTGTTTCTCTTGGCTTTGGCATTTCATTGCTGAGGTAAATAATTAATCACCGAGTCCTGAATGGGTTTGTCTGTGAGTGGAGGAGAAAAGAGAGCGACAAAGGTATAGAGGACACACAATCTCTTTGTGGAGTAAAAAAAGAAGGATGTGTGCCCACGAGACAGAAACCTCTTCTATTCTTAACCGTAACTTTCTGACCCCGCAGGTTCTACCTTTACTTCCAAGCTGCAACTTTTAGCACAAGGAGAAAAATGCAAGAGCTCGGCTACAGATCCAACTTCTTCGACTATTTTCTTGCCTCAAATATCCATGAAAACATTTCAAAGCTTGACTTCTATACCGAAGCTCAAACGTATCCTCTAAGGATGTTGACCTTTATTAATGTGTCAGTTTAGAACTACTGTCATTTCTACCTCACTTCTGTGCCAGTCATGTGCAAGTTTACACGAAAATATATTTTTTGAAGAACAGATCCTCTTAAAAGTGTGAGTCTACAAGTGAAGGAAACGAGGAGTCTTAGTATTTCACTTCATGTATTACTGTAATATTGTTTTTATTCTATAAAACGGATGAAGTCGTTCATCGATGATGTTGAAGTAGAAAATTGATTTAAAGTAGTCAACAGATGGGGGCGCTGGTGACACAGTGTACAGAGGGTTTGGTCTTTCAGGCGGGCAGCCCGGGTTTGAATCCGACCTGTAGCTCCTAAAGCCCCTAAGTTGTGGATGGAGTTCTACGTTTGTTCATTTGTTAAAAGTTCCATTTTAGATTTTCTGCAGCTGTCGATAAAAAAAAATCCTCCGTCTTTTGAACCTGAGAATTTCCGTTAGTCCTGCAGCAGTTAAGGTGAGAAACACATCTCTACAAAGTCATGAAGGACAGTCCTCAGAGACGTTCTAGAGAGTTCTCTAAACGATGAACAAGGGAACAACAAATATATTCTTCATGTGCCGTACTCTTCCCGTCAGCAGTGATTAAAACAAGCAGACCTCTCGTCTTTGAGTGCTCTCTCTCCTCTCCTAAGAAACGATCTCTTCACGATTTGTCCGCGTTCTTCACGTGTTCGGACAAATTAAACCGCCACTTTACAAAAAAGAAGGCGTTAGTGCCACGCCGAGTGCAATCCAGAGTGACACGCAGGTTACACACCTGATTGCACACCCACCAGCTGAGCTGAAGTGTCCCTTATCTTGCAGGAGGGCAGCAATGGAGGAGGTAATTTCCCAGCGGGCATCGGGAACTGTCTTGTTAATGAAGCGCTCGGCTCTATCAGCTGGTTTTCACAATCAGCAGTCACACTGGAGCAGGTCAATAGTCCTCAGACGAGCTTCGACTCAGGTTCATTTCTGCCTCCTCTCTGACTTTTTCTTGTGCATCAGCCTTTTAAAAATGAATTCATTCATATATATATAATATATTTTATTAATCCCAGAGGGGGACTTTTTTTTTTTACTGCGCTTCTCACACACGAACATGCATTAATGGAGAGATGTCCGAGTGCTGCCCCCACTGGAAGCGCCCTTGCTCAAGGGCACCTTGAAACCAACGTCTTTATTTTTGGTCTGCATTGGACTTGAACCAGCGACCCTCCAACCCTCCGGTCCCCACCCAAGTCTCTACAGACTGAGCTACCCAAATGCCTTCATTCATTGCCTCCCGCATTATATTTAACCCATATCTCGGTGATGCGTCTGCTGCTTGTCATACCCCGGGTACTTCCTGTTTCAGAAACCCACATCCTGCATTCCTCCACCAGCACCTCCACAGAGAACATGGAGGTGGTCATGACTGTGCACATTTATTTCCTATATTGTTAAATAAAATGTGTTTTCAATCTTTAGTGACGTCTTCACACTGGATCCTTTTCTGGATCGTCAACGCAGCAAAGTGCACCCATGATCCGCTGAACACAAGTCACGCGAGAACTACGAGATCACGCGTGAATAAAGAAACTTTTCAATCATGTTGTTGAATCAACAAATCCACCATCGTGTGTATTCTACAATCACATATTTTCACCTAAAAAAAACAGTTAGCCTTTAAGAATGATATTAATACATTTAAAATATCAGTGAAACATTGTCCAGCTGAAAAAGCAATCACATCACATCCAGCCAATATTTCAAAAAGGCTTCAGAAGACAGAAAACCTCTGAGAAGCTGGAGTGAAACTTACAGTGATCACCTTACTGAGAGCTTGAGAAGTTCCATTTGTTTGACTCTCCACATATATTTATTTAAACGAGCTGAAATGTGTCTGTCGTTGATCTGATCAAACAAACTTCAACAGCAAGCTGCTCTCGTTTCTGTCTCTCTTCAGACGTGCTGCTTTGTGCTCCTGTTTGGCTCCTTCAAACGTCTGAAATATGAAAAGCTTTAAACTGAAGGGATTTTGTCTTCTGTATTCTGTAATCTCTTCTGCTTCAGTATTATGTACATTGAGGTTGATAGTGAAGAGAACAAACGTCAACATGCAGAAAAACTACCTCCCCAGACATGGTAATAATCCGTTTAAGTGACGACGATGTGATAAATATAACTCTCTGCATGTGGAGAAGAATCCCTCTTCAGCCTGCTTCATTATCTTCAGAGTGAAATCCTACTGGTTGGAAGTCTTTATGAAGATGGGGCTCACTGACGGTGAGTAAAAAGAAGTTCTTGCTCAGGAGGAGAAAAAAAAGAAAAGTGTTGGATTTATTCACCAAGAATGAAGAAAAGAGCAAAAAATATATATAAACAAGAATATAAAGGCACAAAATGAAAAAAAAACAGACTTGAAAGAAAACAGCCAGGTTTCCCCCAGACTTAAGCCGAGTCTGATTTTAAGCTTCTCTTGGCCCCGCCCCTATTTGGGGAAAAAGCTGGTGTCAAAAAGTCCATAAAGTGCAAAACAGCACCGTCTTTCATTAAATACACCTGATTGGTTTAACTAATATCAGAAACATTGGGTGCTGTTTTCATGGAGGAGATGTTACTATATGACGGTGACTATTAATCCGCGGCTGTTGTGAAGCTGCACATTTCAATGACATCACGGCGGCCGGTGACTCAGCGAGTCGTGTGAGAAAGTGAGAGCACTATACAGTCCACTACATATACAGTAGGTCACTGTATAGGAGGTAGGGAGTAGGGAATGATTGAGTGATTTGTGACGCAGCCGGTCAACACAGCAACATGAAGTTACATCATTAAAAAGACTTCAGGCAACTCTGTATGAAGGGCGGCATGTTTTCGGTTCCTGGCCAAAAAAAAAAAATCCTGTTCAATCAGACAATAGACAGGCAGGCTAATGGTTGGCTGACTCTGTCGGAAAAAGGAGGCCTTCCACCAGCATGGAGTTGGGTTGCAGATTTGCAAGGCAAAAAAAAAAGTGTGTGTGGGTTGTTCTGACTGTGTCGTTGTACGTGTTAGCCGACAAATCTGCAGCTGGTCGGCAGGAAGGAGCACACTCAAAGTCTGAGGGGAGAGAGAGTCCTGCAGAGGAGCGAGCCAATGAAATCACCTAAAGCCAAGATAACTAAGAGACGTTACAAGTCCAAGACAGCTACCGCTGAGAGGCTGCCGAAAGAAAATGACGGAGCAAACATGAGTGACGTGCAGGCTCCGATGAGTCTGCACGTGTTTGCAGAGTAAACAGTTGAAGACAAAGAAACTTTTTTTCAAATCCCCTCATCACGCTTTGTCAGTGATTAATCGATGTCACAGTTCTTCTTGCTCCCAAACACAAATCCAAACGTCGACTTTTTATCCTGTGATGCCAACGAGGAGCTGAAAATGTTCCTCCAAACGGGGCTCTGGGGACTAAAGTAGTTCACAGTTTGTGCGGTGCAGAATCAATTAAAAAAAAAAAAAAAGGGGGGGAGGGTTCCAAAACTTACTCGAACTATATAAAAGTTCCTGTGGTCCAGAAAGCAGAGCGGTCCTCAAACATCCTCTGAAGCTTCCTGCAGGCTTTGTGGATACAGCCGAGGACTAAGATTGACATCAGAAAACTCAAACTGACCAATCACGTCGTTCCCTGGAGACTCTCCAGAGTTGTAATGAGATCACGGATTCAATCTAAGCATCAAATCACTACCATTCATTCAGATATCGGCCTTTGTTGGCTGGCAGTAACAGTGCTTTATCTGCTCAATGTGCCGTTCAATATTTTATATATTGCTCCAGATTTTTTTTTTTTACGACTGAGAAGATCGGAGGACGATTACTGAAGGGCAGAGATATTTCAGTGCCTGCAGCTTTGGCTGGACTCCAATTTTTTTTTTTTTTGGGGGGGGGGGGGGGGGGTGAGTTTCCCTGAGAGGAAATTGAAGCATTTCATCTTGGAGACACAGGTGTAATAAAAGTGAGATTGCTCTAGAGTGTCCCCTGAATGAGGAGGGGAATTGAAATCCAGGGGAAACCTGAGGAAGTGGCAGTCAGAGTTATTTCAGAACGATGGCGTCGGGGTGGGTAAATGTTATCGAGAAAGATATTCTCTCTGTGAACAGAGCCTGGGTGGAGTTTGAAAAGCAGAGCGATGTGGGTGCAACCCAAGGTTTGGCTTCACGTGGGAAGAGGGCGACGCGTGTGGATGAAGGAGGTTCTTTATGTGGGAGCTTTGGCAGAACTGCACATTGCAGTAGAAAAGGGGGAAAGCTTGCGTGGAGGTACCTAGGCTAGGCTAACGGCTAACAAATCAGCTCGCCCAACCATTTTCCTGACTAAGGTAAAGATTCGTGGGCAACAGGTTTTTTAACATAACTGCTACGAGCTGCCCAGTACAATGTGAGTGACTGCTGTGTTTTTGTTTATATATATATATATATATATATATATATATATATATATATATATATATAAAGAGGTCTAATGATGCATGCCATTTACCTCGGAACTGGGAAGTCGGAGCTGGGAATGACGTCACACCCGAGTTGAGCGTGTTCCACTTGCAAGTCAGAAAAGCAACACGGGAACTTCCAGGAGTACTTTAACTAATTCCAGAGGATAACAACACACTATGTCCACAGAGAGAACTGTCACGATACTACTGGGGTGTTTGATTTCATCACACAAAAACAATAACAAGGGGCTAATAAACACTACAGTTGCAGCTTCAATGTAGCAGCCATGTTGGATTCTAACTCGGACAGCTCCGACTTTCTGACTAGAATAGGACTTCAAGTGGCGTTCCAGTAGACGCTTCTTAGTGGGAACTTGGGAATTCCCACTTCCCATTTCAACTGGAAGGCAGCATAATATTTGAGAAAATGTAAATCATTCCCCTTTTTGACAGTTCTTTAACAGCGTTTTAAACACTTTCACTGAATTGCCCCATAAATGTGTCGTATGGTGGGACATTTAAGAGTTGTAGATAAAAAATAAACAGCTAGCCGTCAAATAGCATCAAACAGTGTTTGCTTGAAAGATCATTATGTTCCCACAAATGTTATTTTATTTGAAATATGAAAAATAACTATTTCCTCAGCATGATCTCTTGGACCTGTGTGATTTTTTTTTCCAGTCAAATTGTCTCTTAGTGAGTGGTTTAAGAGTAGAAGTGAAGAGCAGACAGCACACCCAGAAGCTTTTCAGGATGGCGATCATAGTCACGCAGAGCTCGAGACTGTACTTCCAAAACATGTTGACTTTCCAAAAAGAGGACACAACATTCTTTTGGTTTACAGCATACACAAAGAAGAACAGAAGGCTTCCCCTCCCCCCGTCCGACTCTCTGACCACATTACTGTTACGCTTGAACCAGCATACAGACCCAAAATGAAGCTCACCAAACCGGTTCAGAGGCAGAGTTTTTTGGCCAGAGGGGGCCAGCACTTCACTCAAAGACTGAAAGCACACATTAGGAGACGTGGAAATGGTACTTCATAGACTTCTCAAAGTGCTTTTACACTGCAGGTCACACTTGCCCATTCACACACTGATGATAGAGTTATGAATTGACGCTATAAAAATAAAGATTGATTGATTGATAGAGGTTGCTATGTAGCTAGACCATCAGATGTAACAAATCCCATTCATACGCTGCTGGTTAAGTGTCTTGCCCAAGGGCACATCATCAGAGGCGCTGCTTATCAACAAGCAAGGCAGGTGACTGCTTGGGACTCCAGGCTTGGGACCCCAGGCCAGTAGGGGGCCTCCCATAAGAGCATATAATTATCATTATACCTGCTTCAATACCTTGTCACCCTTAATCTCATGAATTCATTTGTAAGGCCAGTCATGTCCTTCATTAAATCCATCCTCCCCACAATCCTAGGCACGTTCCGGTTTGCATACCAAGCCAACTGGTCCACTGAGGATGACTTCTGCGATCCACCCAGCCCTCACCCACCTGAACACCAAAGACTCGTATGTGAGAATGCTAAACCGACTGGGCCTCAACCACTCCGGATGAACATCTCAAGCGCCATCACACGAAGCTCCCTGCTCCCAGGCCCACAAAGTTTCAGCACCAATGAAAGTGTAAAGATTGCGATTGTCATCCCAAACAACAATGACATAAGGATCTGAGCCATCTGAGCAAGTGGTGCAGAGGTTACCATCTCATTGCTGCCACACCTGTTGGTTTGCAGTGATAACCTGTTCCATATCTGTCAAACCGAGGGGTGTCCAAAACTGCCGTGTGTGCCGCGAGGAGAAATAAACAATCGGCTGTGTATCTAAACACAGCGGGGTTTTGCTTACCGTTGTCACACGGGAAGTGACGATTCTTTTGACCAATGAAAGGACTGCTGTGTTTAGCTCCACCTTTTAGGGTCGGCTAGATATTCTTGGCACCCCAACGGAAGGGTCCCAAAAAGTGGGACGGTGCGGGTCGGTTATTTGGGAATCTTTCCCGGGATTAGTCTATGGAAACGCCGCAAAATGTGTGCCGTACCGAGACGAACCAAACCGGACCGCTCGGTGGAAACGGGGCTATAGTGTGTTTAATGTGTGATGATACCGTAGGAACTTGTGGTCATTTTAGGATTGAATTCAGTATCTAACAGGCTTTATCCTTTAAAAAACTGAGATTTTTCCCATAGATCACTTGGAACTAAATTTACGCAGGCAGCAAAAAGAAAAAAAGCCTTCAAGACTTCTGAGTTCAACATATAAATCCAAATCACACCGTGGTTGGTACTAAGGAACTGTAGACATGAAGGTATGCTGTCGTTTGTTTCTAGAGCTTTTTCAGAAGGGTTGGCCTCATACACAATCCAGCTAGTACTGTAACTATTATCCTCTGATCAACAGGTGGCACTAACATGCAAGACAGAAGTAGAAAGATGTAAACTGTCACAAACCAAATCTAAAGTTTTAAAAGGTGAACAACGAAGACTTTGACACTCCAATAACAGAGAGGAAGTTGCTCGTTATTTTTTCACTCTGTACTTTCATCAACAGCTCGTCCCTCTTTGTCCCACATCTGCTACCAGTTGTTCTTGTTCTGTCCTTGATGATTGAGATCTATCCATCCGTTGTTGTATATTGGCTGAGGGTTTGAGTTGCTGGTATAAACACTGTACATACCAACGCTATCAAACTAAATACAGGTCGATGAGCTTCACAGACAAAAACAAAGAGCTTGAGTCATGGTGGAGGCTTGGCTGATGGTTCACAAAAATCTGTCTAATATTCTGTACTGACAATAACTGAATGCACATTCACAGAGCTGTTGCCTTAAGGTGTACGTATGAGTCAACTTTTGAACAAAGGAGTCGAGTCTTTTACAGATGAAACCTCCAGGTGCAACGCAGCTCGGTCACCTGATAGAGTGTAATACAAGTTGATTTATGTAAACCATGTGTTCAAATATAAAGTCATGATTTATATCCTAGCAACCTGTGTGTGTGTGTGTGTGTGTGTGTGTGTGTGTGTGTGTGTGCAGAGGGACAGATGAAGTTCCTGTGGGTTACAGGGGAAGGATGTGGTGAAAGAAAAGTGGGCTAACAGGTCTGTTGTCGCCCATCGTTGGTGTCCAAAGTGTTTGTTTTCTGTTTGTTTTGTTGTCATTTGGTCGATTAATGAACTTTATCGTCTCTGATGGAGAAAACCCTCTGTCAGGGGTAGGGAGTGAGAATGTGTGTGTGATTTCAGAGAGATGTTCACAGATCTGATTTGGTGATTTGTAAAGACAACAAATAAATACAATGGAACAACAAACAGCTGTTTGAAAAAAACATGATTTTTTCCCTCCTTTTTTTCGGAGGCTTCATTCTTTTCTGACTCTTATGAATCACTTGGCTCAATAAAAACTTCAGATGACATTATAAAGCCGTGTGTGCGTGTGTGTGGGGTGTGTGTGTGTGTGTGTGTGTTTATGTGTATTAGAATGATGGCCTTGGGCTGCAGTCTGATATATAAACAAGCCCTGTTCCCTCTCTCTCTTTTTTTTTTTTACCCAGCAGCCCGCACTATCAATACGCTCCCCTCCTGGCTGGCAGAGCAAACAGACCAGCTGCTGTTTCCCTCCCATGATCCTGACCCATGAGCTCCCAATCGCACTTTAGCAGGTAAACAAGAGCTGGAAGAGCTAGTGCACTTTAAATGGTAAATGGACTTGAGCTTGTATAGTATTTAGACTACTCAAAGCACTTTCTACAATGCATGTCACACCTACACATTCACACCCTGATGACTGGTTGCTAACTAATAATACAAAGTCATCATATAAATACAACAATATTCTAATAATCCTGACGCAGCAGAGGAGCTATTTGGGGTTAGGTGTCCTACATGAGAACACATCGAACGTGTTGTTCGGAGAGCTGGAGATCGAACCCTTGACCTTCTGGTTGAGGGACGACAAATCTACCAACTGATCCACAGCTGCCCCCATGTCGCCCTGGCCTTTAGACGATGTTGACACAGAGATGTGGTGGTGGATAAATGGCGGTAAATTACCTCTTCCTGTTGTGTTGAATCAGACATAGCTTCAAATATGGACATTAACTAGAAACTTGGCATTTAAGCATGTTAAATTGATGACCTAATTAATGAATGTATCATATTAATATATGATTTATGATTATTGATTGTCCAAACTGCTTAAGTCCTTCAACTATTCATATGATAATTTGAAATATTTTTTGAAACTGGGACTATAAGACCTCGAGAAAAATATCAAACAGGCTCATTTACAAGTCAGCGTGTCTTTGTTTTTGTTTGTTGACCCTTGGAGGAAACGGACCCCGCAGTCAGGCAAGTCTACAAAATGTATGAGGCAGATCTCAGATCATCCTTTTATAAACGTGACTGGATATCGTTTTCCCCACGTGTATCACGACCTCGGGCGGTTTCGTGTCAGACTGCACGTCTCAGCCACTTCAACTTTTTAGGATCACAGTTTGTCCAACAACACATCCTTTCATTTACAAACACTATTTTCCAGTCCAGGCATCAATTTCATGGACGACCCTCTTCAGGATTTTTAACCCTTTGAATGCCACTTTGATTACACAATTCTTTTTTTTCTTCTTCTATAAACATCCGCCAAATTATTGAATGTTTGGTCGTTTTTAACACGGATAAAGTTGTTTGATAGATTTATGCAGAAAAAAAAATACTCAAAGCCACGGCCCTCATTTATATGCACCAGCGCCATTGGTCCAGCTTATGCTTCGAGTGTGGGCTCGTGCATGCATGGTGACGTCTTTTCTAACTTTCTTTTTCACAGCACACCAGTTATTAATTCCTGTCAGGACCTAAACGCCAATTTTAACCCAAATCTTACAACAACAACATAAAAAGTGGATTTGGAGAACATTTTCTACCCTGCCTTTAAGAGGAGAGTGAAACAAATTCACAGTGTTCTATTTGATCGATTACAAAAATGAAAATTTGCATTCCTAAATTTGATAAGAGAGAGACTTTCTGACAAAGAATGGTGCCTTATGTGCGAACACATGCCAAATAGATGGCTAGATCAAGAAAGATAAACAAAGATGTCCATAATGATGTGTGAAGGTTAGGAAACAGGATGAACACGTTAGTAGGGCTGTCATGTGGAGGTTTTGGTTTCCAATGAAAACGATGAAGCTACACTTCTGGAACTGATATGGTGTCGGCCAAATTCAGATTACATAATTTACATAAGCAAAACTACATTTCTGTTGGGCAGTGGGCCCCTCAGAGAATAAACCTTCATAGAGGCAAATAAGGTGGTGAACAAACACATCTGGAATGACCTACACAAACACAACAATGGACATCATGTTCCTCACACCTTCACAGCGCCTGGGACGCTCTGTACCTCCTGCAGAGTTTCTCCCCATCAGGGCGCATGGTGCCATAGTGATGAGGGAAAATGGTAGGAGGTGTTGTGGGCTCAGCATACACCAGTGTGTCGGTGTAGGCATGTATGCAGAGCCAGTCGTTTACTTATTGTCCCATGTTTGTCTTATTGCACCGAGGTACGGGGCCGACACGTGTACGACTTAAACTAAACCTCTGGATGTGTTCCAGAGAAGAGTGATCACTCTTAGAAACAAGGTGAACATTTATCAGCTCACACACAGAGTAAGGTCGCTCTTCTGGAAAGTGTCTCCAGATAACGTTTGTTTGGTTGGCGCTCTGCAAGTATAAGAAGCCGAGATGGATGATGGATGAAGACGTACGGAAGTTGTTTCGATCTAATGAGGACGATAACAGACGGGGGATTTCAGACGTCCATTCACACGCACATTACAACAAGATGTGTAAACGTCGTGGGAAAGGATGGTAAATGATGGTATTTGATTGATTCTGAAGGTTCTGCTGATTTTATTTTTGAGCTGTGAAGGAAAAAGAAAACAGCGGGGCGATCTATCCAGTGAAAGGGCGGGAACCCTTTGGGTGTCTCGCGATTCCATTTCGATACTTCGGGGTCACGATTCGATTCAGGATCTGTTTTTACGTTCAAAAAGATTCTTGATTCAACGTCTGCTTTTGAACGAGTACATACTTCGGGCTCTGCTCCAGACTGGCTGAATTTCTTTTGCTGCTCCATTTGGCGTTCTACTGACTTAAAGAGCTAGCATTAGCACTTAGCATGATACGGTTTTTTGGAAAGTTCTCTTCTTCCTGTTCACGGTCAGCACACGTTGTGAGGAAGTATTTCATGCTATGTGTCATGAGTGTTGGGATCATACACTTAAATGAGCCAGTAAAACAAATAGAAATATCGACAGCAGAGTTTGTTTTCGTGGCGTTTTCCTGTTCACATCCTGTTTGAGTCGAGTCATGCAGACTGGCTGCGCCCCACAGCAAATATGATTTGCATACATTTAAAATGTTTGTATTATCTAATAGGCGGGAAAATGGGCGGAGTCTGCTTTGGCTTCTCATCCTGCGTAGGTAAACTGGTTATGACTGCAAACCTCACCTGTCTGCAGCTAACAAAACACAGGTCAGAAATCCATCATGGAGGTTTAAGCGACACGTTGATGTATGATGGCTGCTGACAGCGGGACAGACATGAACGGGCTTTCAGCTCAGGGAAAATCGTCCTGGAGAACACAGAGTTCACCGAGTCCGCATGTTAGATGTGCAAACATGGCTCAAGGCCGTGAACATGAGTTGTGCATAACTGATTCGAGACCCCTCCTCCTCCTCTTCATCCCAACAAAGAACAAATGTCCCCGACGTCAGCCCATCCACTCACTCATTAACTTCACCTGCACATGTGATGTGTTCAGGGACCGGAGGAAATGTTTTTAATCCCAGTCCAATTCTGTGTATAAAACAGAACGCCTAAACGGGCTTCAATAGAAGATCAACTGATAATAATTATAAGGCAACTCTTCAGATCATATTTAGAGTTAGAGCTGGGAAATTCATCCAAAGTTACAGTCATTCAGAACCTCTAACCAAAGTCATCTTGGTCATGTTGATTATTTCGATTATTTTTAGGCTGGAGTCACGCGATGACTCGTCCAATCCATGACATGGAAGCAGTGTCCATCAGATGGACACATTTTGTCTTTAGGGAGGACAAAACACTGCAGGAAAAACCGTTTGCAAGAAATGCAAGTTATTTATTTTCTTCCGTTTTAGAGAAGTTCATTCATACTTAAAAACTAAAATGTGTCGTTTCCAATTCAAGCAATGCTTTGTTTTCTATTTGAAATATTTAATAAATAACCACAAACATAGCTTAACAACTTTCCTTAAAAAAAACATCCCAATTTTAAAAGTTGAGCATATTTACAGAAGAGACCAGTGAACTATGACGGCAAAAAACTCCCCCCAAAAAAACCCGAAACAATCCTTCATTTATCGTCATCGAGGTGAAATGTTTAATTATTCGAGATATTAATTTGAGGTCATATCACCCATCCCCATTTAGAGTCACTTCCTTATAATAGCTTTTTCAATGTGAAGATTTGTTGACTTTCTTTGTCTTGGTTGAACTAAATGATGACGGGACATTTTGATTTACAATAATTTGAGATAGTACTGATAAAACGCCACTTACTTATAGAGCTGATTTTAAGGAATTCATCTCTAATGGGAGCAAAACAATTGCAAGAATGTAAAAGGTAAACAGTGCGAGTATCATTTTAATATCTGTGATCGGTTGTCTCTATAAGAATAAAAAAATACATTACTTACTCACTACTTACATTACTCAAACCAGGAAGTATTAAAGATGCAAAACAAAATGTAAACACTCTAACGTAATAACAACCCTATATAACAAACATTATTTTGAAAGTATAAAGATGCTCTGTTTTCAACAGTAATGCCAATGTTTACAGTTCATACACAATCCTGTATGTATTCATAGTAAAAGGTAAGGTGAATAGGCTTTGCAGTGCAGCAGGTGCAACAGGTGTTCACTCATATCTCAGTGTAACATTCACATTTCCTCCTCTTTTTTTTTTTTTTTTACCTTTACCTATACAGATACATTCAGGATGATTTTAAGCGGGACAAATAAAGCATGCATCATCATGGCTTCACGAGGCTTCGGTGTGAAATATTTAAAGTTAAAGTCTTTTGAAAGCGGGTCGTCGCCATATGGCTGACATCACCAGCCGCCGTCCACCTGTTGTTGTAAACAACCGTCGAAGTTGCTTCACCTTATTTTAACATTGCACCAAACACATTTAGAGCGCTACTTCGCGTCAGTTTAAAGCCGTGTTTTTCCACACTAACAAGGAACAAAATGCAGCAACAGTGATAAAATGTTGTTTCAACCTACCTGTTGCGCTAAGCGAAGGTGTGGCACTTTGCCTCAGGTATCAAAAAGGCACGGATAACTTCAGCTGTCATTTAAGTTGTTCACTTCCGGTCCTTTACTGAGCAAAAACATTAATGAATCAGGTGAAAAATAAAAGGCTTTCCCAACGTCTTCAGCTTGATGTGACTTTTTGTCTTTGGTTTGAAAAGTTGTGGTGAATCGTTGACAAGAGTTCCCCCACCTCGGTGACTCCACAGTCCCATGTCTCCTGTTTGAACAGCCGGTTGCTGATGGTTAGTTACTGTGGGAGACTATGAGACAGTTGTCAATATTACACAATGAGAAACATCCGTTTCCTGTCACTACTTTCAAAGTAAAACTAAACTCAGTCTTGTTTAAAGGAAAGTAATCAATCATGGTTTATAAAACTGTTCGCGTAGAGGGGTTTTAATTACTCTAAGTTATGAAGTCCTAAAAGTTTAAAAATAAGTTAAAACTCAATTAATTAAAGAACCTTTTTATTCGAAATAAAAGATGGGCCTTCTTCTAATTGTCTTTCATTGCTTCATACATAAGTGCATTAACATGTCATGTGATGGATGGGTACTTTTTTGTTTAAAAAAAAAAAGAAACCTTTGATGATGTCACAGAAATTTTTAGTGTAAGATGTAGGCTTAAAACCATTTTTCCAGTTATTCAAAAATGTCTGTTTGCATTTCAACATGTCCATTCCAAAGTTTACCAGACTTTTCTTCTTTAACCCCATTGACACCTATTGTCGCGAATTTGCATCAAACTGCTTCTGCTCCAAATGCAGCCAAAATAGTGTCCGTATTCCTCCACTGCTGGTTGATGCACTTTCAATACATATCTAGGAACCTTTTGCAAGCATTAGTTTGTCACAGGACCAGTCGGAGACAGAACAAATTTTTTTTTGATGCGCTATGTATGTGCTATTTTTATGTAATATCTATTTTATATGCTGCTTTTAAATAAACTTTTTGCTTAATTTAGCATATACTTGAAAGCAGAAACATAAAAAAAAAAGTTTTACTACTTGGAAACAAATTCAGGCGTCAATGGGTTAATGATCGTCTATAGGAAAGATGCTTTTTGGTGTGCAAGGGGAATTTTCACTGATATAGCTTACCACAAGTGACTACTGGGCCAAAACAAAGCAATACTGATTCCAAGAACTTTACTTGGATATTATTAAAGGGATACTTCACCCATTTGCATGAAGCGGTGTATCATTAGAAACATGGTAGTAATGTTGAATGGTTGTGAGTCCAGCCCTCATTTTGCCCTGATATAAGAAAAAAATGTTTTTCTTTGCCTGGAAGTTTTCTTCATGTGATGCAATATGACGCTTTTTGCATCACATGAAGAAAACTTTCAAGCAAAGAAAAACATTTTTCTCGTCTCAGGGCAAAATGAGGGCTGGACTCACAACCATTCAACACTACTACCATGTTCTAATGATACACAGCTTCATGTAAATGGGTGAAGTATCCCTTTAAGGAGCAAAGCTGGTACACTGTTTTGTCTTACTTTCATAAATCAGTGTTTTGCTGAGGTAGTTGGGGATCTCTGACATAGACTGTGGATCAGAACCACATAGTATAAATATTAATGGACGAAGCCTGAGTGATATCACTTCTCTGTTACTGCAGGGGGCTCCGGAGGCTGCTGCCATTGAGAAGAAAAACTCTCAATACATTCGCCACTGAAAAACTCCTATACAAGAGTCTGAGACTCACATGCTCCTAAACAACACATATTCAGAGGAAAGGGATAACATTTAACAATATTGATTCTTAATTGCCTTAAATAAATTGATTCAATAGTTACTTACATTATCATTGATAATTTAATAAAATACATCATCAGACTTTAACATCCCTGACTTCCTGTTTGAACCTTGCAACCTGTTGTACAGCTTGACTCAGCTTAACCTGACCGGCCTCCTCACATTGACTATGTTGATCATATGACTTGGATGTGATTAGAGAGGGGTCACCCCTCAGCACTTGCTTTTCCCTTAAGAAAACGTCATTCTAGTTCAAGATAAGGAAAAAGTATATACAATTAATTTTGAAAATGAGTCCCTAAACTTTTACACTGAATGTACAAGTTGTTTCCACATGTTTTTGCGGTAACAAATTATACGTATTCATATACATAGACTTTTTTTTTTTTTTTTTAAACAGCGCAGACAGGCCTGTTTTTTTTTTTGTTTTTTTTTAAATTTTTTAATTTTTCACAGATAAACAGAATTACTCTGCCATTATGACACACCACTGAAGAACCGGTTAAGTGTATACGGACACACAAGTAAGTTTGTCCTTGGAGGGGTCGGATACATAAATCAACAGTGCATTAAATAGAGGATGTACTATCTATCTATAACATGACGAATATGTGACAAGTGCAAAATAAAGCTCTTCCAGACTTTTTCAAAGTTATGGTCGGTGGTGCCTCATAACTGCCTTACAACTTTATCAGTCACCCTATTGTCTGTGCCTCCTCCCTCCTCTTTTCTTTTCCAAGCTTCTTAAAATGACCTGAAACCCCTCCCCCCAAAAAACAGTGACTCAGAATAAAGATGTGTTCATATTTAAAATACACTGAACCACAACTCCATGATCTGCACCTTGTTTTTTTGTTTGGGTTAAACAACAAGTTATATGAATTAGTGTACTTCAGAAGTGGTAATTCAGTTTTTTTCAACCTTTAGATAAAGCTGGAGTCTCTACCTCAAGCTTACAGTCTTTATGCTAAGCTAAGCTAATCATGTTCTTGCTGTAGCTAACTCTATAAATTGAATCCCGTAAATAGTTAAGGTAAAGCCAAGTGATGTTGTCCTTTTTTAAGCTTAGCATCAAGATTTGAACTGGGAGAAGCCGTCTACAACAGCCAGTGTTGCTATAATGCAAACTTTGTTATTCATTTAGGTTATTGAGCATTGGAGATGCTAGCTTTTCTCTTCCTCCATTTTCAATGCTTTGGTCAAGCTACATAAACTCTGGCTTGAGCGTAATATTTATAAACGTAAGATTGGCATCAATCTTCTCTTCCTGATCTGTACTAGATTAAAAAAAAGGGAATTTACAACATTTTGAATGGTTCCACAAATAAAAAGAATGAGCTTCAGCCAGGTGATGGAAGAGTTAGCATAGCATTAAGACTGGAAATAAGGACCTAATAAGGCCATAGCCACAAAAATCTGATCCTTTGTATTCTAACTATGGCTTTAAAAGAAGTTTGAGTTGAGTTTTAGAGACGCTAACAGGACTAAGCCTTCATAAAATGTTTCCTCTCTGCTTTGTTTTTTGTTGTTATGCTAAGCAAGCTCAAGTAGTAGACATTTCCACAATTGTAATGGTAGAAATGGAAAATAGAAAATTCAAATTTCCTTTTTGAGATCTGAAAGTATGTTATCGCTGATATGTTTTCTTTAACGTTGTGGCAAACAGTCCCCCCCCCCCCCCCATCTTATGATAACTGTATATTCTCATTTTAAGCACTCATCAACAGCAGTTCAATGGATTATTTGGTTAGATTCTTTTTTGCTGGGGCTCCTTTGGTAGAGTTTGTTATCTCTCAGGTTGTGGGTTCGATTACCGGTTCCTGCAGTCACGCGTCTGATGTTTCCTTGGACAAGACACTTTAAGATGAATGGGATTAGTTACTTCTGATGGACACTTTACATAGCAAACTCTGCCATTAGTGTGTAAATGAGAATGTGAGCTCTGCAATGTAATGGCGCCTGGATGAGTCCAAAGACCATTTACCAGTTTTCTGCTGTTCCAGGGTTCAGGGTTTTACATTAACCTTGCAGAAAACAAAAACAACAACAAAACCCTCAGCTTGCCGAGTTTACAGGAAAACACCCACTTTGTCCTTTTGACCTCTTCTGAAACAACAAGAAATAATGAGAATATTTTTCTTGGGTGTGCATGACCTTGGCCTAAATCTTTTTCTTTGACACCTTTGACGCTCTCAAGACTCTTCATACCAAGGCCATGACTTTGAATATTTGGCTTTTGCATTAGCTGTGACGTGTGATTTGACAAAAAGATAAATGGACTTTGGTCTGTACTGAGTCATTGCTGGACTGGTGGCTTTAACTCGTCTTGAATCATTGTCAAAAATCAAAAGAGAAAGAAACCGCTTGTGGGTGAAGGATGAATCACTGGACTTAACATTTTGTGCAGCAGCTTTAAATTGCATTTTCTTTCACCATATTTTCTTTTCTCTTTGGTCCTCCTCTTATATCAATCAGACGCAAACAGCTCTTTAAATATCCCAAACAGCATATTCTTCTGTTCACCTGAAATCAAATAGAGCACTGGCGAAACCATCCTGTATCAGTGTTTAGCTCCTCCCAGCATGCTTCAAAAGAATTAGGTCAGGGCTTGATGGAAGATATATCCCAAAACTGGGGATCTTGCATTGAGAACATTTGGGCAACATGGGGAAAGAACACAAGATAAAAGAGACTTTCTTAAAGCTGTTGTGTTTCAGTGCCTGGATTCGTTATAACTTACTTCACAGATAAAGAACTGCAATTTTTAAATGTACTCTTTATCTTTAAGCGACCAGAAATTTATGTGAATTCCCTGCGCAAACAACCAATATTTGGTTAAAGGCTTTTGGTAAGTCAAACAACCAGAGTAGGATCTTTTGAGCTTATCCTGAGCAGGGTTTTACTTAAATTTCAGCTGCCAGTAAGGTTAAAGTATTTGGATGCGGCTGGGTTATCTGCCCTGCCAGAGAGGAAAACAGGGGGGAGGTGGAGTGGGGGAATATGTGCGAGTCAAAGGCTTCCCCATCGCTGAAAATCCAGGTTACAGATGAAAAAAATCCTTGATGACAAAAGAGGGCCATGGTTTAAAGAGTATACACAGCTGACAATGAAGTGGCTATTTTCAGGCTGTGTAAATAATTGTCGTCATACTGTTCCTACTGTAGGACACACAACCTACACACACACACACACACACACACATGCACGCTGTGTTACCTGTGGAGACCTCCTGTTCAACAAACAAGCTGTGTAATTATATGCCTACAGGTGGAATGTGCTAGCGATAGCCGAGCCCTTGTTGTCATAAGGACTGGAAGCAGCAGCAGCAGCAGCAGCAGCAGCAGCCCCATTAGCCAACAGACATGAGCTCACTGCCATTACAATGAGAGGTGTGGCAATGCCTGATGTTTCCGTGGAGACAGCACACACACACACACGCACGCACGCACACGCACGCATGTAAACATACAGATAGGCTCAGAGTGACACCGCTGGGAAATTAAACTGGTAGCCCAAAGCAACGCAGCTTTTATTGGCCAATCACAGCTGGATTCTGGATGTGATTGCTTTGCAACATTGTGTGTGAGTGTGTGTGTGTGTGTGCGTTTGTTTGGCGCAGGGCGGTTAACAGGTGCACTTGCACATGCATCACCTAATTATAATGACAATGTCAGCCTCTGTTGGCGAAATATTCACTTCGCTTGTCTGGCATTCAACATGAAGTGCAGAGGAGCAATTACTGGGCTATCAAATCATTTTACAGCTTTGTTGCATATATACAATATGTACGTGTGTGTGTGTGTACTGCTGTTCGACTCGTCAGCCTGAAGAATAACCTGTTTCATCTCTGCAACCGGACTTACAGCTACCAGTAAGCCAGTGTTGCGCTAATTTTAGCAAATTAAAAACCTATTCTTGTCACTCATTGTCTTCTTTACAAAAGGCAGCAAGTAAAAGCAGAAAGATCACAAAGGCTTGAAACAACATCTGAACCCAGAGAAAAAGTCTGAGGCGTGTGAACTGGAGGCAAAAAGTGAACCATTTTATTACACTAAAATGTTTCATACAAACAATGCATACACACTAGTTTCATATTGCTTCAGACGTAAGTTTCTTTTTCTGTTTTCCAGTTAAACAACTCTGTAACAAAATGTAAGTACAACATTTATGAAAATATAAATCTCTAAACAGGTCAGTCCTGACAATACAAAGAATACCATAGAAACATTCATTATACCAGTAAGTCAACTATGAGTTGCAAACATGTAAGTTATTAAAGTCATTCAAGTTACTGAACATACAATAATATCATTTACTGGTTTCCATATGGACACATTCAAATATATTCTTAAATTGGCATTCCAATATATTTCATGAGGACTTTTTTTTTACTTTTTAGCAAAGATAGCACATTGTCTCTATCATAAACAAAATCACAGTCCAACACTAGAACAATTTGGTAACAATATAATTACAGTACAAGCCTCAAAAACAAATGAGACAGTCAACATAATCCAACACAAACTATAACTGGGACTTTGGTAATTACACAATATAGTATTCTTTTCAATTTGGAAACTCTTCCGTTGGAGGGAAATCAAGTATTTTTAAAGCTTGATGCTGCTACCCGGTTTGAAATTATTAAGGGCCATTTATCTGGACTCTTCAAAACTAGTATACATACAATAAGATGGAATAGCCCTTAAAAGTATATGTCAAAGTGTAAGTATGGTTATCAATCATGCCTGATAGATGATTGGTCTCTTCAAAGCGCAGAAAAATTGTGTTTTGAGTTGTACAAACATGCTTTAAAAGAATCAATCGAGATATCCACAAGGTACATCCAATAGATTTAGTCATATAACCTTAGTTTAACAGATCTCAACAGCTTTATTTTAGCCTGTATAGTGTTACCAGAGTTGTATTTTTATGGGCTCATTAGAGGGTCAAAAAGATTGAGTGCTTGAGAAAATGATGTGGTTGTATGTCATTCTTTCGAATCTGTAACTGAACATCTAATATGCAAACTTAACATCCTTTAATATCTTTTCATCTGGGTAGATCAGCAGTGTACATAACAGCAGATTAATTATTTTTAATTGTCTTTGTTGACGAATATGTTGCCGGTCTGTACTCTCCTGCATTACACAGATGAAAAGACCCTATAGGATATTAAAGGCAGGGTTGGTAATTTTTGAAAACTAGTATGGTCGTGAAAGTAGCATTCCCTCAGTGCTCCGTCTACACCCACCCCTCCCCTCAGTGTTGCCTCAAAAGCCACTCCCCTCATTAACATGCTTGAGCGCCATTGGTCCAGAAGCGGACCTCTGCTCCTCGCTTGTATGTCTCATTTAGCGGTAAGTTAACACTAAACTTTATCATTATACATAAAAAGGACTATTTTACTACTCACAACAACCAACGTCAAACTCAGAGTATAAACTCTGTCATTTGTGACACATTTTGAGTATGGGCTTGTGCATGCAAGGGGTAGACAACGAGCTAGGAGACAGGGAGTTATAATGATTGGTTCTGAAAGTGGTTACTTCATGGCAGACATTGGTTAAAGTTTTTACATGCTTTCAACCGCTTCAGATCACACATTTTCTTTGTTCATTTCTTTTTATCAGCGCGAGTTATTAATTCCTGTCAGGACCTAAACACAATTCCAACCAAAATCTTCAAAAGTGTGTCTGGAAAAAAATAGCTAACCCTGCCTTTAAGTGTGCACACTTTTAAACTCTTTTGTAAGTTTTTTCTTTTTTTTTTTTTTGTGGTTGTGCACTTTAAGAGTTTTAACTGATTGAGTGTGCTCCTTCTTCTATGGTTAAAACTTGTCTTTGTAGAGTAAAGGTATAGTTTTAGAAAATGGTGCCAAGTAATCCCCACAGGGAGATGACTTATTTTAACTTCCTTATGAATACTTAACTGCAGATTTGAATCAAAGTATCAATATACATTACATTTGAACTGTAACTTTTGCTGATGAATTTGGCTTTAAATTAGGAAAACATTCGTACTAAACAATGTTTTTGTAGATCCCTATAGTGAATTCAATTTGTTCTACATCTTTTTGAAAGTCAACTAAAATCTCTACCTACACATTCACAAACTTGATTCATGCATGCATTCTTTCTGCATGAGCAGATTCATAACCAAAGATTTTAAAATAATTTCCTCATATTATTCAACAAGCACCAATTCTGACTGACCCTCATTAGATTCCATGTATTTCTTGTCTCTGCCATCAGTTTTTATATTGACTTCAGGTGTATGAAGAGAGCCTTAAGCAATTATGTGAATTAGCAAGTACCAGGTTGGCCTTGTGTATTTTTGTTGGCAAATCCTATTTTAAGACAGCTCTAGATCACTTTTTCTTGTATACAATGTTTCATATAAATAAATCTAACAATTTGTCATAAAACCACTCATAAAGTGCTTCCTTCTACAGTCTAAATCTCTAAGTATATCCAACACATAGTTTCTGTGAAACACTTGGCTAATCACTTTTTTTTCTACTGAAACATTTGAACAAACTCCACTAAACCTAAAGCAAGTACACTGTTTAAGGCGTGAATGTGTATGGTGCTATGCTACACTGTATGCTCAATAGTGGTGTTTCCCTTAACACAAACAGCACACAAACTGATGGAACTGCAAGTAAATTCACATCAAATTCTCGTAAACTGTTTCTAGACGTTTCTACAGCTATCATTACAAAGAGCAATGCCATCTATCTCCCATGGTGTTGACTGGTTTTCACTACATTTACTGTTCTGATGTAACACCAATGCAAGTATTATGTAACTGTATGTATACTGTGTTTACAAATTCCCTGCTTTTTCATATATCTTGTAATCTGCACATAAAGAACATTTTAAATTCCAGGCACTCACTTTGATTGCATTAAGCACAACATAACATTTTTAAGGAGTTGCACAAATTGCAGCAGCCAAAAAGGGATATGTACATATGTTCATAGTTCTTCCTTTTTGTACAGTACTGACTGATTTTGAAACAAACATAAATATACTCTCTTTTTTAAGGAAAACATTATGACTTAATGTGCACAATGAAAATAAAAATGTGTACAATGAAAGTGGCTAAGATCACTGGAATGGCTTTGAAAATGTTCCACCAAGACATTTGAATAACTTTTGTTCTTCAAATGCAAAAGGACACATAATGGCAAACTAATACCTCACAGAATTTACATTTTCCTTTTTTAAAATGTTTTTTTTCTAACAGTCTTTGTGTGTAAAACAAAAAGAAACTATCATAAGTTGGAAGTAAGGAATACATCAATTGAGTGCAGCGTTCAAATGGTCGGCCCATTAACTACCCAGAGGGCTGACATCTGCAGCTGAATCACGTGGCTGTAAACAAGAATCAACTGCAAACCCAGAGATTCTAAACTTTGTCGCCTGTCCTACCCGCTTGTTCTAACTCGACCCACTTCTGGTCCTTTTAATCACTGCAGCAGTTCAGTCTTTTTTGTTGGTGTGGTTGACTCACCTTCACCAGAGTCAGACACATTTATTGGACTGTCCCTGGAGAAGACTTCTGTTGACTCCCTCCAAATGCAGTCGGCTACGGTCTTAAAGGAATGGTTGCCACATTTGGGACGCACTTTCTGAGAAGCGTTGTTAACAATCTGTCGGCTGTTGGAGGTGGCTATCTTTATCTTGAGGGCAGCATCCACGCGGTCCACTACTGTGTATGTTCCAATGCTTCCATCCTCAAAGCCAATGATGATGTTCAGTGCTCGCTGGGAAAGACACAAGAAGGTGGGTGTCTTGTACAGAGAGCATGTACCGATGCTTTTACCATCTGCAAGGCGCATTACTATCAGATTAGACACAACACCAGCATCATCGTCTTCATCACAGTTCCGAAAACAGACATAAACTAGATAACGTCCATCTCTTGATAATTTTTGGCGCCATATTATACCAGCAGCATTAACAAGTCTCAGTTTCCCACTGTGAAGATCAAGGACATTTATATTCTCATCACCTTTCGAGACGATTCCTAGTTTCCCATTGGGTGAGATCTGGAAGTCCTCTAGATTTTTGAGGAAGTTGGTCGGCAGCTGGACTCTCCGACAGACTGACTCATCTGCCACACTCCAAATGATAACAGTCTCTGTTGATGTGATGAAGACGACACAGTCAGGGATGTCAGGAATGAGCTTAAAGTTGACAATGGTGATGCCATCATCACAAACAAATTTCTTGGAAACGCTGCCTGACCACAGGCTGACAGCAAGGAGCTTGTTTTTAGAGGTTCCCACTAGAAAAGTGTTTGCTGTGGTTATCAGTGCATTTTGTAGGGTGACTAAAATGTTGCAGACTTTGTGCCCAGTACCAAGCCTCCAGACCCTCGAAGCATTCTGTTCACATAGGGACACCACAAACTGGTCGTTGTGGGTGATTAGCAGCTGTGATATTTTTTGTCCATTGATGCGGAAGATGTTTTCTCCAGTTGTGGTTTGCCAGATGTACTGACTGGACTTGTCATCCGAAGTAACCATGAGATCCCCTGAGGAGCTAAGGACACAGTTCTCCACTATGCCTTCATGCTTAAAGACAGTCTCAATAAAGCCAGTTCCAAAGTTCCACTTGTGGACGGCCTCTGAGCCATCCATAGTAAACACATAATCTTCTCTCCCTGACAGCTGCAAGGTCTGGATCTTCTTGCCTGTTTTGTCAATATTAGACATTGCAGTGATGATATCAATGTCCCATACAGACAGCACTCCACTGCTGGCAACAGAAAGAAGCATATTGTGGTGGACAGATTTGATGAGTTTGACGATAGCCCCTGAGATCTCAATCAGGCTTGCCATGCACTGTCCGCTGTCCCTCCTCCAGACAAAGATGGAGGAGGTGTTTTCCATGGATGCCACAATGCTTTGTCCATTCTTTGAGAGAACAGCAGCCACAAAACGTTCAGTACGTTTGGCTTTGAACTTCTCTAACATTTTCCATAATTTTGTGTCCAGAACCTCAATACTCCTAGCCTTGCAGATGAGAATGGACCGCTGATCTTCAGACAACTCAATGCCGACCACCTCACTGTCATCCCCTCTACAATCGTAGTCCTCCATCAACCGTGGGTTGGTGATCTCTTTGGTGTTCCATACGGACAAACTTCCTTCGTTGTCAATCATCACCATTTGGTGAAGGGTGTCCAGAACTAGAATGGACTTGACAAATCCCCCAGAAAACTCAGAGGTCACAGTGGACAACTTATCCCCATTTCCGAGGTGAAAGATGGACGCAGTGTTGAGGTACTGGCCACAAAAGGCATACATTCCATCTGGAGAGCACTGGACACAAGTAACCTCATACCAGCAATGGAACTGGTAGAGAGGCCAACCGTAGAGTAGGTCAATGACATTGACATCTTTGCTGGCCTCAAGCCATGCCAAGGCATGATGGGTGGACAAAGTAAAGCCATTGATAAAAGCTACTCCACCAGCAACCCCACTGTGCTTGGACCCCTTGATTTCAACCTCAGATAAAAGGCAGGACTTGTGATTATCATAGATAAGTAGTGTGTTTTTGGTTGTGGCCACAACCAGATACTTTTCATCAGTTGTTAGCCTAATTCCTAGCACAACAGATCTTGCTGTGTCGATCTGCCTCAGAAGCTGTCTACTCTCTACATCCCAGGTACTAACAGATCCATCTTCCAATGCTACAAGGACTATGTTTGGGGCTAAAGTTGGCAAGACCTCCACAATCTGCATGTAGCTAGAGCACAGAGGAAGCCTCTCTGGACTGTAGGTGACATCCATAGAAGAGTGGAGAGGCACAATGGAGCAGTACTTTGGGCCATCTTTATCACACTCCAACAGAAGGTGTCTGAGCTTGGGGAGGGAGGTGACAACTGGCAAAAGCCTTTGCTGCAGTTCTGCGGAGAGAGATGCAGGGTTTTTCAGCACTTTAACCTTGATGCTGCGGAGAGTAGTGGCCAGAAACTTCAATTCTTTTTCTTGGGTGTAGCTGTAAGCAAGGTCAATATCTGTTAAAGCCTTTTCAAACTGGCCAATCTTGATCATTGTGTAAAGCCAGCTGAAGTTCATGATGACACCGAACATGAGGTCATCAGTGCGCCCACTTCTGGTAAGGTGGTACACCAGCTCTGTCATCTTCCTGTGGTTGACAAAGAAAATATCTGGCTCCAAAAGGTTGCACTGGAACACCCAAGGCTGCTCAGGAGTTTGTCGGTCATAGGAGTACTTGTCAGAGGATGCTTTTTCGTGTGACTGCTGATTGTGGGGGTTTTTATGATGCGATATATTCAGTGAAGTGAAATGGTTGTTATCGTAAGTGAAGATCTTCTTCCTTCCTCCTGACCATGCCCCCAGGAAGTACTCGGCAAGAAGGCTGTGCATTTGATGGACATCTTCTTCATTGCTAAGATACAGCTTCTGAGCAATCAAATGCAGGTGTCTGTTGGCCCAAACCATCAAGGTGACATTGCGTACTTGACGTTCCACCAAATAACCATAAAGCTCCTCTTTGAGCCTTGCAACCAAATCACAAGATATTCGCAAAGGATTTTTGAGGTAAGTTGCCACAATAACATCACCTAGAACTATATTATCAAGGGACAGAATGTCTTCAAGCTCAACCTCTGTTAGCCCAGCCTTGGCCATTGTGATGTAACCTAACGCTCTGAAGACAAATCGTTGGCCTAACTTGTTTTCCACTGAGTAAAAAAGCTGTTCTATGCTTTCATGTACTGTGGAGCACAGGGACCTGTCATCCACATCTTTGTGAGACCTCCAATTAACTACTTCTCTGTAGATGAGGTTAACAAACATGGGCAACGTACACTTGGCAAGTGCCTCATTTACATAGATCTGTTGGCCTGAGGTGACCTTTCTCTTCACATCAAGCAACTGCTGTTTTAACGTTTGACTGCAGACCTTACGGTCCCTCTGAGATAATTCCACATACTGCCCCTCATCATGGATGAGGTGTCGAAGCTTCTGAAGGATGCCGTGTTTATTGGGCAACGTTGAGACTACGATTCGGACTGTCCGAGGCAGGTGTATGGGAAGCCACCAAAGCTTACGAACTTCATCTGAGTCTGAGAGCTGTTCAAGGGCATCGAGAACAATTACCAAGGGTCTATGGAAAGAAGATTCCCCCAGAAGATTAATTAGCAGCTCCTTCATCTCCTGGATCTTGTTAGGCAAAAAGTGAATCAGGCAGCGGTAGTTTAGTGCAATCTGTTCACAAATGCTCTGGAGGAGGGTGCGTAGGTCTGTGGATAGATGACTGGAGCCAATAAAACGGACAATGACCACTGGATCTGTTTCAGGTCCCATCTCTGTCTGCAACCATGTGTAGGCCTAAAAAACACAACATTGAGAGTTGATTGTTAGAATATGAAGGGTACATTATTTAAAGTAGGGTTCATGGTACAAACACACAGTAAGCTAGAGTGCAAATTAAATCAAATCAGAATCAGAAAGAGACATTTTTCTTACTTTTTGAAAACATTTTTTTCTGAGTGAAATCAGAAAAAAAGTAATTGTTACATTGTTAAAGGAACCGTCTTATAACCAGGATAATCACATCTCCAGAGTGATAGCAGAGAAATCTAATCCTTATTTTAACCATTTGAGACAAGACTCATTAGCACACCAGAAAAACTTTTTTCCCCCTTTTTCTTTAACAACAGTGTGTATGTGTTACATTGCAACTGTAAGCCAAGATGTTAATTTTGAAGATAGTTTTAGAGCATTTTCAGTCAGTGACACACATTTAAAGAATTCTGTGAACCTCTCCCACTCTTTTGAGGCTTTTTTGTAACATTGATTCCATTCAAGAATTCATAAATTACAATGGGTTCCTAGGAGACATCAAGACGATATTTGACATTTTTTGGGCAACAGTGGCTGCGCATACTTGTGTGTGTGTTGGGTGGGGTTGAGTGGGGGGTGGTAGTATCTATCAGGGGGGTATTTAATGTTTTAAATTCCGTGATTAACAGGGACCAATTCAGTAATTAGCAAAACAGAAATGGTATCATATCTGCCTGCTGGTTTTTCTTGGACTTCACAAGCATAAATCTCAACAGAGTATCTGATGACTCATTTCTGTGCTTGGACTGGTGAAACTGTTCAGATGCAAGATCTTCACAGACTTTCAAACAGAAACGAGTTGTAAATCTTAGATTTGTTTCCAACCTGCTTTGACTTCTCTGTGCATCATCTCACTTTGTATGCATTCATCACCCAGGTATCAGCTGGCAGCTGCGTGTGACTGTATTTCACAAACCTTTTGGTGACGTACCAGCCTGTTGAAGACTTTAGTTGTAAACTTTGCCAAACAAACTTCTATGAACAACTCTGTGTGCCTTCTAAAAATGGAGATATAGTACCTGAATGCACCAGAGCCAGTGCACAGATACAAACACACACACACATCCGCTAGCTAAACAGCATATATGTTACATTTTCAAAGCATGCACAAAACTTTTTATTCACAGAAAGAGTTCACTTTTTGTCTCCAAAGTTAAAGTTTCTGATGAGAAAATACAGATATTGAAATTATGAAGCTACATGACAGACTGTTTTAACTCAAATTTGTAAAAGCACTTTGCGTCTTTCTAAATCAAAAGGAGTTGCTGCTTTAATTATTGTTATTTAGATTGATGGAGGTGCTTTTTGATTTATTAGTGCTGTTAAAATACAGCATTTGAGTCATGGCAAGCTGAGGAGTGAAAAAGTTACTTTATAAAATTGTCCTCTTTTTGTCCATCCCAAAAAAAATCTGATCCAAATCCGTGATCCAATCCTGATATAAATTAGTGATTCATGGTATCACTAAGTGATATATGCAAACTGTGCCCAGAAGCCATTGCACTGTTAGGAAGTAATTACATAGTGCGGTTTTTATGCATTCAAAGAATTGCAACTAGAGTAATTCAACATCTGATATATTGGTTATACTTGTAACAAAACTCCAAAGTATTTAATGTCACAAAGTGAAGGTCAACGCTCATAATGAAATAATCCCTTTATCTCTTTGACATAATTCTTCTCCTTGCCATTTTGTGATATTAAGCTAACACCTTTCAGTGTGAGTACGCACTTGTGAGATGTGCAAACAATGACAGACAGATCTCTATGCAATACAAAGCTCTGCCTGGAGTTCCATAAATGTGAGACACTTTGACCTGGATTCCTCTTGGATCAGTGCTTTGAATTATGTATCAAACATATCATATAAATTCAGTGGGATGAATTTCAACTATGTTCTTACCTTTTCTAACCTCACTGAGGAGGCCTGTTCAGTAGTTTCAGTTTGTGTATGGACTTTAAAGGAAAACATTATATCAACTGAATTAGGGTCCTTTTCAGATGAATGAAAAAAAAAAAAAAAACGATTTAAAAGTGCCAATTTCTTAACATCTTTTCTGCCTGACATCATTTAAAACCATATTTCATGGCCTGCAGATTAAGAACGACATCTATGATCAACTATTTAAAAAGGATACATTATTTAGTCTGTTTTAAGCTTTTGTTTTTTGCAACAAATAAGCTGCTGTTTCTACTTACTGCATAGCACTACAAACAAAGCACAGATCAGGCAGCACCACAGGACACCTGTGTTCCAGCAGATCCAGTCGTCTGAACTCAGAAGTCAAGTCAGCAATGCTCTCGGGTATCAGGCAAACCAAACCAAACAGCTCAGGTGTGAATTATACCCTGCAGCCTTGAGCATAGAGAAATAACAAAGAAGCTTCAGAACACTGAACACTTCATCCTGCAACCCTTGTAGTCTGGCTTATGTCTAATAACAACCTTCTATCAGAGGTTTGGATTTCAAATTACAATTTTTGGTTAAACTT
Source organism: Symphodus melops (assembly GCF_947650265.1). Taxonomy (NCBI): domain Eukaryota; kingdom Metazoa; phylum Chordata; class Actinopteri; order Labriformes; family Labridae; genus Symphodus; species Symphodus melops. The sequence continues at coordinate 10,717,485 of NC_136710.1, forward strand.
GCTGTAAAAAGAAAAATAATCCATAAAGCCCCGTTTCCCCTAAGCGGTTCAGTTCGGTCTGCCTCTGTACAGAACGCATTTTGTGACGTTTCCATCGGATAAAGCTGGGAAGGATCCCCAAATTACCATACCATCCTACTTTTTGGGACCCTTCTGTTGGGGTGCAAAGTACAGTATATCGATCTGACCCCAAAAGGGGAAGCTAAACACTGCAGTCATGTCAATGACAAAGAAGATCAACTGCTGGATGTCTTCCATCGTTAGTTTGGTTCACTATGTTGCATTGTTCTACTTTTGTTGAATTGATTAGCGGGGCAGCTCTTAGCTGCTATGATGTGACGCTATTACGTAGCTGACAAGAGCGCTTACCAAATAGGGCATGGGTGGCTGTGGAAACACAAACAGGACGTGATGCATCAGTTGGCTAATCTAAGTTGGTTTTATTTGATTTGATTAGTAAGTTATACAATTAATACAATCATTTTAGCCAAACAGGCATTTTTTGCAGGCCTTTTTAATGTACAAACTATGGATAAAAGCTAAGGTTCAAATTCCAGTAAAAACAACTGATGAATTGAGACAGCTGGTGTTCCCTTTTTTCTCTTTCCAAAACCTTGTTTCCACTTGAGGAAACAGAATCAGCATGCTAGAAGGACGCTTTGAAAACATCCACCTGGCACTGGAAAAAAACATGAAAGGTGTTTGATTAGCTTATGGCACGGAAATCAGGGCATGATTGGAAAAAGCAGGTAAAATCCCCTGATGGAAACGATAGAGACACTGGAGTGAGTCATTTCTTGCAGAGTTTGTTGAAATTTGTTGATATGTAAACATTGACTAAAGATTCATGAAACACATTAAGTCACTTTTTCCTCCTGGAACCATCTCCATGTTTGCCGACACACACCCTCTCCCCTCATCCAATCCATGACTGTGTAGATGTATCTAGAGTTGTTCTCCTGCTGTTATCTTTTAATTTCATTCTTAACTTTTAATTTGACATCGCCAACTGTTCCATCAAACTGACAATTTAGGCTTTTTTCTTTATTTATCTTTATGTGATGTTTATGTTGTTATGGTAACCCTTCTATTTCATACACGATGTGCTGCTTGTCAACAAACCAGGCAGGCAACTGCTTGGGCCCCGAGGCCAGTTGGGGACTCCCTGGGGCCGATCTTTTAACAACAATAGCTCAAAGTTTGCAATGACAGTAGGAAACCTCCCTAAGGGGGAGGGGCACTCACTCATAGAACAGTAAATGACTGAATGGTGCTCGTCTAGTCCTAAATATGACAGAGAGACACTTTAACAAAAACTTCTGCTAAATGTTTTTGTTGCTATCAGATTTATAACATAATGAGCATGAACTCTATTTGGAGGGCCCCCCTAGTGAATTAATGCTTTGGGTCCAAACAGACTCCTGAATGGTGACTGTATAGACCTGTCACTGACCTGAGATGAATAAATGATCATATTAGTGTGACAGTTGTTGCAAAGGCTGGACAGGAGGGGTGGATCTGTGGGTGTGCACTGGTGTGATCCAGACAGATGGTGCGCACACAACCACGAGAATAATGTGCATGTACACAAAAACACCGTTCTGCGTTACAAATTAAAATACAGAAAAACAAACAAACAAAAAAAAACCCTCAACGGATGTTAACACATGAAAGCAGAACACGCGCACACCTATGAAGGCGTATGCAGATGCGTACACACGTGACTTAGCAGGGAATGAAAAGACGAGCATGGCCGTGGTCATTTGGGCAGACACACAGATGGTCAAGCAAACGTTTGATGAGAAGAGATGAACAGTTGCACGCCCACTCGTACTCTGTTGTCCAAAGACAGACACATGCTCAGATCAGAGAGACAGATGAGCTCAAGCAGGATGACAAGGAGCAGCAGAAGTGAGACACCATTATTTAAAAATGATCACATCTGTTTCGATCCCAGTATCTTTTATTGGAACAACCTTATACTGACACCTGTGTATTATTATTAATATTTAAGCATCTGAACCAGTATGGATATTGGAATTGAAGGCTCTTTTCAGATCAGATGTTCTTAGCCTGGAATAAAATCAAACTCTTTTTTATCAAACATATTAACCCTTTTAAAACAGCAGACTAAACAATAAAAGCGCATGCTAACAGAGTATTATAGTAGCTGTTGATACACTAAATTGGGAAGTTGCTTACAAACTAACATATTACATGTATTCAAAGCATAGCTCAAAACCTATTTGTTTTTTTTTCTTTTAAAATAAATAAATCTAAAATTGATACAAAATGCTTTTTCCCCAGTGTTTTTTATGTCCTTTTTGTTTTCAGTGCTATTATGTGTCTCTGATCTTTTATGCCTCGTCTGCTGAGGCTGTTTTAAACTTGCTATACATAACATAATTACCTTAATTAAAAAAAAAGGTGTCTCTCAGACAGGGGCTGACTTGGATTGCCATTGTTGTTGTTGATTGGTCATTGTTGCTTAAAATAAGAAAGAACCCTGTTTTTTTTTTTTTTTTTTTTGGTCGACCTCCATGGGTCCTCCTTATGTCACTGGGCCCCAGAAAGCTTTCCCCATCACCCGCTCTTATGGACGGCCTTGGCTGCTGCTCATTTTAGCTTAGATTTTGCATTTGTAGTTTCACTTGTAATTCCACTTGCTTCCAAAATCAAACTGACAGGAAAACTAAATAAAGCTACTTCCTCCTAAAGAATTGTTTCTCTTTTATGCTCCTCGGCACGACACAAGTGAGAATAGTCCAACAACTCTCCTGATGTAAGTTTTTTTCCTTTCAGGATTTAGTTTGGCTCTTTTTATGTCAAGGCGAGAAAGAGACTTAGGATTCTCACGCAGGAAAGGAGCCACAGGTCGGCTTTGAACCCGGGACGCTCACACTCAAGGACTTTAGCCTCTGTACATGACCAAGCCCACTAACCACGATGCTATTGGCTCCCCTTCTACGTAAGTAAATGATTCCAAGATTTATTTACGTTTCCTCTGACTGTCAGTCAAACTAAGAGAGAAAGTTATTTTGATACCTTCACTGAGCCAGACAATCCCCTCACGTCCATTTTTAATTAGCACTTCACAGCTGTTACTCAGTGTGCGCCAGAGAACTCTGTTTGATATCGCTCCTCTGTCTCACCTGTTTTGCCACCTCTGAAAGCAGCAGCGTCTTCCCTGTGCACGGCCCCCCATACACCACCAGAGGGCTCGTTCTGCCGCCTTTAGAGGGCATGAGATACTCTTGAATGTAATCCAACGACTCGGTCTTGAACTCGAAGAGTGCTGCGTAGCTTTTACACAGCGACAGGTGCTGCAGGATCTCGTCGTAGAGCGGGTCGGTCTCCGTGTCGAAGTTCTGCTGCACCGTGGCCTGGATGATATCCACCATGTCCTCGTAGAACTGTTTGCACAGACCCTCCACGTAGTTGCTCTCCACTTCCTGCGAGTAGCCGAGCTTCATGTCGCAGTGCGTGACGGATGAGTAGACGCGCAGGTTGGAGGCAGCGACGACGGTGGGGATGAACTCGTCCCGGACCTTCAGAAGGCGTTCGTAGGCTTCCTGGTTGCGCATGACACGGTCGCCGCTCACCACGATGTCCATGTAGCGGGTCATCTCAGGGATTTTGGCGAAGCGGTCGAAGTTGGAGATCTTGCGAATATAGCAGACGCATTTCCTGAGAAAGGCTGGAGTTTGTTTCCCAAGAGCGAAGTCGAGTTCATCCTCCAAGGCTGAAAAAAAAAAAAATACAGTTTTGTCATTTCCTTTATGATGCTTCATAAGTCCTTGCTAAAATTCTCTATTTGTAAAAACTTCAAAGCTAAAGAAAAGTAGTGACCTAAATGTGATAAGGACCACAGCTGGGTTATTATCTCCAACATGCAGAGATAAATGTCTATCAAACGTAGGATTTGCATTTGGCTGGACAGATTTTAGAAGCCCTTTAGCCTCCGATTACACAGATTTCTCCTGAGCCTCATTTAAAGCAGAAATAAAGTTGATAAAAATCTCATAAGCCAGCACCGCTGAGCTGTATCAGCGGCTGACTGGAACTCTGCCAGTATCTCCTGTGTAGTTTTGCTCACATGCTTACTGTAGCAGCTTAATTAGGAAGGGGGGAGAAAAGTGTGAAAGGAAAGTTCCAAGAGAAGAAACAACTTTCTCAATGCACTTCAAATGTGAACATTTAGAGAGCACAAGCTTTTCCAAATGAATATGTGGACGTTTATCAGCAGTAAAAGAGAAATAAAGAGTCAAAGGCTCGTCAATGCGCCACAATTCTATTTCTCTACCTTCAAAATAAAAGGATAGATTTCATACTATTTGCAAGGGGAAAGTGAAATGAACAGAGCAGAGAAGCTAATATTTCTCGGGTGCAGTGTGGGCAGTGAGCGTCCACGGCTGCGTGGTATCTGAAGCTCACATTCTGTCAGGACACGCTGTTATCTTTTTTTTGTGAAGATATACTAAATATTTTGACGACACTCATATATGTCCATACTATCTGCTTTATAAGAACAGAGCCACAACTCTTCAGACTACGACTTGTCATGATGTGTCTCTATCCTCTCCTGCAATGACAGGCTGAGAAATCATAAAGAGATGTCTTTAAAAAGTCGCCCAGCGCTGTCAAAACATTTCATTAATAAGTCAACAGGCAAGGCAGACAACTGCTTGGGGCCCTAGACCAGTGAAGGGCACCTAAGGGATTCACAACAAAAGCGGTGACCCAAAATGTGCACATTTTGCAATGACAGTTGGAGACCTCCGGAAGGGGGCCCCATCAGAAAGGCACTTACTCTTGTTGCCCTGTTAAGCGTTGCCAACTTCATGTGAAAACTGAAGTTTGTCAATGACAGTCAAAAAAAAAAAAAAAAAAAAGAAGAAAGAAAGATGAAGAGGAGTAATCTGTCAACAGGAGAGAAAAAGAAACAGGAAGAGAGAGGAAGAGGAGGAACAATGCGGCTTCACTGGTTCCAATGACGGATAGCGTCTCAACTATTTCTATTCATTTTGAGAGCAGGAGACGGAGCCACTCAATGGTCTATTCTATGCAAATGAGTACAACAACCGCCCGGACTAACGTTTATCCAATCAGGTGCTTTCATTGAGGCGACTTCACCTATTGCGTATCCTAAAGAAAAAACAAGGGAATGCAAAATAAAAACATATGCCAACCGCCGTAAAACAGGTATACGCCGATAAAGATCCTCGATATCGTCCGAGCCTGAAACAGTGCAGTCGTACGGTAAGCGCGGGGACAGTGGCAGACGTGATGGGGATGAATGCTGGTTGGAGGGCCACCACTTGACTTTTGCCCAGAGCCCCAACAGACTCTAGAATCGCCACTGTATGAAGCACAATGAGTTCAACAATTAACGGGGGGAACTTGTTAAAATAGCATCTTTTTTGTGTTTGATTTGATATAAGAGAGCTACGCTTGAACAATTCAGGAAACAGCACGCTTCTCAAGAACCATGGTGAAAAAGAATGTGAATTTCAAAGGCTTTCTTGAATTTCCCTCGGGATCAATAAAGTATCTATCTATCTATCTATCTATCTATCTATCTATCATGACGTAGGACATACAGTTGCTTGAGTTGCTTGATAATCTGCAAAATTGTCACTTGTTGAAAAGTCACTTTGAAAATCTCTTTAAAAGGTGTTTTCTTTTTACCTGACTTTGCAACACTGTGAGGGGAACATACAGTGTGATCGATCATTCACTGTCACCCGCTGAGCTGAGTCTGACAGATCCTGATTGCATCTCATTTCTTGGTATCAATTTTGTAACGAGATGATGCCCTAAACAACAGTTGGCGTGAAACGGTTTTCTCATGAAGGTTAAAGCGCCGTACAAGCTCAAGCCCATTTAGCATTGGCCAAGTCCGTTTACATCTTATAACCGGAAAAGAAGTTATCAAACGGACAAAGGACAAAAAAAAAACGAACCAGAGCAGAGAAATTTCTTGGCTTGAGGGCTCTTCATGGTCCCTTTCTCCTGAAGCTGCAGCACGGCTGTCCTGAAGATCCTCTTGATCTCCTCCGACACGTTCCTCCAGGCCTTGTCGTTCTTCGTCTTGGCTGCGCTGCTCGACTCCATCTGAGAGGGAGACGGGAGGGCAGCGAGAGGGCAGTCTGAGTTTACAGTTAAGATGAAGGGCTGTCAATGTACACCGAAGGAATCTCGACGAAGAGAGAATATTAGTCTGTGTTTAATCTTGGACACATTCATTTAAAATGCCTAATGTTGGCTGAATGGCTCAAATCTCTCTTTCAAATATTTACAGGAATGACTCACTGTGGTAGATTCTGCTGTATGATGGAGACTGTGAGAGATTCTTAAAATATGAAACATCCAAATCTGAATTTCTCATAGGCCAAATCAAAGTTTAAAAACAACTTCAAGGCCACATCATCATGACATCTATGAAAAAAACATTGCCAGATACACAACCAGTCAAAAGTCTGGAAACACCTGATTGAAATGCATTTTATCATCTCAAAGACATTTTCATCCAAAGGCTAATGCCTTCATGTTTGACATGTGTTTCCTATATCCTATAGAAATAGTGAAGTTTGTACCTTCGTTGGCATGCATTTCTTTTCAAAACAAAAATTAAATTCAATGTTTATTTTCTATTGTTTTAATATCTTCTATTCTAAAATGTGGAAAAAAGTAAAAATAAAAAAGAAGTCTTCTATTAAAAGGTGTGCTCTAGATACAGCTTAAAGTAGCTGTATTATAATAATATGTATTATACTGTATTATAGATAATACTGTTACTGTTGTTTGACTGATAGTATATATACTACCTTTATACAACAGTTAGTATGGACAATAATCTGATTGGATAAGAGGCGTTCCATCAGCGCTTATATCGAGTATAACAGCACTGTGACTTTTAACTGCATGTATCACTCTTCTGTTCTGTTATTGCCAATTAGAGCAAACAGTATCTGTCCTGATTGTTCAACTACAAAGGCCCCCATGGTCAACGCACTCTTATTCCATTAGTCGAGGTCGGTTTGTTTTAATGCAATGACTGCAGGAACATGTTACACATATGACATATTACCGTAAATTCCGGACTATAAGCCGCTACTTTTTTCTCACACTTCGAGCACTGCGGCTTCTACTCCGGTGCGGCTAATGCATGGATTTTTCTTGGGGGACAATGAGCTTCTGCCGCAAAAACATTTGACTTCGTCACGTCGGATCTTAATATCAGTCATTTTGCGCTTCATGCACGCACCCTCATCATGGAAAACACACGGAGAAATACATATGATGCAGTTTTCAAGTTAAAGGCGATCGACCTGGCTGTCAAAGAAGCTAACAGAGCTGCTGCACGTTAAGATGACACTGACAGCGACAACAGAGACTGAGGAAGTGAGTAATGAAGTCATTCTGAGGCAGTGAATGGATGGACTTTTTCTTGTGAAATATATTACGGTCATCTTTTTCATCAGCCGTGTTACAGACACCGTCGGCTAGGCTTCGTATTGTAACGGTTCATGTTGTAAAGTCAGTAGTTGATAATGTGTTCATAATTCCGATTATGTGGAGAGTCAGTGAATGCACCAGCGAGAACGTGTTGAGTGGCTGTATGAGAGAACGCTGGGGGAGAGAGTTGGATTGTTACGGCAAGTTATGTGTTGCTCTCTGCTGTAAACGGCGTGGTCACGGCCGACAGTGATCGGGTTATTAAAAGTTATTTTTTGAACGCTCTCGTCTTCCTTTAACGTCCGTACGGACGCTACAGTATTTGCGGATGTTACCGGTAGCCTACGTCTGTGTAAATAGCTCTTGTTATAGCGTGGACACCTGCGGCTTATAATCAAGTGCGGCTTATATATGTACAAATACATGTATTTACTTATTTTTAGCCGGTGCGGCTTATATCCAGGTGCGCTCAATAGTACGGAATTTACGGTACTTCAATCAACAAAACAACATTTTGTGCAGTTTTCCCCACTGTTTAAGATGTAATATGCAGAATTTTTAAAATATCTACATTTCCATAGACTTCCAACAGTTATCAAAGCCAGAGCAATCCTTTATTTTATTGTCACGTGTTGGTTGCCATGCAAAAGCTGCTATAACAGAGTTTATTGCTGCCATGGAAACACTGGAAGTGATGTCACAGACCGCTGCATAAGGAAGTGGGAATAGCGACAGAAAGCTGCAGTAAAATTAGTTTTCGTCAGTGGTTGGGGTTGTGAGTAGAAGAGAGAATCACTCCCATGATTCCCCGCCAGCCTTGACGTGATATATATATATATATATATAGATGGACGCCGTGAGAATATTTCCAAGACCAAATGATCTGGTGTTACTGTTTTTTTAGTACAAGAGCACCGTCTCTTGTGAAATATCACTTAAATATAAACTTCTATGTACAAGTAAAGAACGTGCATTTCATTCATTTGATGTAGAAGAAACTGAAGAAACCTTTTATGGGGAACTTTTGAATTGTGATTTGGAAAATGGTTCAGCACATCATTTCAGAAGTACTTAAATACGTCTGCCTCAGATAAGGCAGCAGTGTTCAAAAACTCAAATCAAAGATGCATTTCTATTCTGTGTGCACACCTTTTATGTTTCTGGAGGAGAATTCATTAACTATAAAGCTCAAGGACGAGAATCCATTTAAGGTACATTCAAAATGTCCATTTAGTTTCATGTTTATGCGTAAATCCATACTTACGGACCACAAACAATTTCTCTTAAAAAACTTCAATGGCAGCATGTCTGCTGGACTCACAGAGTTCTGGTAGTTCTTAAGCATCTGGGCTTTGGGTTTGAGGTAGTATGCGGGTGGCACTGAGTTTTCATCCCTGCAGTACCACTCCTCCAAGATGTGTGTGTCCAGCCCCGCCTCCACAGCTGCATCCAAGATCATCTCAAATTCGGCAGACTCCACCTCCCCCGGCACTCGGATGCTGCCATACTTTTCTCCCACCAGACCCTGAAGGGGGTGACAGATAGAAGGAAGGATAACGGGGAGGGAAAGTAGAAAAAGACAGAGACAGGAAATATGATTCAGCATGATCCGAAAAACAAGTGCAACAATCTCTTTGGATTAGTGGCATGGGGTGAAGTCATGATACAAACAGTGAGACTTCTTTCAGGCAATTCAAACCACATGTTTAACTGTGGTGTAGTGCAGACATCCACCAGTCCATTTTTTCTTACAGGAGAAATGTATATTTATGTTCTGTAATGCATTCTGAGGGCTCTCCCTTGCGTGAAAATCATTTAAAATCACAGCCACAGACAGGAGAAGCCGCGCTTCTGTGGACTCTCCGAGTAAATATAAAGGAACATTTGCACCACTCCTCCCACAGAGAAAGATTAACATTTATGGTAAGTGTTGCAAATAACTTTGAATACAAAGGTGAGAAAAACTCAAGAGTGTTCATAGAGAATGCCATCTGCCCACCATATGTCAAACACTACCAAATATAACTTTCATTATGCGTCATAATTAAAGAGAATTTAAAGCATTAATTGCTAGACGTAGATGACTTTGTTGTTAAGCCCTTGTATTTCCTTAGTCAATAGAGAAAGTTGATGCTGTCGAATCGCACTCCTCCTAAAGTCTGTGTACTTTCAGAAAGCAAAGAAGCAAAATAAAGGTACCCTGACTTAATTGGAACATGGTCCCTGCAGTGGAAACACACTGTGTACCCCCCTCAAGCCCCCAGTCCCTTTCGAAAGTTCCAGTGGTGTGGAGTACCGACAAAGTCCTTCTGACAACCTTCTAAAATCCCTTCCCTACATTCTAGGCCCCTAACAGGGCCCTTTTTAAGGGGATAAAATGAAGTCACATTGGCTTCAGTTGGGATCTGGTCCCTGCATTAGAAACCAAGAAGAACCTTCTTCAAAGTCCCTGCTTTGGAAACACAAATAAGTATCTCCTGAGGACCTGAGTTCCTGGTGAAAGTTGGTGGAACGCTACTAAGTACAGACACAAGTCTCAGTCACGTGAGTTTTGGCGTTGGGATCGGACTGAGCACCACCTAAAATTCCTTTAGTATCAGAAAGTACTGTAAGGGACCTTTTTTTATTTTATTTTATTTTTACGTTGTTTCGACTTAGCTTGAAACTGGTGCCTGAAGCTGAAACTCCAAAATCCTCCAAAAGTCAAACTTCTGTTTCTAACCCAGAAACATTCCCAAGGGACTGTCTCTGGTAACACCTATGAGTGCCTCCTAAAGTCGCCAGTTCCTGTAAAGTTCCTGAAGTGGAAACTCATCTTCTATCCACCTCTTTCAATCTACCGAAACATTTGAATTGCTCCCATTTGTTCCTTTATACATTTCAGCCTCTGTGTGTCACATAACAATCGTATAAATACTAAATTACCCTGAGAGTTTCTCAAAGCCAGCGGCCGTCTTCTTCTTAATCATTTATTGTTTTCAGTGAGAAGAAGCTGATTCGTTCTGCTGTGGCACAGTGAACACTTGAATGACACACTGTTATGTAAAACAGGCAGCCTTGTCCAAATTTCCTAATGCCCCGTAATCAGTGGCATTAATGAAACGAGCAGATTTGCTTGAAATGTGGAACAGATGGGACCTTTTTGAATGAAAGGAAATTAAAACATCATGAAATTGTGGCACATACTGTAAATCTCAGGAACAGAATCTAAGACAGAAAAATGAAAGTTTTATGCGTGCCATCATCATCATTGGCTTTATAAGCCTATATCGATAATAACGTCCGACAATAGTTTTAGTCAACCAGAACAATCTGCATAATTGGGCATCATCAAATTAAAAAGTGGCCTTTTCATCCCAGCATTATCTCCCACTCCACATGGTGCATCTACTCTCAGCTCCAAAGACTCCTCACTCTTCCTCTTGGCGTCTATTCACACTCGCGTTGAGTGGCAGCTGATTCAATACCATCGGAAATGATTAGGGCCATTTCCTGGCGCTCTCCTTCATGTGCCCTTAAACTCAAAATTGAGTACAATAGGAGCAAAAAAAACCCAGAAAGAAACCACAGGAAATCCTCCACTCGAAGACCAGCTGATCTTCACTCCATGTGTTGTAACGCTCGTGCAGCTGAAGCCCCGGGGCGAAGACGCAGAGCGAGTGGGGGAATGTGAACTCCGATGAGCAGGAAAACTACGCTGGGTTTTTAGCCCACAGCAATGACGCTTCAAAGCCGTTCCATGTTGGACTCCTCGCTTCCTTGGCATTCGCTTTGGGAACAGATGAAGGGAACAAACAGAATCAGACGATGGCACGTGGCGAGGACTATAGGAGCGGCCTACTCTCTAAACCCATGAACGCCTGACGCCTTTCGGTGGATTCGTTTGCGGTCCTGCAGTTTTGGTTTCATTTTGCAGCTCCTTCTTCATCTTCAGCGTGTACAGTGTCAGTTGCTTTGGGGGAGGAGGTGCCATTTTCAAGGTCGGGTATTGGATCCAAACCCTTTATGTGAATTATACAGTAGATGACCGACTTAACTAAATATATACTGGACAAAAGAGAAAAATAAAAGCATGAAAAACATTACAAAATATTTTGAAATCCCCTCAATAGGAAAGTATTTGGCAATAAAGCAAAATGAATCATGAAACTGATGCTACTGCAACTAAAGAAAAGAAAAAGATCGCAATTTCCAAGCACATTCATAAAATATTAAATCCTGAAAAGATCTTCAGTATAGGAGTCAAGCATATTACACAAGTAAAGGAAGAAAAAAAACTAATTGACAGCCCACCTATTAACTGACCAAAATCATCAAGTTTCAAACACAGTGCCTCTGGGTAAGCAGTTCTGGGTGAAATTATTACTTTTGTTTACAAGATTTTTGGAACAAACAAGATACTTGTAAATAACCTTGGGAAAGTTCAAGTTTCTTGTCATGCTAAATTTATAGTTAAGGGTCCTCGAATTGTGTCTTTTTTTTGGTTCATTCTTTTCCACGTTTGAATGCAGAGATTAAAAGAAATGTGAAACAGCCTTGAAGCTAATTCTTAGATCTTTGAAAGCCTGTGACAGGATCGATTCTCGATGCACTGGGGCATCCCTGCAGGTCACCTCATCCTTCTCTTTCAGCAGACTCCTATGAGTCACCGTGCTGCAGTGAGGTGGGCTAGACTAAAGCAACGCTGAGAGAGGGACACACCGCATAGTGACTGTGAGACTCTCCAAGTTGCTGACAAAGTCTCTATCAGCTCGCCTTGCGGTGGTTACCCTGGATGAAGGAAGTGGGTGACTGACTGTGTGTGGAAAGAGATTAGGAGAAAACCCAATGAGGTTTTTCACCAAAATCACAAACACGTACGCAAACACATCAATCCCCTCCAATTCTGTCGATGTTAGCAATAGTAAAGAGTGAGGGTACAGGATGGATGTAACTCCAGTTTTAGTCGCACTCCTCTTCCTCCCTCCCTCCTCCCTAGTTGTCATCCTTGGGAAGGTTTTTTTTTTTTGTACTCTGGCTAAGTGCACTTTATCTGATGAGCTGGTTGGGAGCGGCGACTAAGATATTGTGCACAGCTACAGTACGAATCAACAAATCAATCACTCGCGCAGTCAATCAATCAATGAAACATACTGTTCTGATAGTTGCTGCATAAGCTTTGGTGCTGCAGAGGCAGAAATGGCTCTGAAAAAACAGAAGAGAAACATTTGATCATTTTAATTTAAAGGGGTTCCCTGGGCCGCAGTGTTGAACTGAGGTGCACAGCAATATCGTCCTACTGAGGTAACAGCAGTCACAGGATGGATGAAAGACATGGGAATTTGAGGAAAATGCTGTTATTATTATTAACAATGCACATGAAACACCAAATGAAACAGTGAACAAGTCCTTAAAGTATCATACTCACTAAGAAAACACTAATCAGTCTTATTCCCTTTGAATTAAACGCCAATGCTGGTGCCCAAAAAACTATTAAAAGCACGACTGAATTAGGACCCAACCAATATGGGATTTTTGGAGCTGATAATAATATACCGATATACCGACCTATACTGTACGTATTTCTTTCTTCGAACTCTTTCAATCTTTCGAGATAGATGGATATAGAGCTCCAAAATGTCCAGTGTTTATCCCTAAATTGCAGTTATCAAACACTTAGGATATAAAGGAAAGGATATATAATGACGACAAGATGATGTCGTCATTATATATACTGTACTAATGTACGTGCATCACTTGCTTGACCGTGTGGAGGGTGATAATGCTTGTTGTAATCCATAAAACACACTATACTGTAATGCAATAATACTCTGATGAAATGCTGTTAAAATTCATGTGAATTTGAAAGCAGCCGATACTGATAATCGCTGGATATGCTAATATCGTGCCGATATTATCAGCTGGCCGATCAGTCGGTCGGGTTCTTGATTGAATACGCATGTATTACTTGGTGACAGCTATTTTGAACTCTGGAGTTCACACATTACCTTTTCAATTCGTCCCGACCCCTCAGATGACATCATCAATTATCTTCTCATCTACTCCATTCTTCACATTCTAATCAGCTCCTTCATCCCATCAACCTCAGACGACATCCTCTCCTAACACCTCCTCCATCAGTGTCTGGACTCCATCAGGGGAGAGATCTTCCTGCCGCTCAGGCCAGACATGTTCAATCACCCTGTCTGCCTTTAGAGTTCAAGTGCCAAAGATTCACCGACAATCACTCCATATTATGTGCAATAAATATTTATCTTTGAGTCATTTACTTCTCCCACTTGGTTGAACTTTGTTCATCCCCACACATCCGCTGAATAGTTCCTATGAAGTATTCATATTGATATTATTCTGACAAGATTTCTTTCACATGCTCGTTTGATGTTGTGAAAATTAAATCGTAGACAAGGAGGTCCAAAGCAAGTTAAAGGGTTTTTTTTGCATCCTTATAAATAATAATAAACGGCGATTCTGGAGTCTTGTGGGACACGAAGGGAAAATCAATTTGGAGCCCCTCCTACCAGTGTTCATGTAATGTCTGCCAGTTTGCCTCTCTTTTTTTCTGTTTCATTTTTCCCCTCATATAAACAGTTAACTCCTGATCATTTCACTTTGTTGACTTTCATTGACAAACTTTTCAAAGCAAAAATGCATGCCAAGCTTAGCAAGACAACGAGAGTGAGTGCTGTCAGATAGGGCCCCAAGAGGGAGGTTTCCTACAGTTGGTGTGAAATTTGAACATTTTGGGTCACTGCTTTGGTTTAAGTTTGTGAGTCCTTCAGGGGCCCCCAACGGTCTGGAGCCCCAAGCAGTTGCCTACCTTGCCTGTGCTTGTGCTTGCAACGACGAGCCAATGGGCTTGGATCGGTGACGTCTCGGTCTTGTGATGTCACTCCACACATTTTCAACGAGGGGGGGAGATGGACTGAGCTTTACATGCGGCTATTGCTACTGCTAACAGGAGGAGGTGGAAGAAGCCACGTTTCCGCGGACTTTGCACTTTTTGCACACGTGTGTCTAAACATGCACAAGACACCTGGAAAACACACTAAACATATTATGTGGGACTTTTAAAGGACAATCAGTGGAGTAAGGTCAACTGAAGAAGAATAAAACAAATAAGGACTGAAAGTTGAGTATTTGCAAATGTTTACATTTATAAGTAGTGTCTCTAAGAACTGAGGATTAAGGATCTCTTCTGCTCAGTTGTTGCATGATTTCTGTTTTTGGAGATTCCAGGCTCGGGTCATTTTTCTTAGTGTATCAGATTTCACTTCAGCGAAGAGTTAAAGCAGCCAGCGTGGGATATCGTGTTAGCTGTTACATCATTTAAGCTGAATGGTGTAGAATATAAGAGCCTCAAATATCCTCTTGGATGAAGTAAACCTACAGCTCAACCAACAGGGTTTCTTTTTTTCTTTTTTTTTGAAGGGCTGAAAAACAGGATGACCGGCTCGTTTGCGTCCTTGAGGCATTTATCAACTTTCCTTGTTTCTTCCATGTGGGAATTTGAGACTGCAAGAGAGCAGAGGAGGAGAAGAAGAAGAAGAAGAAGAAGAAGAAGAAGAAGGAGAAGAAAAAAACAGACGTAGCTCATTGTCATGCTTAATCTCCGGGTCAATGACACCATCACCATGCCAACCCCGGCCATTGCCATGGAAACCGGCTTTATTGCATCGACATGTTAGAGGGAAGCCCCCTCCCCACTTCCTCAGCCAAGTGTAGTGAATTGGTGGTGGTGTTGGTGGTGGTGGGTGTGTGTGTGTGTGTGTGTGTGTGTGTGTGTGTGTGTGTTTAACAGCACTGCACTGCCACCTGTCTTGCGTTCAGCTGTGCCCTTTGAAAGACACTCGCTGAAATTGATTCCTGCTCATAAAAGACAGACCAACGCGTCCAATAAAAACACGGTTATATGAGGATTCACTCCTGTCTCATGAACTCAGACAACTCTGCATCTTCATGCTTACATGTCTGCTAAAACACTTTTTCACCTTTCGCACCTGTGAGTCCACAAATTCATTTCGCAAAATGATGTGAAAAATAATGAAAATGAGTGAAATGTAAATGCAATTCCCTTCACACGGGAGCATGCTGTTTGATAAAGGTGAACAAGGTGAGATGTAATGTAGGTGTGAAAAGAAATAGGAAGAGGTCTCCAGTTGTTGCGCGAATCGTGAAACACACCTACACTACGCCTGTCAATCCGGTGTGCCGTTTCTCAGGAAGCTAACGTCGCCTACTTCAACCTCCCATCCTCTCCCCGTTTCTCCCCTCCTCTTCTCGTCCCGCAGCTTTTCCCTGCGTCTTTTGTTTGCAGCCTCATGAACAATCGATGTGGAGGCAGTTTTTCAGGCTCTTGGACAGTTGTTGTGGGGCTCATCTGCTCTGTTCACGTTAGCGTGTGTCTGTCTGTGTTTGCAGGAGGTGACTCAAACATTTAAGGTGAGCGCCTTAATGGTTGAACGTGATGATAATGGTTTGTCGATCTGATCTTTGATCTCCTATACAAGCAGTGGTGGTATGTCAATCACTGTACAACAGAAAACAGATATAGCAGAGCAAACATTGCCCAGCATATTCCATTTAGATATCCTGAATTAGGCCTTTACAAAAGCTTTTCAAAGTATTCAGACACTTATTTTTATAAAGTTGTCTGTTTCGGTTTAAACATCATTTTAAATATTGCTGCTCACAAATTTACAGTGAAAGCTGTATGGTGTAAACAAACCAATATAAATGTGAATATCAGAGGAATGTTCATTTTTATTTCTCTGGAATCGGTGAAACACCTCTGCTGTATTTGTTAATTGACTGATAAGACTGATAAGACTCACCACGAGGGCAAAACGCTGCCAGAACAGTGACTCGCAGGAAGAAGAGGGATTTCCCCCCTTTCTCTCATCTGTGACTTGGACTGTGACCTTCAAGTCCCTCTGCATCCCCGATGGGCCAGAGATGGAACGGCACATTTACGATTAGAGGAGCTATAATACAGCAGCCAGGGCTCCAAAATAAAAGCTGTCCAAATTCAGAATCAACTTTAAGACACACCATACAGAAGCAGTGATTTTAAAAAAAAAGGTCAAATGTTAAGAATTAGGAAATAAAACGATCACACTCAAACTCACAGACACACTCTAAAGACCTACTCTACGTTGTTGCAAAAAACAACAAGAGCCTAAATTCTGTTGACGTTTCACTCATCCACACACATTTATCTAGGTCTACCACCCTGTGAAAATAAACTGTGGTACTCCGGAGATAGCCCACACAACCCAGAACTGTCATAACTGGGGATCCGAGCCCCTGATCAAAGGACCCTGTTGCTCGCGCTGCAGCTCCGAGCTCCCCGAGAGCTAGAAACGGGGCCGATCAGAGTGTGGCAACAACGGGAAGCCCGACTACAGGGACCCTGGCAGCTGGCTCTGACCACGCTGTGGAGATTTTGTCAGGCTAAAATCCTTCCACTACACAGGAGAATACACTTCTAAAGATTCAACCGTCCAGATGGGGAGGACTTAACATCTCCGCTCATAATCGTGGAGGTGTGTAAAGAGCATGCATCACCCTGATTTATCCCGACAGATCTCTGTTTCACAACACAGAGAATGCCTCAGGTCAAGATGCTCTGTTTGTGTGTGCACCTGTGTGAGAAACCGTCAGAGAAAGAGAATGTCAGAGGGAACGAAGACCTGTGTGTGTGTGTGTGTGTGTGTGTGTGTGTGTGTGTGTGTGTGTGTTCTTGCAGTGTGCTGTGTTGTTTTGCTAGGGGGTTAGCCGGGGTTAAGGCGGTGAAATTGCAGCACAGACAGGGGGCGATGGCGCTGGGAGGAATGAATGAAATAAGCGTGGGATGTACAACACAGAGCCAGC
This sequence comes from Symphodus melops, assembly GCF_947650265.1. NCBI lineage: Eukaryota > Metazoa > Chordata > Actinopteri > Labriformes > Labridae > Symphodus > Symphodus melops. Next base: position 10,734,813 of record NC_136710.1, read on the forward strand.
AGCACAAAAGGGGGGGAGGGGGCGATGTAGTTTTTATCCAGTTTACAGCCTAATTTCACATGCCTCAACAGGCTTTAGAGGCGATAAGCTAACTTTAGCAAATTGTCCATAAAGGGAGTCAACAGAAAACTTGAATCTGAAAGTTAGCAGTTAAGATTGAACAGGTCAGAAAATTGTTTGAAGACAGACATGACTGCAAATTTTAAGCAAACTGGAAATAAAATGAGCGTTTACTGTGAGACTTTATAACTTATATATATATATATATATATATAGCTTCTAGCATGTCATATTTTCATCATAAAAAATGTAATAGAGCTAATAACTCATTAGCTAGCTGCCATAAAACAGTCCATGCTAGCATTCAACTAATTCCAAATATAAATTAAAGTTAGCTTTAAATGTACGCATGTCTTATCGTATCACACTGTTGAACACATGTGTTAGCATTATTTACGTTTTTAAGCTTAAAACCAATAAATGAAAATAGTAATAAAAATATATTTTTCAGTGCTTAAGTCAATGTTGTAACCTTTGATTGAGCAAAAGGTCCTGAATATATTTCAAAATAAAAGCAGGGCTAAATTTAAACAGCAAGAACTCTCAGTTTAAAAAAGTTCAAAATTAAACAAAAAAATAAATAAAAAGATGAACAAATTTTAAATACGAAATAATGGAATTTTCAACATGTGATTAAAAATTTGATTATTTGCAATTAACTAATGAAATATAGCGATTATATTGTGAAACCATTTGATAGTCCTTACTATAATAAAACTAAATTACAATTCTAATTTGTATTAAAAGTTGAACTTAAGGCTCATGATACGCAGTCTCTAATAGTGTCTGATTTGCTTCTTTCTATGATTAGTTGAGAAAACAACAACAAAACAAAAAAACCTAATAAGGAGTCCCAATATTTAAATCGAAAGCCATTTCCAATAAACAGTGCATGATGAGGGTCATCAGATCAGAAGAGAATTGTAACATCCAAGCCCGAAAAAAAACCCTGAAACAGCAAAGGGAGTCGGCTAAATTCTTCAGGTTCTTGGAGCTGTCAGAAGAGACTTCTTTAAACAAGTGGTTTACTGTCTGTATGGAAGCATCACTCCTCTTGGAAATAAACCAGAATAAATCATTAAGATCTGCTGATGATATTCAGTGAAAATAATGCTTTTGTGTGCCTGTTTGCCTGACAAAGAAAGAGAACAACAACTCTGAGATGAGGAATCATTGCATGCCAGGTTGTAAGAGAAGAAAAAATAAACAGAACACAGACTGGTAGTAAAGGAGATTACGCTCCCCGGAGACCTGTGCTCCTGTCCTACCCATAATGCATTACGTCTCCCTGCGATCTTTCACCTCAATTCCAACCTCTAGAAACAGATCTGTTCCATTTGAATAATTCCCCATCAATTTTTCCTCCTGTCGTCTTCCTCTCCTTCGCTCTCTCTCTTCAATCCAGGCTTCATCCTTTATTCTCTTTTAGTATGTGGCCCAAAATTATCTCCTGAAGATCGCTTAAATGTCAGCCGTAATTACAAATCGTGACAGTCTTCATATAACTCATTCACAGATGTGTATTTTTAGCTTCTTGGTAATTCTAACATCGGTGCGCCCAGGACACTTTCTATGAAAATGTTTGCACTCAAAACAAAAATAAAGAAGGGATGACGTTATTTGAACTCAAACAAACTCAAACCACTATAATCAACAACTCTGCTTGTATCAACAATACTCTACAAGACTCTTATTTCAGAGTCAGTTTTCAACTGCTAAATTTAAAAATGACGCTTCTTGTCCTTTTATTTAAGCACACGTCTAGTCCTATGCCAGTTCATGGAGAGAAATGTGAAACTTCCTCTGTGTACACACATGATGCCAGTAAAGCCCATACTGGTATAAAGTCGTGGAGCGAGGGAGCGAGATATGTCGGAGAAGAGAATCAGAGACTGTCCTAACATGAGGTTCTGCTTCTTTTTTTCGAGTGTGGACAAACTGCGTTTAGAACTTGGACGCGCAGATTCATGTCGGGATTTTTATAGCGATGTCAAAACGCAAAATAAAAGAAGAAGAAGAAGAAGATAAAGTTATTGTCATTGTACAAGTACAACGAAATGCTGTTAGAACAATCCAGTGCAACAGATCCTGTGTCAAAGTATTAAAAGATAATATAAAAAGAAATTGTACAAATATACAAACACTATAACCACATTTACAAATAACCAAAATTACACTATAACCATATTAAAGTGAAGAAATCACCCTGAGTTCGACTAAAGAGTCAAAATTGAACACAATGTCTTTAACACAGCTGACAGAGGCTCAAAACATCCCCAAATCTTGCATTCAATATTAGACGATCAACAATCCGCTTTGCTGGTTTACATCTGGTGGTAGAGAAACGAAGGCAGAAAACAATTGATCCGAGCTACATCTCCAGCTACTGAACAGTTGACCAGCATTGCAGAGCTGCATTAATACAAGTACTTGAGTGATTCTGGTGCTGAGAAAACTGGGGTGACAACGTTTCACTGGATAGTCTGCCCATATTGTACATCGCTGTCCGTGACATCTTTTACATTTCGAAGTATCCTGTGAGGTGTGCAAAAAAAACCCACTTACGACAAAACAAGGCCCCGCTGACGTCTTCAGACATTCCTCCAGCAGCTTCATTCTGAGTCTCTGCAGCTCTGGACTGTCCCACTCCTCCGGGTCAACGCCCCAGTACAGGTCCACCACCTGGATACACACAGAGCAGGGACAAAGAGGGTTGTTATTGTGTTGAAATGTACAAAAAAAACAAAAAAAACCGAATCAAATGTATTCATCATGGCACATTTATAAGGAAAGCTTTCCACTATATTCTTGTTATAAACGCTCCTCTTGTTGTTTGTGAAATATTTTTACATCTATGAAAAAAAGTAATAATAAAAAGCACATCCCAGAGTGTGTACCTGCTATAGCTTCCTGTCAAAATCTTGGTTTAATGAGGGGTATTGCAGTTGCTCAGAGAGCTCTGAAATACATTATTAGCAACTGCAAAACAACTTTATTTTACTGTTATTGCTAGAAACATGTTGTGTATCTTTTATGAAAAAAAAAAGCATGGTGGTAAGTTACAGGGAATCCAACATAATGAACTTAGTGCTGTATTTAAGGCAATTTGAGGCAAACTGATGCCAGGTTTTGGGCTCAACAAATCCGAAAAGTACAATTAAACAAAAGCTAAATGAGGATAAGCAGGCTTACGCTGTAAACTCTCACTTGAACACACACACACACACATACACACACACACAAACACACCTGCTCTGTTTCTGGGAAACCCAGTACACCACTAAGTATTACAGCCCAGCAGGGACAAGCGACTGAGCACACACACACACACACACACACACACACGCACACACAGAGGGGGGTCTCCCTCAACGTGTTCATCACAACTTCTGGCAGCACAGGCAGTTTGAACAGTAAACACGCCGCAGGGGGAGTCTCCCACCGGAGGAGAGAGAAGTAAAGCAGCGCCTGTAAATGTACAGTATGTGTGTGCGGATCAGTGTGGTCCACAACACACTGCTGCTGCCGGCGTCTGTTTGGAAAAGAAACAGTCCGATCTCCAGTTTCTCTGTCTGTAGTCTGCTGCTGAGGCTGGGGCCTAAACTACAGCCAACAGGAAACTTTATATTTCTGTTGTGATGACTGGCCTGGGGCACTTTTTTTTTCTGCTGCCTGTTCTCTAGGTTTGTGTATTTTTGACTTCTCATTAGGAAGATCATTTGCTGGTGGTGCATTTCTTCATCTTTCTGCAGTACTTTTTTCACTTGCAGCACGATTCCATTGTTGGTTCTCTTTTGGGCATAATGTCCCTGTTGTTGAATTTGCATTCTTTCTGAATGAATTTCCACCCGTTTCTCTTACCTGAAATCTCTTCGGCGTTTTCAATGTGTTTTGTTAGCAACTGTTTAACGCAGCGATGGATGTGAAGCATCAAACAAAGCCTGAAATGCATGATGGGTATCAGGTAGTGAGCTATTCAATGCAGCAGATTGATAACCAAGTGGAAACCTCCGGTGTTGAAAAGTGAAGCTGATGCAGAAGTTGCTAAATCCTGCGGTCCGTTGAGTCACTGCTTGAAGCTGGCCACACAGACCCGATAAAACAGAAGAGCATGAATTAGACAAGCTGGTTGGAAAAACTAAATAGGTCTGATTAGCTCATGGTTCGGTCAGCACACACTTTTTGGTAACTTATCTGTTTTTATTTTATGAACCAAGCGTCATACACAGACCCCTGCAGTAACAGATGGGTGACATCAGTCAGCCTCCGCCAATAATATTTACAATCTATAATGATAACATAGGAAGCCAATAGCAAAAAGCAACATTATCTTAGCTTAGCACGTTAGCTACAGCAGAATGAAATGTTTGTTTTAGATGGGGAAGCACATGCAGAGGCTAAGCTAGCCAAGTTGCTGCTAATGAAAAATCAGGCTAAACTTGAAACGATGTGACGCTTAGCTCGTCGGAACTCAAACAAGAGAGTCTGAAAAAGACAAATCGACTGTGTAAAACCTTTTAAGTAAAAAAACAGTTTGTTGTTAAAATCTAGTTTTTATTATTATTATTTTTTTTTTTTTTAATTTTAACACGAAAGAGTCCAAAGAAATCTTTTTATTCCGGATAATTTTTTACTTATTTTTAGATTGATTGATTTGGTATTTGTTCATTTTTTGCTTGCCGTCTCACTGTTTAAAAAAGAAAAGTTGTATCCTGATTTTTCTTTGCATGTACTGTATATGTTCAGTTTTAACCTGAACCAGGCCTTACAGTATTTATAGCGTCATCCATCATCTATACCAATTTTCCCGATCCCAGCTGTCATTGGGCGAGAGGCGGGGTTACACTCTGCACTGTTCACCAATCAATCACAGGACTGACATTTCGAGACGGACAACCAGCCACACTCACACCTACAAGCAATTAATAGTCACCAATTAACCTAACAAGCATGCCCACACACGTAACCTCCACACTGGGAGACTCCTGTAAATTCCTCCTCACGGTGAGGCAACAGCGTTAACCGCTGTACCACTGCACAGCCTCAATCATATCAGCTGTATATTAATAACCCATGCAGCCTTACTCTATTTTGTTTTGCACGCTTTGTGAAATTCAGGTATTAGCATCAGTATCTAGAGGGACAAAACAGTATTAAAATGTTTTTTTCTACTTGCTGGATTCTTTTGCTCTTCCTCCCTGATTGCAGTGCCTCTCGGGCTACAAAGGAGAGGTGGAGCAGCAGGAGGGGGAGGAGGGGGTGAAGCCAAAGTGCCGCTATCTCCCTTCATGCTCGGCTGCTCGGCAGACCAGCTCGCTCTGATGAGTTTCGTCCAGAACCCGATGACTGACACATCCGCAGTGTGGCAGAGAGCAGAGTGACGGCAGCCTCTGCATTACAGAGAGCGTGTGGGGACTCGAGTTTGCTAGTGTGGGAGACATTCGCCTCTCCTGTCACTGGTGGAAGCCGCAGGAGGGTGGAGATACACCTCGGCTCATCTGCCTGATTGTTGCTGTGCACCTGTGTGACTGAAGTGTGTGTGTGTGTTTGTGTGTGTGTGTGTGTGTGTGTGTGTGTGTGTGTGTGTGTGTGTGTGTGTGTGTGTGTGTGTGTGTGTGTGTGTGTGTGTGTGTGTGTGTGTGTGTGTGTGTGTGTGTGTGTGTGTGTGTGTGTGTGTGTGTGTGTGTGTGTGTGTGTGTGTGTGTGTGTGTGTGTGTGTGTGGGGGGGAGCCGGTGTTCAAACAGCTGCAGATTGCTTACGGAGCCCTTATGATGAACATTTTCGTCATCAGTAATTCCAAAACATACCTTCTGTCCTGAGCCGTCTTTGGAAAAAAAAAAAGTCTTATTGACCTCATTAAAAAGTGAGTGAGGACTTTAACAGTGTTCCATTAGGTTGGTTCATCTTTTCATTAATTGCTGAGTGATGTCATGTGATAAGGGATGACCAAACAGCTTGGCAGGCACCTTGGTTGTTTATGTTCTTCTCCTTCAAATGAATTTAGACTGGATTGTCGTGCTCTCATTAACCAGGCATGACTTAAACACACAGTATGGAAATTCCAGCACCAGGGTGGCTCTGAATCAAAACAAAACCGAGGCTGTCGGGGAATCATGGGAGAGATCCCCCCATTGAAAACCAACTCCAAATCGACCATAGTTAATACAAATGGACGAAACCGACCTGATGAGGAGAATACACTTAGAGAAGACGTATCCAGGGTTTTGTACATTTCACAGCAGCACATACAGCAACATTACAACTGCGCGAGTAGCAGTTCCCTCTTCCTTATGCGGCAATCTTTGTTGCAACATCTGGTGTTTCCATAGCAACGGTTAACATGTGTCCGTCATGGCGGCCCCCAAAGTCACAAGATGTTACAGCTAGAAAACCAAAGATTTCTCTGGCTTTGATAACTGTTGACAACATTACAGGTAATCGAAGTAGTAAACGCAGAAAATATACATAACTTTGATCTTTTTTTAAATTTAATTTAAACATTTTAGTGTAAAAATGTCACTTCCTTTCTGCTCATACCACACCCAGTTGTCCCTGCTGAAAATAGCCAAAGCTGGGGGAGCGACTGTTCCTCATTCGGACTTTTTCTGAATAATATGCCTGAAGGCTTATTAATTATAAAACTTGACAACTTCTTTCAAACAGATCGACTAATTCTACAGTTCTAAAAAAAGAACTGAAAGAAAAGATAAACGAGTCCAAAAGTGTGGGCTGAGCCACTAAAGGCTTTTACTTTGAAAACTCTCCTGCTCACTCGAACATGAATAGCATCCCTCATGTTGTTGTTGTGGAAAACTCACATCAGTCACAGCGTATCAGTGTCTCTAATCTGCTCCCAGCATGCGACGCACACGCGTGGGAGACTGATCGTTTCTGTTGACAAGGACCGCGCAGAGGGGATGTGATGAGCCACACACACACACACACACACACACACACACACACACACACACACACACACACACACACACACACACACACACACACACACACACACACACACACACACACACACACACACACACACACACACACACACACACACACACACACACACACACACACACACACACACACTATTTGGGTTAGGACTGGGCTTCGGCAGGTGATGGCGAGTATTCACAGTAATCAAAAACTTAACAAAGACATTAGACATTAAATTTTCCCAATCCCTGGCTGGAATTTGGAGGGAATGGTTGAAAGACGAAGGCGGAGAAAGGAAGGCGGAGGTCGAGGAATGTTTATCCAAAATAGGCAAGGATGCATGTGTGAAGTTTAGAGGGAAAAAAGTTTGGCGGGGGATTAGTGGCGACGAGTTTGCTAATGAACAGTCGACTCCTGTGGGACAAGGACTCTTTCAACATTCTTTTCCTTCCTGCCAAATTCTCCTTTCCTGATTACTCGCCCTCCCCCTTTCTCTCTCTCTCTCTCTTTTTTCCCCCAAACTATAAAAGCATGGGGTGCCTTTTGCTTACGTAACATCCGAAGCCGCTTCCACTAAGCGGCTTTCTAACGCCCTTGGAAGGCATTTGCTCATGGCGGGTCAAGTGCAGGGAAGCCTGTTTTTTAATTTATTGGATATGAGACTATTAAACTTTTGGATTACGCCCAAGATGCCCGAGAAGGAAAGGGCATGAAATCAGGCGAGGAAAAGGGCAGAAAAAACCCCCCCCACCAAGATGAAGAAAGACTCTCAAGGCAGGAAAGAAGAGTAAAAATAGATGCACAGTCAACATGAATGTATCTTAAGCTCTGTAGTGCGGGCAGCTCATCAAGAACATGAAGTCAGTCTCACAGAACGTTTGATGAAAACATCTTTGTCAGTGCAGATTTTAGACGCAAATCCATTACAGACTGTCACACTTCTGAACACAAATGTTTGAAGTACAGGTGGATTAAAGGGAGATTACGTCTCCAATGTTTGATCCTCTGACGCTTGCTTCCTTCTTAAAGTCTTCCCGCTATAAGGGGTCACTTTGTGAGTCGAATAGACTGGATTCAACTTGTCAATGATGAGTGAAATTTAAAGTCCATCACAAAATCCATCAGCCCGGGAGTGGTAGGGTAATTATGGTACAGTGTTTCGACGTCGCAGCTCAACCGTAGCAAGTTCAGGTGAAGAGGTGATCAAAGTCGTGAGGTACTGAGGTCATGTGACTCATGGTGATGGGATGAGACGGCAGCAGAGGAGGAGGAGGAGGAGGAGGAGGAGGAGGAGGAGGAGCCAGCCTTTTCTACAAAAAGCTCAACCAGTAGTTTCTCTATGTGATTGATACCCGTCACTGCTACAGTAATAAGACTTGATAAGATTTGATTTCTGATTATCTCATCTCTGTGGGGTCAGTTGGCACGCCGACGTGTTTCTGCAGAGTATAAATGAAAAGATAAAGACATTTTAAAAAAGCAGTCCCAGATCAGGATGGTGAATGGAGATGATGGCCCGCTGCCAACAAGGGAAAGAAAAAACACAGGCTGATATCAGCACCAGAAGGAGAAACATGGCAGCCAGGTAAACAGATGGAAGCGTGACGAATAACTCTGTGTTTTCAAACTGTTTTATCCAATTTAAACCTGCCAAAAACACACAACAAATATCGTAGGTTAAACCTGAAAGATCCAATATTTCTTATGCATGATTAATTGTGAACGGATTCAGTTTTTTGCTTTAAAAGGTTTAAGTGACTGACAATATAAGAGCTGACAAAGTTAAAATGACAGCCATATCTATCCTTCTTCTGAAGTGCGAGCACAATAGCAGCGTGAATAGACTTTTTTTTTTTCTTTTTAATTATCCTGAAATGTCGACTCACCCGCAGTTCGCTCCGCGAGCAGTGGGTTTGAAAAGACGTGAGTGACAGCCGCTGAACACAATCTCACAGCCGTAGCCGAGAAACTTTTACTTTAATTGCGCCGTGCGTGTGCGCGCATGAGTGCGTGTGTGTGTGTGTGTGTGTGTGTGTGTGTGTGTGTGTGTCTGATGGACAGTGAGTTTGGCAGCCAAAGAGAGGTCCGACCACATTATTAACTAAGCAGCTTCAAGTAACCCTAAGACTCAGTTTATCTGCTGCTTTGTGAGCGCGGCCGTGAAGCATCGTAACAAGCTGAATTTATGAGTTGAGATGCATGATGGGTAAAGACAATCGAATTGGAAGTACTGTTGAGGGTTCAGAATGTACACCACTTTAAAAACTGGACTGAATCTTTGGACTGAAACGGGTTGTTAAGGATTGAAAGTCATCCCCTTATGATGATGACGTTTACACCATCTCTGTCTCTCTGTTGTCAGCCATGTTTCAAACAGAGCTGTTAAATAAAAACCTGCAATTTGGAAGCTTGCACAGTGATATTTGTATCCTGGAGATTATTATATGCAATTGATGAATAAAGCTTTGGAAGATTAAAAAAATAAAAAAATAAAAAGTAGTCCATGTTGACTCTGAAATCATTTTCGGAAACAGAAGTGCTCTTCTTTTTCTGGCAGGGTCTTCGCCAGTCACGCTTCCCTCCGTCATCCCTCTGCAATCATTCCACCTAACTGCGCAGCTGACACCAAATAGACATAGACGATTAATCTGAGGGGGGGGGGGGAGTTGAAGGCGAGATGAAAGCCACATCTGGACGAGCGAATGGTTTGAATCTCAAGCACCGCAAGTCAGTGAATTGACAGGAGGGACGTCGAACAGCTGACCTGTCTCGCCTTCACTCGCGCGGCCGGAAATGTTAAGAACAAATGAAAAGTAATTAGGAAAATGTTGTAAATAGGCTGAGTGTTGTTTATGTGCGGGACGCACTGCAGAGGGCGGCTCGTTTGGATGCAGAGATAAATGGGAACAAGTGAATCGCCATCACGTAGGAATAAGATCACATGTATGTGTGAATTAAGCTCATGATTTTAGATATGATTAATCAAATATTAAAAGTGGGAGAGCATTAATCATGTGATTAATCATGTATCATGTGTTCATATGTACTTCATTCCTTCATTCCCTCTTTTTTGTTTGCATGCTGACGTAATGCTGCAGGGACATTCACTTTTTTTTAATACGTTTCCTTCTTTACGATGTGTTGTATCGCGGATGCAAATTACATGAATGGCGAAAATTGGGCTTATCGTCCAGCCCTGAGCTGCTGGAAATGACTCATTCTATACTGTATTTGCAGAGGGACATTATAAATGAGACAGTGTCGCATTGGAAGCAGGCTGTATTTTTTAATTTCAACACAAGCTAAATAGTGGCGGGGGAAATAATCGATTCCAAGATGCATCGCGATGATTTGATGAAAGATTCTGCATCGATGAAGGAACGCCGATTATTAACACAACGGACAGGCCAACCACCGGTTCCGGGGGCTACTGCTACGTACTGTAGGTGCGTGCAAAGTGTTTATTCGAGGTCGAACATGGGAGAGCATCTGCAGCTGAGAAACTAATTTTGAGTATGATGTCATTTAGTCTTATCAGGAGGATATGATATTTTTATAAAGGGGCAGCTGTTTGTTTAAATTCACCTGAATTTGTATTGATGGGTAAAAATGCACCATGTTTATAGATCCAAAATTGAGAAACATCACAATGCACTGAGAATTGTTTGGTAACACGTGATCTGTATTGGTTCGATGTTTTGTGAAAAAGGAACTGAAACCAACATTTATTACAATTCAATGAAGGAGAACAATTCTGAATGGAAACAAGAAACCTAGAAAAAAAAAGACCCTGAATAGAACCCAGAACAGCTGCATGTTGGTGAGAAAAAGAAGAAGAAAAGAACAGGCAGCCATGAGCCTGTCTTGGGTCTGAAAACACTTTGCTCCAAACATGATGATAAACTACTCACATATCCTTTCAGATATTCAAGCCAAGATGTCTTCGACACCAACACAGCACCCGAGATCCCGGCAACACACACACACACACACACACACACACAACAGAAATATAGTCTATCAATATGGAGAAGTGCCCGACACAAGGTTTCTTCATCTGATCCCTGATCTTCTTTTCTATCTTTCATATCCCTACTCCGTGTCCTGGCTCCGTGTCTGTATTCTGCCATTTTTAAAAAGCGAGCACACAAACGGGTGATGAAAGAGAGAAACAGAGAGAGAGAGAGAGAGAGAGCAGTAAACACGGGGGGGATAGAAATGATATAAAAAAGGATCACAGAGCCCTGATCCCCCTCTCTCCCGCTCGCCTGACTGAATGAGGACGTAGCCCTCGGCCCCTGGGCTGGATATCCTCCTCCCTCTGTCCCTCTACCCCCCCCCCCCCCCCCCCCCCCCCCCCTCTGTCTCCGGCGATCCCTTTCCATCCTCCTATGGGAACATTCTGGATTGGAAACTGAGTCAAGTGATGAGGGACCGCGGAGAATCGGGGTTTCATCAGCTTGGCATATGTGTGTCAGTGTGTTCTACTCTGTGTGTGTGTGTGTGTGTGTGTGTGTGTGTGTGAACGAGGGGGGGGGATCACACATAAATAACAAATCAAAGCTACTCGACAACCAAGCTAATAGGCAGAAAACTTGAACTTGTGCTTTTAGGAAAGGTGCCAGTTCTCCCTTTAAGTGGGTGAGGATGGTGAGTGTGTGAGGGGAGAAGAGGAGGAGGAGGAGGAGGAGGAGGGAGAGACGAGTAAGTGAGTCATAGTATTAACTCCCAGGGCCTCCTGCATAATCATTTCAGCTCACGCTTCGTCACAGCGAGCTGAATCACCAGACAGACACGTGGCCACAGGAACCCGAGCCAAAACGTCTCTGCCAGGCTGCTCCTGCTTTATCCGCCACTTCTCTGACACACACACACACACACACACACACACACACACACACACACACTTCAGTTCATCCTGTGGATTCTCTGACCCTTTGACTTTGTACCATTGATGCTGTCATGTAAACAAATGCAAATGGGCTTTGAGATGCGTGTGCATGTGACTAAAGAGTGAGTCCATTTGGACAGGAAGTCTGTGAGGAAAGTGTCTATAAAGGGGATTTACATTGATTTAGATCTATTGACTGAATGGCCAATGATTCATCTTCCTCTTCAGTGTCTGGCTTGATTTCGCCTGGCAGAAGACACCATTTCATCATATTTGCTAAACAACAGGGAGCCAGATGAACACTGTTTGATGCCTACATACGACCAGTCGAGTTGCAGCTCACACCTTAAAGTGTTTGGGACTGTTGTCTGGACCAAATAATCTGAAGAAAACACTATTTTAAAGCCATTTCACAAAACATACAGTGACTCTCCTAAAAAGGGAATAAAAAGGAGAGGTTTGAACCGCGAGTGGAGATCGTCCAGCTATCCATCACAGACGATTTAAAAACCCAACAAAGAAAGATGCATTCGAACAGGTGCAGGGCGTCACTTACAGTATAGGATACTTACATCCTCTTTAAATAAATGGGACCAATAGGGGCTCACTGTTATCTTGACCTTTGACAACCAAAACTTAATGAACTGACTCTGAAATCTGAGTGGACGTTTTTCTCTCCAGCTGATCCTGAGATATTCCTTTAACAAGATTCAATCACGACTTACAGCTAGAACAGATTCTTCTTCTTTTTCTTTTTTTTTTTATTACCAGGGCTCTATGATTTGACCTTTGACCCTTTCAGCAAAAATGTCATCATTGAACTATTTCTGTAGAAAATATGTCGTAGTGCATAAGTCCTAGAGTCTAGGGCAATAAGCTTTTTTTTAAGTGATCCAACAACTTTGACCTTTGACCTTTAATTACCAAATTCTTATCACTTTGTCCTTTAGTAGAGATGGACACCTTTACCAAATTAAGATATAGTCCAGCCTGTAAGATATCATGTTGAAAAAGTGGGAGGATAGATGTACAACCCAAAGACATGAAGCACCCAACATACCAACTATCGCAAGTGTAGAGTCCTGTTAAACAAAGGGCTGAACAACTAAACAATGACGTTTTACAGGATGGCTTTATAAAAATAAAAAAAAAACACAAAAAATTTTCAGAAACACTGAGCATTGTGTTATTGAAGATGTTTTTTTTTTTTTTTTTTTTAACTCTGTACCAACCATACGCAACAAGGACAAACCAAAGCTGGACAACATCCATCCATCCACTATCTGCACTGCTTCTCTCTAATAGGGTCACAGGGGGTGGAAAATACCCCAAACTGTTGCTGGGCGACAGCAAACATTCAACTTGTTTGCAGCTAAAAAAAGGAAAATTAATCAGACTACGAACGACTGGGGCCAATAGAAATATCAGTGTAAGAAAGAGAAAAAGTCTACATCCCTCTAACGCAGTTATCAAACACTTGTGGAAAGTATATGCCGTTTAACAAAGACAAGATGCTCACTCAACTGGAACTTAACTGCACAATTAGGTCCATCAGCGCTTGACACTTTGGAGAGCGATGAAGCTTGTTGTAATCCATTATACACATTGTGCTGGTAAAACAGTACAGCTGGTGTGACCGCTGAAATCATGCTATTTGACTGGTGACTTAATCTAGTAGTAGATACTTGATATACTTATATCGGCAGGCCAATTATTCAGTTGGGCTCTAATTTTATTTATTTAAACTTTTAAATATTGAAAACCTTCATTACATAAGCGCCTCCACATCTCTTTTATGGAGTTTTTTTGTTTTCGGGCTTTTTCGAGCCTTTATTGTAGAGTGGAAAGTGTACGGGTCGGAGGAGGGAGAGACATGTGGGGGGGTCCGCCACAGGCCGGACGCGACACGCCGCCCGCGCGAGGACTATAGCCTCAATACATGAGGACACGTGCAGTGCCACTGCGCCACCGCCGCCCCCACCACATCTCTTTTATGACTTGTTGTTCAAGACACGTTGTTGTTGTTACACAGCACAAAAACCAACAAGTCCTCCAACCTATACGACCGTAGAGTTCGTCTGTCACGTAATACGACCCTTAGGAGCGTTTCCTAAATTAGCGCCCCTACCACTGCTTGATGCGCTTACCAAGGTAAGTGGTAATTAAGTAATCTTTTGGGGGAAAAGTTAGCTAGCTTGGACTTGGATTAAGCGCGTCTGGCATTAATATTTCCATTTTTTTTTAAGTTAGGACCGTCGATAATCGAAGGGGAGCGCTGCTTGTTCAGGGCGGTGTTAGGGTTAGGGGTCAAACGTCATTCGATGACGAACACACATTCACAAGATCAAAGTTATTTATACGTCCGCTAGAAGTCGCTTGACTCTAAAATGTAAATCTGGGTCGTAATTTGACACTTGCACAAACGACTAGGTGGAGGACAGGCTGACAGAAACACACATTTACATTTACTTAATGATAAACAGCAACATTTGGTTTTGATCATGTCATGCTTGTTAATGACAGCTTAAACTTGTGGAAAGTGCACAAGGTTGGGCTTCTTCAAAGTTTGTCTTTGTACTTTGTCAACAATTCATACTAATCAGACTCTCTTAACATCTTAACAATACTGAACCCTGTTAACAGCTGGATTCTTGTGCTTGTTTTTACAGATTTCAGATGGGTAGATGTGCTTGGAGCTGTTTCTGATCCTAACACTCTCAGTGTGAAATCAGAATTAGCGTCTTTCCAAAACAATTCAGGGGTCACGACTCCCCTCGTCGGCTAACAAAATCCCTGCATATCCTTCCAGGAACAATCTGTGTCAGAGATCTCCCCCACACTCGAGGGCTCTCCTGGATTTGTTAAGCAAACAAACCTGATAGCAATCTCTCCCTGTACACCGATGCTGATTTGCATTGCAAATGATCTCGATCAGCGGACACCGCGGGGGAGAATGCTACGATTTTTTTTGTCCTACAACAACAAAGGGAAAGCCCTCGCATCACACCTCCTTATCCACAGCCAGATTGGAACCGGTCTGCGCTGACGGAAGTCTTATCTCTGCTGGCCTTCTGTCTGCTTGAAGCGACAGGGACCTCTGCACACAGCGCCCGGGGGGGCCGCCAAACGCTGACGGCTGTGTAAGCCATAATGTACAGTACAATCACAGGCTCTTTATAGTCCATACTGACAATGTAGAGCAGTTGAAGTAACATACAGAAAGGGAATGAGGAAAAGGAAAGATAGAAAACAGAGAATTTAGCCAATTACCTGGAACTCAATGCCATAGTTCTCCCTGCAGAAGTCCCGTAGTTTAGGGTAGACGTGTTCTTTCAGTGCGTTCCTCTCCGCCTCTGTGTCTGGTAACCAAACAAAGAGAAACATCATTGGTGTTAGACAAACGTAATTAAATACAATGTAAAGCATTTGTGTCCAGGCACAAGCGAAGACATCATTCAGCATCCTTTTTTTTCTCCACTTGATACGATTGTAAAGAAATGAACTCCATATCACTGTGATTCCTCCGCGTTAAAGGAGATCTATTTTATTAACTTTCACCATTTATTATGTCAGTCTGGGACTCCTTTTGAGTAGCGGTGTGAGATGTGTTGCTCAAAGGCCTCCTTATTTATCATATCAATCAGCATCAATAAAAACCCTAATTTCAGCCTCTGCCCGTAACAGTTCATTTTAAGCTACTGTCTCTTTAAGACTCCCCACATGCACACTTTCCACCGATTGGCTAGCTCTGTTTGCAGTAGAATATAATAGGATAATAAAGTTGGAAAAATAAGGAAAAATACGACTCATTTTTCAACATCTCTGCATTCAGACCAAAGTGAAGATTAAACTAGAGAACAACTGAAGCTGTTAAATTCCTAAAGCTGCAAAACTGCTTCCCCTTTTAAACATTTTAAAACCTGATTGTAAGAGTAATAGCAATCTAAATGGCATGTTTAAAAACCCTTGATTTTGCTTTTGAAAATTAAATAATTTTGGCTTTTATTGTGAAATTATTTCTGTCCTTAACAGTACGCCATCTGCTGTTTGAATTCAACATTGCTTTTATTTTGCAATAAAGTAAGATAAGCTGGATTGATTGACAATAAATTAACAATAAATTAATATTGCATTTGACTCGTCAGCAGAGCTTTCTGAGGGTGCAGTCACACTGGCCATCCATACCGTGCCTTACCTATCTATCTACTCTGGTCACAATAAAAACAAAGCCTTTGACACGAAAATCAACATTTAAAAGGAGGACATGCTGGCTGACTGCTTTGTTAACAGAGAAGGCAGCCCTTCAACAGAGCCTGTTTCCTTATCTTCTGATGATACAGTAAGGTCATTCAGTCAATATCTTACACATTGGGGCGTTTAAAAAAAAATTGTTGCCTTGTCATTTGAGTCGCAGATCAATAAATAAGCCTGCATGTGTATCATTTTTAAGCACATAAAATCTTGAATAACCTAGAAGAGCTGCTGCTGCTGACACACTGTTGAAGAATGCAGGATTGTCCAGCATCACACTGGCAGTGATCATATTGGACAGTCAGAGTGTCGCACACACACACTGAGCGCCCACGGCTTGTTGTTGTGTCCCACTTTCTCTCTCTCTCTCTCTCTCCTCTCTTTCTCTCCTCTCTTTCTCACTGTCTTCCAAATGGTTACTGTAATGTATTCGGACAGGCCCGGCCTCTTCCTCCCCTCACTTCCTCTGACGGATGGACAGCTTTAAAAACAGAACATAACCGGCAGAGAAAACCTTTTTTGTTACCAAGACTCTGAACATGTGAACACGCATATGCAAACACCCTTATGGTGTCCGTTGGCAAAGAAAAACCCCTAACACATCTAGTCTGACGTATCTTCTTCTCTACATCTATCTTTAGTAAGGCTCTGAGCGGTTATCGTGCGTGTATCCGCTCACAGCTACGCGGTCAAAATGTCAAATCAAAAGCGAACGGCGGTAATAGTATGCAAATGAAATAAATGGCAGTTGCTGGATCAGTGGAGCCCTCATTTCATTCCATCAGAGAGACATAACAGGACTATAAATGTGAAATATATCTCCCAGGTGACATCCTAAAAGCTGAAATAGCAGCGTTTATGGAATTTAAACCCGTTTGGTAAGCAGTGAAAAATAGCAGATACCCAAAACTGTGTTCTTCTTCTCTCTCTCTTTTTTTTTGTTGTGGGATGATGATGAGTTATGGCAGCCGAGCGTATGTGTGTGTGTCTCTACTGTGTGCGCACCCACATGCAAAGAAAAACAAAGCCTGGATGTTACATTCGCCCTCTATCTCACTGCGTTTGTCCCTCCCTCCAATTTTCCAATCTGTTCATTTCAACAGTGCAGACCAATCTATCTAGGCCTTTTCAAAAACGTCCTGTCAGCTGTCCTTTTCTGCCTTCCTTCTGCATCCTTTAGTGACAGTGAAAGTTTGACAGTTTCTTTTTTTAGTTTCAGTTGTTTTGTTCAGTTTTAAGTTAAACCGTCCAAACAAACATGTCATCATATCATGCTCATTAACATTTACTTTCACTCTCTGAAGATGATGACACGATTTTTCGTCAAAGAAAAACAGATTTTTTTTTTTATCTCTGCCTGATGTCTGAGAATACTCTCAGTTCAGCCTCAGCCTGATAGAAGCGGTTTCAGGTACTGTGTCCCCCTTCCTTCCAAGGCCACTGTCTTCTGTTTTGCCAGTTCTCTGGAGCCTCACAAACTTTGGCGTGCCCTTTTTCCACTGTGCCCCTGGTATAGGACCATATAAGGAGATCTGTGATTTTGTGATGTCATAAAATGACCATGATAAAAAATTGATCGGATAACCCTCAAATGACCCTGATGCTAAAGTGTAAAGAAAATGCACTTCCTTGAGTTCCTCCTGCTGCAAAAGCTGGGTATCCCTGATAGATCCCATATTAAAATGTCTATTTGTACAGGAGACATAAACGTGTTTACAGGCTTAGTAAAATTTAAAATAGTTTTGGTCTCACAACCAATTTATAATTCACAAAAACGCTTTTATTTGACTGAAATGCCGATCTAGATACCTGAGCACATCTGGTACTGACACCCCACCTCTTTGCCTTGTTACTAGGTTGATCGAAAGTTAAGTGAAGACTGAGACAGCATTTTAAAATGGCAAATGCCATCAGAAACCAATGGGTGACGTCACTAAGACGAGTCCATGTTTATATAAGTGAGCTTTGAAGCCTGCGTGATTACTCCGACAGACATTCACTCACTGATTTGAAATTTTGCCCATGTTTAATCCAAATATCCAAGATAGCAACACGACAGTATGTCTGCAAATATTTAGTGGCATAACAGAGTGACACTGAAAAGAACATACCTCATTTTTACAGTTTTCTGGCCCTTTTAAAATAATCTCTTGATCACAAGCCAAAAGGCTAAGCTGCAATCACTCATAACAGTAGAAAGAAAGCTACCCTGACATTGTCTAAGACAGCGGTCACTCTCCAGCTGCCCCCTCTTCGAGTCTCATCAACCTGACTCAATCACTCCGCTCTCATCAAGCGACACACACTGACACTCCAGAGACACTCAGTATGCAAACCTGCACACACATCTCTGATTAAAAGAGAGAGAGAGTGTGAGGACACATTACAAGTGTCGCAGCAAATGGAACAACGCTGTGACATAATGGACATCCTCGTTGACATGGGGATCATAGTCGAAGAAGTGGAATTACTGATCTGTCTTAAAGGCTAAATTAATCTCGAAATGCCTTAAAACTTAGTTTTCTCTAGTTGCCAGAAGGGGGAGACATGTTTGCAAAAAACATCTGATTTTCTATTTCATCTATTTAAAAAAATAAAAAATTAAGATTTTATTTGGGTCGCAAAATAAATTTGCAATTTCACTTAGCCTTTAAGATTTACATTTGCAGTACACATTTGAGCCACATGAGGCGCCATAACTCTACCACACTCCCGTTTTCTGCCTTAACAATCAAGTCATCGTGAGCGCTAAAGTTAGCAACAGGAAATGGATACTTGGCTAATTAAAAAGAAAGAACCAGCTAAAAAACTGTGTTTGCCAACCTGTCCCAGCATATGAGTAGGTGTAAGCCAGCCCCTGCTTTACAAACAATGGCCAAAGACCTAGCTAAAGAGCAGACTGCAGCTAATGTTAGCCAAAATATGGCTGACGGTCACATTCAACCCACCGATGACGGCGCAAGTGGAAGGGTCAAGGTGACGAAAATGGTCAGGAATGTTAATTTATGCAGAAATGTGCTTCTCTCACAATTATAAGACCTGTGAATTGGGTCGCGATGGTTTGTCATTTTCAAAAACTAGATCACCAGAAAAATTTTGGGAAAAACTGTTCAAGAGGTTTTGATGCCCCATGTACAGAATCTATAGTCTTCACCGTGGGTTTGAATCCGAATCCATGTTTAGGCACCACCACATAAGCCTTAAGCAATGGCAAAAATGCCCCAAAAAAACTATGACTGGGTTTATCAGCTGTATAAGATATCTGGATACCTGGATAAAAATCCGAGGACAGAACATCCAATGGACGTCCTTGTGTCACAATGGACACATTCAACATGGAACAGGCAGCGATGGGGACTCCTCCGTCTCCCTGACAGAATCCTGAATGATGTTTGATTAAGCTTCCATAACAGAGGTTTCCCCCAGAACAAGTGTTAACATAAAAATGTACGAGAACAAGTTCATTGGGTAACATCTGTGCAAGCAGCTGCTGCCTGAAAAGCCAACAGTGGGATGTTTAGGGTGTGTGTCATAAAATATTCACATTTTTTTGTTTATACACACTTCACATTTCACTGATTATAGAAAAAAAGGATGACTGATTCTTCAGACTGCTTTTTGTGAGCTCAGTCTGTAGGGACTTGGGTTGGGAACCGGAGGGTCGCCGGTTCAAGTCCCGGCACGGACCAAGTCCGGAAACTGGTCTGGTAACTGGAGAGGTGCCAGTCCATTTCCTGAGCACTGCCAAGGTGCCCCTGAGCAAGGCACCGAACCCCAAAACTGCTCTGGAGCGCTCGCTGTGGGCAGCCCCCTCACTCTGAGACCTCTCCATTAATGCATGTCACTAGAGCCCTGTTTGTGCATGAGTGTGTATCTCGGCCTATGTGTGTGTTAGACAGAGTGTAAACCGAATTTCCCCTCGTGGGATTAATAAAGTGTAAATTATTATTATTATTATTATTTCTGGATTCAAATCTCTTTCCTTCAGACAGATTGTCAGAGCAATCAGATGCTAAAATCAGATCAGATGCTTATATTAAACCTGTTCATGTATTGCTGTGGTTGGAGATGACGATAAATAAAGTACAGTTTTCAACTTCACTAAATAACTTACTGCTGCTGAGTTCTGATTCCTGACAACTCTTTGGTGAGGAGCACAAGCAGTCATTTTATGAAAGGTAGGGACAAACGTTCAAAAATCTCGACTGACATTTCTAACAGTCTGGAACAAATTGGCAACTAATGAGGTAGCTCCAAGGTTTTTCCCTTTGAAATGTCAGATTTGTTTGTAAAGCAAGACAGAGCACGGTATTAAGGACCCCGCTCTCAGCACAACAGAGTTTAAAAAAATGGCAATGTTTGTGGTGAATTTGTTCGTGTGCAATTTTCTGTCAAATTCTCTTTTGTGTTGGGAGCCAAAGGTCGGATTCGAACTTTGGCTGTCCACCTGAAGGACCGTGGGCTTCTGCACCACAAAGTTGCACTTGCCAAACTTAAATGATCAAAGTCATACTGGGCTGGAGTACTCAATCAGTGGAATATTAAAGAAAAGTTAAAACATCGAATAATAAAGAAATACAAACGCAGGATACAGGTTGAAGTTTCAGGCCCAGGTTTGTTGTGCGTCTGAAGGCATGTATGTTCAGGGACTAGCACATAACCTTCCAGAAAGTCCGGAGTTTTGTCACAGAATGACATTACAAAATATACAGGCTAAATGGACTTTAGCTTGTAGCCTATAGCGCTTTTCAAGTCTCCTGACTGCTCAAAGCACTTTACAATGCAGCTCACACCTACACATTCACACACTGATGGTAGAGCCTGCTAAGTGACAATTAGAAGTAACTAATTACATTCATACAGATTCACAAGCCCCCCCGGCGAAGCAGGGGACCCTGACGGGATTTAAGTGTTTTGCCCAAGGACACATCGGAAATGTGACTCCAGGAGCTGGGGATTGAACCCCTGACTACACAAGAAATGATGGTGGGGGGCCCGCCAAAGTCAAACTCTCCTGGTAGCTTTTTAGCTCCATTTTTTTTCCCTTTGAATAAAGTTTGTTTAGTTCAGAAAATACAGCATAGAATTGTTTCACTTCTCCAAACTTACCTCACAAACCTACATAGCGCAGCTTTAAATTAATTTCTAAGCCCATAATAAGACACACGCCTATTATTATTATGAAGCTCCATGTACACAAGCGCTTCTTGCTTTTCTGCGTTGAAGCATCATATCATAGACTCCTCATATCAAAACTATACATTTGCTGTTTTATGTAGTGCGATACATTTTGACAAACCATGTCACATTTGTTTTTATACTGCTTCACTGGGAACGTCAGAGCCTCAGCATCATACTTATAATCCCCAGTTTTGTCCATCGAATCTTGGAAGCTGTCTGCTGTCAGGATGACAAATCTATCTGCTAAATATTTCAATTCTGCCCGTGTCCTTGATGTGGTGGCATCTTCTGAACAAATGAAGAGACTTTGTATTATACTCAAGGAGAACTTAAGTGTGGGAGAGGTGTTAAATATTCATGTGAGTGTTGAAGTGAAGTAGCTATTCATCACAATGAAATATATTCTAAATACAGGAAAACTACAGTTACAGAAAAGAAGACTTCTCCTTCCATGAAGTTCACAGATAAATATACTAGTCGATTCACAAAAATATACAGTTATGAATCAGAGTTTAGCAACACTTGCAGCATGACCACATATAATTCTATCTACCAATTATGGTTTGAAAGTCAACAAAACGATACTCTGAAGCCTTCAAATGTTAGATGGGGGCAACAGCAGGTCTTTACCAATAAACCATTAAGGATCTGCAAACATCTGACTCATTAGCTTAAGCATTAGCATAAGCAAAGGTGCCATGAGGTTTTAGCGGGCACAGCGGCATGAATCATCCAGTTAACACCTCATATTCATATTCTGTTGTGGTTTTGGATTGCTTTGTGCCAAAGTCAAAAAAAAAAAAAGTAACATTATATTCACCCCACACCCTTAAAACTTTTTGATTTTCTGTAATGTGTGAAAAGAGGAATATACTTGTGAACATTTTAACAATATTTTTTAAACATTCCTGGACCGTGGGAGGAAGTCGGAGTAGCCGCAGGGAAACTTTACACAGAACATTTTCACACCGGCCACTGCACCACCATACAGCTGACTTACATCTGTGCCAGCAAAAAGATAGTTTGGCTACCGAAAGTTTGTAATTGGTGGCCATTATGGCGAGTATTTAAAATATGAAACACTATCCCAGTGGGGCCAGCAAAAAACATACTTTGGCTATTGTGTGTTCTGGCTTGGTGACCATGAGGACTAGAACTTAAAATATTAAACACTTTCCCTCTTGAGCCACCAAAAACATACTTTAACTACCAATTGTTTGGGCTTGGTGGCCATTATGGCTAGCTTGAATTATAAAAACTATCCCTCTTTCAATGAAGCCAAAAAAATAAATAAAAAGGTTCCCAAAATAAATATATCTTCCAAGAGGGGATGAAATTTAACATTTAATATCTGTTTATTTCAACCTCAATTATGAGTATCAGGCCCACAAACTGTCCCCCATTGAAGTCCTTGATGTGCTCATAAAATAAAATTCCCATTAGTTCGAAACCACTTGCAAACCACACTAGTTTTCTGGAGGTTAATTGCACTGGTAATAACTGTGTAATTTTACGCAGGTGTGTCTAGCTGGCTGCTCGCTATAACCATTGCCATTCCCCGGTGAAATGTTTTTACAGTGTGTTCCATAAAATGGCTCAAACACCGAGGGAGTTAAGCCGAGAGTGAGAGGGCAACTGCTGAATTTGTCAGAACGACATCCTAAGGGGAGGAAAAACGCTCCACAGCACTCTGGGAAAAAAAAAAAAAACTCAGAGAGAGGTCAATAAAAAAGCTGCTTGTGCCAAAAACCAGAAAGACTTGAGCTTCCTCATGACACTCGAGGGGCAAGAAATAAGCTCTGAGCACGTGCCTTAAACTGCCACAATGCCGCAGAACGGACTCGCCCAAAATAAAAATTGGCACTGAGAAGCAATTTGTTAAACGAAAGCCAGCCTTGACACAGCCGTTACCGACTGTCATCTCTCCCTTAGTCCTTTCTGCTTCCTTTGTTCCTTTACCAGACTTCATTCAAAAAAAGTGCCGATATAAAGAGAGACAATAATTTTTAAGGAAACACACCAGAATCCCCCATTTGTTCTCTGTCAACCAGAATCCATTAAAAAAAAACTGCCTATTTAAGGGAAGACATCACGTAAAAACAAAACCACGTAATTCCTAAAATCTGAGATTAAAACCTACAACACAAATAAAAATAGAACACTGGGAATAATTGTGGAGTGATAAGTAATGTAATTAGCGGTCTCTGCGGTGGTATACTATAGCCTTGATGATGCTGCGTTGGAGGGTAAGATGATTTTTATGCGTCACATCCCTAAGGCCTCGTGCTTTTATCAACTTTAAACGGCTTAAGTGATAGCTCACATACAAATAGCAAATAACCTCTGCCAGAGCCCCTCAGGAGGCGACTACAGCAAGGTAATGGAGTTGTCTTGATATGCTTATAAGAACATCCACACACACACAAATGCACAACAGTACACACAGCCGTATTGACAGACGAGACAGGCTGCATAATGCACACAAAAATAAATCACGTTAGCCCTTCTCTTGTTTGTTGCAGCCGTCTGTTTACTGGCAAAGAACAGATAGCGAGGGTTTTTCTTTTTTTTTTTTTTGTAATTGGTCAACTGTGGCCTCACACATACAAAACATACACGAGTAAACACACAGATCCCTCCACCTGAGCCAAGGAGTGATTCATTGACATCATAGAGGAAGGATTTAAGTCTACTTAAATTTGTTGTTTGGCTCACATTTTGGCAACACTTCGAAGAAACCCTTCTATAGTCTGAGCTGGTGTTACTAGAGCCCCTAGTGGTACTTTTGAAAACTACACGGATCGACATTGTCAGTCATTAGTCAGTGAGGCACCTTTTCTGAAACAACTATGACTGTGGCAAAAAAACAAAAAAACATTCACACCTAAATGTCCAAGAACCCGACAGATCTGCAGATAATATTATCCAATATTAGCTTATCTAGCGACTATCGGTATCTGCTAATTTTATCGCAGATGTGTGCCAATCTTACTAAATTTACTCACCAGTCAAATAGCATTTAATTTCAGTGTGATTGTATTACACTAGCAGTTTTTTTCAGCAGAGTGTGTTTCATGGATGACAACACGTCACTTTCCAGATTGTCAAGACGTGATGCACTTACAGGACATGCAGAGTTACTTTACAGTTAAGTGACTATCTTATCTTCCTTATACATCTTTTCCACAAGTGTTTGATAACTGCATTTGAGTAAACAACGCAACAAATGTGTAAATGCACATCTACGTACCTATCAATACAGATTTCTTAGATCTCAGAAAGATATCGGCCAATATATCGGTTGGGCCCTAAATTTGACGTTTATTTGCTACCTTGTTTATCTTTACATGAGCAAGTTTTATGGAGTAAAGTACAAAAATCTAGAAATGGATTCCTTGTGGATATAATATCCACGTCATGAAGTGTTTGTGTGGTTACAAGGTTGTTGTTCAGTAAACCAGACACAGGGAAGCTCTGTACTGCCCTAATTAAAAGGGTTTTACATAGCTATAAAAAACCCTGTGTACTGCTTAGTGGTTAGAGTGTACTTAGAGAAAACACCATCTCTCTATAACACATCATTATGAACACTGTAGTGTATACAGTAGTACAGTAGGATCCAAATACAGTGACGAAAGAAGTGCAATACTGTTCTATATCAATACTAAAATTGTTCTTTTTGAGACGAACGAACAGCAAAGGTCCACGAGTGCAAACATGCCGTTTGAAATGCATAGCAGTTGTGTGTGGCTTTTGAATGAGGCCATTCGGGGTCGGTGTGTGTTCAGCAGAGCCGACGTTAGAACCAGGGAGCACATCAAACTCCTGTCACTGTGGGTGAAAGCAGAGAGAGGTCCCACATTCACACAGAGACGAACAAAAGTGCTCTTTATTGTACAGCTGTGATGATCACTGCAGACATGTTGTGTAGTGTCTGGTAACACAAACACTGAGTGATCTCCAAAGTGATTTACTATTTTACAGAGCACTCAGTAGGAAGATCGTCTGAATGGGTGATGTCTAAATCCACGAGGGCCATGTTATTAATTGATGTCTTAGTTTGATAATGTATACAGTAAATGCACAGTATGCACGGTGAATGCTATGGTAAAAGTGTATGGATAGCCCCCTCTAGTGAACATGGAGAAACAGGCTCTGCAGCAACAATAAGGGCAGACCAGGGTCACAGAATAAAACTGCATGTGCACTATAAATCAGATAGCAGGGATTACCGAACACACAAAGTTTGCAGGTATTTTTTTGAAGTCTGAATCCGTTTTTTTTAGTGAAAAACAGCTGCAGCTGTAATATTGACATCAGTAAACTCATTTAATTGTCCAATAATTGACAGAGTGGGAGTGTCAAGACGTAGTGGAAGGTTAGGTACACGTTTGTCATAAAGTGGCCTGAAGGATTAATTACATACAGCACAAATGTCATAAATATAAGGAATGTAAAATCTAATTCTGATGTGATGAAATGGAGTCAAAGTAGCAGGGAAACATCAGGGGGCTTCTGTTTGAGACAAAAAAAAGAAGCTGCGTTTCCACTGAAGGAACTTTCCCCCATGGATGAGGAACTTTTTCACTCCAGGGACTAGGGTCTAAATAAACTCCTGGGCATTATTTAAACCCCCCAGAACAAAAGCCCCTTCTCTTTGGCTATTACTGCCTTAAAGTACAGAGAGATTTTTTTATTGCAGCACTGAGCATTTTGATTGGTCTTGTCTTCACATCATAAACCACAAACGCCCTAAAAAGGTGGACAGCAGGCTTTGCGTTAATGCGTTGAAAAAGAGTTATGCTGCTCGAGCAATTTTTACTGATTGAGAAAATGTTCTCAGCTTCAGTCTCAACTCCAACAATGACGGGTTCAATCAAAACCTCTTCTCTACGGGTCTTTAAACTTGGTATTATGGATGGTGACACAAGCAACAATGAGAAGGAGGAACCTTTTCCACGAAAAAGCTCCTGGGACCAAAAGTTCCTGTGTTGTTTGTGTGTGGTGGAAACGCAGTTTCAGAGCACTGGATGTTAAGCTTCACCTTCTTTACCCAGGCTTAAACCTGGCTTCACTGAAAGCAACGCCTCACAATTAGCCCTTATCACAGCTTTGATATACTTTGTCCATTTGCGCCAACGGTGTGAAAAAGCTTTTCGGAAGTGCCCGCCTCATCATTTTTCGTTCTATGAGTACATCGGAGCGGTAAATTCCTGCTGTTGCGGGATGGCGTGAATGACTGAGTCAGCTACAGGTGGTTTAACAACGCCAGACTTTTTTTCTTTATCGTATATTGCGAGCCATAAGAGAGTGATAATAAGATGTTTATTCCATCCACAGCAATTTCATCCACTATAAAGCAGGCGAATGACAGTGAAGTGTCACAAAGGAAACTTCCTCGTCTTTTAATCCTTGCATGCCCTCCTTCTCTCTCACCCTCTCATAGCTTACTCTACTTCCTTTGCCATGTTTACTCCACTTTTACTGAGCCTATTTTTACCCCCCTCACCCAGAGGGTATATTCAAATACGGAGCTGCAACTGGGTGTCTCCCTCACCACCCCGACTGTCTCACACTCTCCTCACACCATGCACTCAGTGTCAAAAAAACGAATCTGTTGTTCGAGTGTGTTACGAGAATAACTCAGGCAACAATTCTCATATTCAACGACATATCAGTGACCCCGTTTGATCTGACTCAGATATATTACTCAGGTGTTTGATAAGGTAAAGTTGGTTTTTTTAAATGCCACTTACTTTTCATTTAAAGTAGATCAATACAGAATGACAGGTTTTAAGTGGCTCAGTGTCATGTCAAGATGGACATGATTTGAAGCCAAATACAAGGATCAGCTTCAAATACTACAAGAAAAAGCATAATTGCTATGGATACAATATGCTCTATTCTTACAGCAGAACAAGAGTGTGCCTACTATATTTGAGGGTCTGCAGGCTTGTAGAGAGTATGCAGGACGGGGAAAGAGAAGAGGGGGAGGGATGCTTCTTACCGTCGGGGTTGGAACAGATGAAGACCCGGACGCTGCGGCCGGTGGGGACGCTGTTCGGCGGCAGCGCGTTGATGTTGCCGCTGATGGCTGCCCTGCGCATCGCCGACTCCCGCGGGCAGGGCTGCCTGCTCCCCACTCCCGACGGCCACATGGGGGGCGACTTCCAGCGTGGCTGTATCCCCGAACAAATCCGCACACATACGCAGACACACACACACACACACAGGAAAGGCAGAGAGAAGGGGTAATGTTAACGTGGCCAGGAGCGCACATGCGGGCACGTGAACAGACAGTGCATGCTTGCGCTCAGATTCTCTTGATTCATCCACACATGGTGCGTTGAACGAGGCGAAGGCAAAAAGGGTTTTTATTCAATTCTAACTTTGGGCACATTTCTGGCACTGACTTTGTCCCTGCGGACAAAATGCCTCCTGAACCTGAGCCATTCCTCCAGTCCAAATGCTTTATTTTCATTTTTCTGCAACGGTGACTTTAAAAAAATGCAATTGCTTAGTATTATTACATAAATAATATACATATCCAATTGCAGGAATTACAATAATTTGAAGAGTGACAAAAGTCCGCTTTGCCTTTCTCATAACGCCCATGTTAAACATCAATCAAGTCCGAATGGATCAACAAAATGTTCTCCAAACACAAGAATGAGATATTGAATGTGTTTGTGATTGCATTCGTGATGTAGGGATATAATAATAGGACATTACGCACAGCCTACTACCGTCATGGTGCATGCGTAATTTGTATAGTACATGTCCTTGGACGCATTCATGAATTTTCATGCCACTGTGGGACAAAACAGACGAAACAGAACGAGACGACACAAAAGTCGAACAGACGAGCAAGCCAAGCATCAGTCGTATTCCCACCCAGGAGAAGATGCTTGTCAAGGCGAATAACCGCTAAGAAAGGTTATTCCGCCTGGAGCTGATGTCAAGTCGCTGGTTTTCCGGAGTTCCTGAAATCTTTGTTTCAAAGCCGGAAAAACTAAGGGAAAAGACGACAAAAGGCAGGGCAAAGTTGGGGTAGTCCACTAACGACTACTAAATAAAATCCTCTGATAACAAGACAACTAAACACCAGTGAGGCGACGCATCCACAGATAGGACTTGACTACGAGGGATGCCGGAGACCGGCACAACAACAGGACACTTCTTGTTGCTCACATTCATTCGCTTCATTTCGAGGCTTTCGAAAAGATCCAAGCGTCGAGGACGGTAAACGGAAGATAAAAACGCCCATCAGAGTCGATGTGGCTGATAGGCGACATCGAGAGACGGTGAAGCGGACGCCGTGTGTCGGAGCGCTCCCCTCGGCATCCTGCTGTCTCTGCGAGCCGACTGAGCTCTGAGAGATGGAGAAGTGTGAAGCTCGGGGAAATTAAAACACCACCACCGGCTGGCTTTTTCAAAATAAAACACTCCCTCTCACAGGCTTAACGATGCTGCGTTCTCCCCATTAGGCTACGGAAAGTTTAAAGTGAAAATGACGATAGTATTTGAACAGAAATTATCAAAATGAAGCTTCTAAACGAATAAAATCATAATTGTGTGTGTGGTTTTTTAAAATCGCTCAGCACCTTGTACTCACCTAGCTTGTCCCAATGGTGTTCACGCCTTTACATTGAAAGATAAGTATCCAATTCCAGATTTCTCAGTCTTTTTCAGTGAAACTTGACTGAGGTGACTGGAGGAGCTCTTTCTTTATTTCTCCCCCTCTCTGTCTCTCTCTCTCCTTCCTCAGTTGGGCAAACTGGTGCTTTCTGTGTCACTGTTTATTGCACTGGACAGCAAAGTCAGCAATGATGTGTGTTAAAGGTAGAGTCAGTCACTTTTTCCTAAAACAAATGCAATGCTGCTTAATCATCACACAAGCTGCCATACATTTGTAGTAACTATAGTGATTTAGTTTGCTGAGAGTCTGTCCTCTGCCTGGAACTTGATCTTTTGTTTTGGTTTACCTGGGACATTTCTGGGCAATTCAGTCATTGGACTTGATTCAAACTGGAAATTATGATGGACGTGGGGTCGTGGACATAGCACCGAAGAAGAAAAAAATATCCCCACAGTGAGGGTAGACCTGAAGCAAATAAAGCTCGCAAAAATAGGTTGAACCTTGGGTTGGTTTTACCAGCCAATGCATAGTTTTGTCTGCTTTCTGTTAAACAGATTGGTGCCAAACACAGACGGATAGCTTGTGCGAGTGTGCTGTAGCTCACAGTGTAGGTACAAGCACTACATGTAGGCCTACACACTACTCAAGAGTGCAATGAGCTCAGGAGGAGGGTCCAAGTTTACATCTTTTGTTTACAAGCTGCAACAAACAACTGACTATACCTTTATTTCCATTTTCACTTTAACCTGTCACACAAAGGACTTAGTAGCGCTAAGTTAATGATTATATCATTCAGCTGTAAAGTTTACAATTATTTAATGGTAGGCTAACTGCCATTTGCCTTACACTCAGTCGCAAAAGTCACATAAGGTGTACATGGCAAATGATAAAATAGGTTGACATTTTTACAATGATAAGCTAAACTATTGTTTTGCTTTGTGATGCTAATAATAGAAGTGACTGAAACGTAGGCCGTGTCGGAGGCAAGGCTAGCTTAAAGTTCTTTCCTGATGATTCGGCTCATTTTCTTCCTCAAGAGTTTAGGACATTAATACCTACTGCATAATTAACAGACAATTAACAAAAAATGTTTTAGCATTCCTTTTTAAGTCAAACTGTAAATGTGTGCTAGCTTAAATGACACTTTGAGCTAGCTTAACTTGCTAGGAATGTACTGTAAATGTTGAATTTAGCAATTTTTCCCAGTTTTCTTTCACAACATGTAGACATTGCTGAAGTAGGTTAAATTAGCCTTTTTTTGTAGATGTACCTCGCTGAGTAGGCTACATATTTACCAAAGTTAAACATATGCTCTTTTTTCTGCAAAAACTTAAGAAGCTTAAACTTAAATTATAAAAAAAATGTAACATTAGACGTTAGGTAAACTCGAAGTTCCTACTCTAAAATTTTTTCCGTACTTGCTTTCACACAGGCTATAATTGCTAATTGAAATTTACCTGGAACTGTTGTCACCCGTTTTCCATTTAAACACATTCAGCGAGCTTAAATCAAAAGCAAAACAGTAAAATTAGGTTTACAGTATGCTTTAAATTTTTGGGGATTTTGACTTTTTTGAATTAATTATATCTTCCTAATATGTATTGTGGACTACTTATTTTAGAAAAAAAGCTGCTGGATGTCCTTTGCTGAGGATTGGGGTTGAAGCAGCAGCTGCCCTGTGTGAATGAAGGGGGGGTTGAATTAATTGCCTTATCGATAAATGTACCTCTGCTCTGCAGCCTCTGGTTATTCACGCTGGAAGTTTAAGTGCATTGGATTTGTACTAAACGGAATTGATTACTGTGCTGTTCTTGTGAGGGGGAAATGCTGAACCATATATTTCCACCCCCTCTCAGTCTCAGTGTTTAGTGGGCAGCAGCGAGCATTTCTCTGAATCTGATGAAGAGTGTGTCAGTAGCCTGAACCTTAAGTTCATCCCACTGCACTAATGCTTTAAGTTATGATCATATAAAAGATGCATCAAGTGTTTGAACGCGTAAGGCCCTTGGCTGATGTTTCATATGAGAGCTTTGGCAATACCGATGAAGAGAATCACTTTCAATTCGTCTCAGAACTTGTGCATTTTTAAGGCCATGTCTCTCATTTCTAACCTGAAAGGTTCCTAATTTAAAGGTAAGAAATAGGTAAAGGTCAAGCTTTTAAAATATATTATGGTATAGACAGAAATAAGTGGGGAGAGGCTGACAAATACAGTAGTAAGACACCATGTTCTCATTGTTCCAAATCAATACACACACCACGAATGACAGCTGACTAGCAAGAAGCTGTACAAGAAGCTACAAATCTTTCCCTCGATTGCACATTTCATTCATTACATTCAGGCAGTTTCTGCACTAAATGCACATTTATATTCACATAACACAGACTTAATCCCAGCACATTTTATAGTCTAGGGAGAACATTACCATGACTGCAAATGCCAAATTTAACACATCATTTACGTAAGATAAAATAAGCACTAGATGACTTACTGTTCTGCTGCAGGTCTCAGGGATGATTCTAGTGCTCTGAAGGCTCACACCGACCCATTTAAGGCAGCCTGCGGGGCCACCAGCCCAAACCAGAGCAAAACTCAGACTGGGAAAAAGCTTAAGTTCAGCGCCGGGGACCGGATCCTTGTTCCCAACAGTGTTGTGACCTTTCTTTACTTGATTGTTCCGCTCCAGCTCATAATCCCCAGTCAGTTAATCATGAGTGCACCTGCACTGGATTAATGCACCGCAGTCATTCGAAAGGATGCACTTTACATAGCTTGTTGGCATGATGTGATGTGGCAGCAAAAAGGGTGTTTTTGCATGTGCGAGCAGGGGTGTTGTTTCTGGGCCATGTGAACATTACCCGTGGGCTCCTATAAAAGTAGAATCTGTGGCATGTTTTAGGGCCCTTCCCCCCCTGAAACCATTTAGCAGCCTTCATCAGTTTGGTGCCCCTAGTGTGAGTAAACACCTTCGGGTGAGTGTTTGTGCATTCAAGCATGTTAACAGTAATTGCAAGTTGTTGGGTTTATTGGCATGTACACATGTGCTGGTGTTAGTGCCCCCCAAACTCCTGGACCCCTCCCAGGGACGATGAGTCACAGTTTTGATGAGATGAAATGTGTCACCTGTAAAACACACAGATACAAAGGACAGACTCACTAGCTGCTCACTTGGAAAACTACCGCATAGACATTTTATGTTCACACATCTCAGACTTTAAAAATGGCTGGTGGTTTCATTAAAACAGCTGGACTGGAATGAAGGTTGTGGGAGTCAGCTGGGAATCTATTTCTGTGGCCTCCAAATTGGTACCACTACATTAACTCCTTAATTGCACAACCCACTCTCAACTGAATTTCGACTGTTAGCTGACTAAGAGATCAAGGTCCTCCACCTACACATGGTGGTGTACAGTTCTTAGCTGTGTGTCACTGATGTGAAATGTTAACTATGACAAAGTCCCAATCATGTTTCCATTTAAAAGGAAATAGTTTTGTGTTTTAAATGTCCTTTTGTCCATTTGGGTGCTAGTGGTGCAGCGGTCTTATGTCCTGTCTACGGAGTCTGTAGTCCTCTGTACCAAACGACCTGTAGCTCCTTTCCAGTATGTCTGTCTCCACTCTCTCTCCTTGATGTCAGTCTCTTTCCACTATCCTGTCTATCCTATAATGGCACAAAAAATTCTGTCATCCATCCATCTATTGATTTTCTTCCACTTATCCAAAGTCAGGTCGCGGTGGTAGCAGGCGAATGATGTCAACTCAGGCTTCCCTCACTCACTCCAGCAATGTTTTCCAGCTCCTCCTGGGGGATTCTGAGCTATTCCCAGGCAAAATGAGATAATAAATCTACCCAGCAAACGCTGGGTATCCTCCCAGTTGGACGTGGTCGGAAAACCTCTAAATTTTGTCATGCGTCATATTAAAAAGTCGTTGTAGCTGTAAAACGTATTTAGGGAATGATTTAAAAAATCCATTCAGGTTCATATGTGAAAAGCAAATTGGCGTAAGAATGAACAAAAATGCAATTAGCTAGGGTAATACACAATGAATGGTAAATACAATGTAGGGGCAATATTGGCCAGGTGGTTGGAGGCTGCGGCCTGCAGGGTGGATAGCCCGGGTTCGGGTCCGACCTGTGGCTCCATTCCTGCATGTCATTCCCCACTCCGCCAGACTTTCTTGGGATTTCTGATGCTATCCAATGTCCTGTCTCTCCAATAAAAGGCACAGAAAAGTCCAAATAGGATACATGTTAGCTAACTTAAATACAATGTAAAAGTTAAGGTTTGGTAGTATTTTGGGTAACCTAAACTTTGGACCCAATTTAGGTGCTAAAAAAAGTGAAAGCAACTATTGTATTCCCTATGGTAAATATAAATGAAACATATGACAGACAGCATGGCTAAAAACATGAGCCTGGTGGACAGAGTGTGCCACACTTGATCCATACTGAGTATATGATCTTCATTCAACACTCAGACCCCACTTTACTCTGGCGGTTATTTCCACAGAGCTTTGACTGTATTCAAATTGGCTCTAACATCACTGATTGTCTGTGTAATCAAAGGTCGCTTCAAACTATCACGGCCATGACACCTCCGCACCTCGCCTCACATTTTCCTGGAAAGAAAGTGCCCGTTTTTATCGTTTCATTTACATGTGCAGGTTTGTCACCAGTGTATGAATAATTGGGTAATTTCCTGATTTCTTGACTTCAATTTCAAGCTTGTGTGAGGAACAGATGCTGCTTAGCAATTTATTTATGCAAAGCAGATTAACTTTGGCACCTTGCAAATCTCTGGGTTTATTCATGAGTGGAAAAAAAAAATCAGACGATAAACAATAGCAGATCTTGTTGCTTTGATTGTTTTGTGCAAATGTTTCGACCACTTTTAGCATTGGGTGTTTTTCCCTTCCTTTTTGTTTCTCCACCACATTCCCCACAGACAACGTTTACCTTCACACATCCCATTACCGCACTCCCATAACAAAAGCCTGGAGATACCCCGGATATAACTGAATAAAAACCTAGCAGTGAAGGCTTAGTGGGACTCAGACATAATCCTGCTATTAGCCAAGACAGGATTCCAATCAGAGCTCGACAACAACATTTTCTCTTACTCTCGCTCTCTTTCACCAGAAACACGAGGTATTAAGATGTGACAAGGCAACCTCCTAACCCCCCGGACGAGATCAGCACATCACACACCTGGATTTAAAAACAAACAGGTGTCAGTAACTCAAGTCTGGATAGTTGTGGAGGAAAATACTATATGTTATTAATGGAATCATTGGGCACAATGATGCAGTGGACCAAGATATTGAAACGATGGTTAAATGATAAAGTGGACAATGTTACTTTATGCAGGTAATTACTTTCACTGTTTTAATTCAATTTAAATATAAAAAAAAAAAAATAGGGGGGCAAATAGGCCAGAATCCTTCTTGGTAAACATTTGAATAATCTATTCATTGTTCTAGTCAGGTCACCAATGTTCGAGTCAAATCAGAATCACAGATGAAGAATCCAAGCTAGGTCCCAGTAGAATCCCTGTCTCCAGAGTTCGAGTGTTTCAGGTTGAGTCCGAGCTATAAGCTTCAGTTCAGTTCTCCACTAGAGCACCTCAAGTTCTTTAACAACGTAAAACACTTCTTTGCATTTATCTCGTCTTCATGTTGATACTGTACGGCTTCAATTGTTAAAACACAAATGATTATTGAGTTGTTATGAATTATGTTGCGAGATTTGCAGATAATTTCTTTTGCTGCATAAATATCTTCTTAAACTTAACTTTAAACAATTAGAGAAGCTGTTACAGCAGCTGTAAATGTTCGGTGATGTCACTGCAGCAAACAAAAGCAAAGCTCTGACATAGCGCTGATGGAACTCAGACAAGTAGGAACACTGATTTGCTCTTATATTTGGAGCTCGACTGAGTGTTTAGTGCCTTTTGATTCATTCATTAACTTAGGACTCTGA
This sequence comes from Symphodus melops, assembly GCF_947650265.1. Lineage (NCBI taxonomy): Eukaryota > Metazoa > Chordata > Actinopteri > Labriformes > Labridae > Symphodus > Symphodus melops. The sequence continues at coordinate 10,769,759 of NC_136710.1, forward strand.
CGACCCTCTAGGCTAGTCTGGTATTAAAATTATTCATGAGGCTTCAGCGCTGTGCATCGAGCCCACCTCTACAAAAGTAGAGACATATCGTTTCTGCGGCGGGGGGATCACTTTTATGAAGGATAAGAGTTATTTGTAGTGAGGGGTGTGTCTGTTTTGACTGACAGATGGGTGTATTGTAGCACTTTGTCAGGAGATTTAAGACCCGCCTCCACTCAGCGTCTTTGCCTGTTACGAGGTTGACCGAAAGCTAGCTTGAGAAAGCATTTCCAAAATGGCGGCCTCCGCGATGGGCTTTAAAACTCCAATTCAGAGACCTGTGGATCACTGAGACTACGTCCATTTGTCATGTATGAGAAAAACCAAGCACAGCAACCAAGTGCAGAAAAGAAAACTATTATTTAAACAAAACCCCCCCAAAAAACTTACTTCAAAATGTCCAACAAAAATCCATGATAAAAATGCAGAGAGCCCAGAAGAATCACAGGAGAAAATCTGACATACACCGACGTTCAACAATGTACTGACAGCAAGAGGGAAGGAACACTGATTCTAAATAGACACTGGGGTTATCAGACACAGGCGAGACTAACGATACAGAAACACTGTGGACTACAAAATAACACAGGAAACACTGAAGACAAGACTCGGGAAATGCGCACAGTGAAAAGAGAAACACAAGGATAAGAAATTACAAAACAAAACAGAAAACACGAAAAACTTCAACCAGAAAAAAACAACATGGAATTTAATTCTTAAGACTGAAATTGCAAAAATATTAAGCGAAACAGGAATCTTAACATTATTTTTTTGACAGTCTATGGAACATTTTAATCACCCCAAACTAATGAGGAGGCTTTCAGGGATTTTAACAGTCTTTAAGTATTTCGTGGAAAAGTAGAGCATAAGACAAATTAAATCTTTAGACCCAGTGATGGCGGTAGAGCTGCAGGAGCTAAATTGAGTTAAAATGAAGACTAGCTTTTCTTGAATAATTACTTCTGATTATTTTAGAAATTAATCAGTTTAGTCTCAGTGTTTGCCGTTGAGGTATTCTTGACACACTTACCTCCTGCTGCTCAATCATCTGAAGTCAATTTTAAAAGATTATCAGCAAAAAAATGTAAAATATTCCAGAATCGGAGCCAGATTCAAACAGACTTTTACACAACATGTACAACTCTCCTCCTACTCCTCTTGCTAACTTCCCTCAGAGTGTGAATCCTCCACCACAACAAGCACCAGCCAAGACACTGCAGTTATATTTGGTTTCTGGCCCTGTGAGATGCATTTATGGGCAACCTTTGTGCCAAGCCAAAAGCCCAGGTGAGGACCACAAAGTTATTTAAATCTATTTATAAAAGACGCCGACATGTTTCGTTGCTAACCAATTAGACGTTTTCTTTGTACTCCAACTGTGACTGTTGGTGCATAATTGATTTGAATCTATGTTGTCACTTTCTTGATGTAGGTGGGAGTGAAGGTGAAGTGATTGCACTCGACACTTAAACACAAAAATACACAAGCACACAGCACAAACATGCTTTTGATTGTTATATAATGAACGTTCACACAGATTTATACAAGTATGTCGACAAACACCAACACAAGAAACGCCCACATTCAAGACGGGATCTGATTCAAAAGTTAAATTTAGGGTTTTTTTTTTTTGTTTTTTTGTTTTTTAATGCTTGAATGGAAATCAACACTCCAGATCTATCCAAAGCGTTTTGGCTCAATATTCAGTACAAGAGAACTTCTGTACTTTCTTCCTGCTCACTGCCTCACAATCATTGCTTCCAGGTTCACTGAGTTTAAACATTAGTAAGTAAACATACTTCTTAACATTTTTGAAGTGCAAACATGTCATTGTGATCTGAGTCAATTAGTTTCTGCATACAGGCCTCATTCTTTTGAAATACATTGGCTCTAATGTATACCCTTCAAATGATTAAACGGTTTTTAGCATAATGTATTTTGTTTTGTTTTTTTCTGATTAAAACCACTTGTATCAAATCACAATTTTCGATAAAATAATAAATTACTGTATATGTAGGGACCTTGGTTGGAAACTGAATGGTGGCCCGTTCAAGTCCTGGTGCGCACCAACACTGGAAATTGGAAACTGCAGAGACACCCTTTGCAAGGCATGTGATGCCCTTAAGCACGGCACCTCTATATATTTTAAAACTGTATTCTCAATTTTAGTGTTTGGTAGGAAAACTTTTTTCCATGAACAATCTGCTTTGTTGCATGTGGCCCAAACAATCTGCACCTGTTAGTTTGATGGAAAAACAGCGGAAGATCAATCAACCCTTAAACAATGATCATAGTCCATCAATAACTCTATTTAGATTGTAAAACATCAAATATCAACCTGCTCTCTTTAGATTTCAAAAGCTCTTCCTGGGGTGTCATTCACAAAAAAGACACCAGCAAGTCTTGACATTTAAAAACAGCTGATTCAATTATTCAATAATAAGAAATAAGTAAAAATAGATTGGTGATTAGAAGGTCAGGTGTTACATCTTTAAACCACAGTTAGGGCTGCCAGTATGCATTAATGGAGTAATGCAATCTACTGTCCCTACTTTATTTCAAAATAAAAGCAGAGGTGAATTTAGTAAACTGTTTAATGTTTAAATGCAACATTTAAACATTAATTAAAATACTATTACTTGGGATTAACTATTGAAATGTAGCAATTAATCATGATTAAAAAATCACAGGACTGGATTATTGGAGGCCAGTGAGTCATGTTGTATAGATTATGTTATCCTTTAAAAAAAACACTAACACTGAACCTGTCTCCTACCTCTAAGTCATATATGTTTCAGAGCACACTACTATAGCAGTGCAGCATTTATTTTTTAATAGAAAATCTTAAATTCAAGATCATAAAGTGTTTTGCTTTCCATTCATTGATTAGCAGATTGAGACTCTGGTAAGAATGTTATTTCATTTTAATATGGACTTCATGGTTGTTGTTTTTTTAATAAATCGGATGAATTATTGCAAATCAACATTTACTAAAGTGCCTTTCGACTACTTCATTCTGAGTCGAACACAATCACCAGTGAGACATTCCAAAAGATAAGCAATGTTGTGTTTTTAGTTTTTTTGCTCCCCTCGGCTTTGCTGTGGACATGTTAAACAAATACTCAGCGTTTATGTTTCAGTATATTTCTCTCTGTGCACTAAAGATGTGACAAAACTGCCTGCATACCACAGTTTTAACCATTAGATCCATGACAGCAGTGCTAATTGGGCCTTTTCCTCTCCTTTGTTCCTCCGAGTATGCGTCAGAGACTATTGAAGAAACAGACAGAAAGGAAGGCTAGCTTCCACTCTTTTGCCTCATTAGATCCCACTTCACCGAGTTGTTATCCAGAGCGGACAAGCTGCCATCCCTCTACCGCGTCATACTCGCAGAATCAGTCTCAATAAGCGAAGGTGTTCCAAGCGAAAGAGCTTCAAACACAAAACAACTGCATGTGAGGCGACCAGCATGAAATGTATCATAAATAATGTAAATGAAAATTGTAGCTGTTGTGTTCGGCTGCCGAGTGTCACGAAGACAGTAACGGAGAGAGAAGCTCAGCAGTTCAGACATCCAGCTATCTTCTTTGTCTTTCATTAACATTGTTTTTTGTGCTGCTTTTTAACCCTCATATAAAATCCTATGTATGCATCTTCATGTTTCCTGTCATGTCAACTCTAATCAGCAGCTGTCGACAGTTTAACACAATCACTTTTGTCAAGTGCTGCATTATTGATGTGCAAAAATAGCAGCTGCTTTAACATGTTCAGTAAGGGCTTCAATTTGCATACATTTGCTTCAGGAGTCATGAAGCATAAAGACACAGGAAATGATGTCGCCCAAAAACTGGAAGAGTAATTAGGAGAAGCACTTGGGGATGAAATGATGCATCATGGTGATGGATAGAAATCGTTAATTCAAATGTTAAAGACAAATCAAGGTTTCATATCTTTACACCTTTCAGACTTTGATGTTTTGTTTCGTGAGCACAACTTGTGACACGCATCACAATTTCAATCAGTTCATCTAGTTTCCCCTCCTGCCGTTGAAAAAAAAAAAAAAAAAAAAAAAAAGGAAAATCAGCTCATTGCACTTGAAAAGGAACAAAGGAATAATGGCAACTCTTTTCTTATTTTAGTGCAGCGCTCACGGAGCAGAAGTATGACTGCATGGCTGTGACCTATTGTCACATTCATCTAAAGATGACCGGTTGCCGACTAATTTTCCACTCTTGTCTCACGCGATTAATTTGATGTCAGGACAGAATATATGACCCTCCATCTGCCGATAATTACTCATGTCAGCTGCTGTTACAATGACATTGAAAAGGAAAGTTTGGGTTTTATGGCGCTAATGTCTCCCAGTGAATCTTTAAACAGTGGCCCCCAATATCCCAAAACAATACTGGATAAATTACATGCTGAGATCATCAACAATTTTCAAAAGCTGAGTCCTCATAAGCCCAGGGGTGCTTGGGTGGCTTGGTTTTTCTTGCACCGTGACCTTTTGTTTACGATAGAAAAGCAGACTTAGAGGTCAGAACGGACACCTAGCTGAGGGAGCGTCGCCCACTTGGGGGAGGGGTTACTGCCCTTTGTGATGTCATGGAGGGAACAATCTGCGAACCACCTGTTTGAGCACACAAGCATGGAAAAGATGGACTTTTCTCATAATTGTCTTTATCTCTCCCCCCTGAATCACTGCGGCCCCGGGTATGTAAATTGCAACGGTGTTTCTGCTCTGAAATGGTGCGAAACATCCCCACTGGTAAGGCCATGTAAACTCACGCTGCGGCTGTGCTGCTAGTTGTTCTTCTCTGTGTTCAATTAAGGCTTGCAGTAGATCAGTAGGCGTTGCACACTGGTGTTATACTGCACTTTAAGCTTCTTATTTAAAAGTCGGATTGACAAACAGTTACACATAAGGTAAGCATCACTTAGAAACAATGATAAACCAAATAAAAATACATTTGTCTTGAATGTATGTTTAAGTGATTGCCTTAGTAAAACAACACTTTGAAGTCTGGTTGATCACAGCTCTATCAGCTGTCTGTTCGGTCCTCTGGCTTTCTGGCACGTTTTGACATTTTGTTCATATAACTGCACACACTCCCAAAGTAAGAGACCAGCACTACAGGCTGCTAAAACCTCGTTTTTTTTTTTACATATCATTTCTTACTAGCACTTATTTAGAACTGCATTGCATGTAAAAGGTCCTGTTGACCGCTCCAATCATTTTGAGTAAGTCGAGTAGCCGTTGTATCTGTACTCTTAAAAATGAAATACGCTTGCAATGCGTAAAATAAATGAAAAGTCAATTAAAAATATATAACTGTCCCTTTCAACATCTGTTTCACACAACTGCAAAAGCTGTTGTAAACAATGTAAACAACATGGTTAAATTTTTTTAGCTTTGACTTAACACCGAAAGCAGTGAGCTCACAGCAGCTGCAGTGCCCACAACTGTAGATTTACAGTAAGGACTGTATACATGCTGATATGTCAACAACAAGAGAATCCCACAATATTACAGAAAGTCATGAAATCTATTATCTTATAGAAAAGAATTTTGCTGCAGCGTTCAAACAGGTTAAAGTCAGTGTTACTCGTGGTGGTCGATTCACACCGCCTCATATATAATGTATGTAGGAGGCTCATATAGATTGTGATTGACAGTTGTGTCTTCTGCCATTGCTTTTGCTCAGACGTAATGACTGAATCTTTCACTTTTAGGGCTATTCAAAGAAAGTGAGCTGTTTAATCAGTGATGTTCAGAGTATCAAAGACATCTGGGGGATAAATCTCTTCAGTGACAGATCCACCTGTTTGTTGTTGGAGGGACGGCTGCACAGCAGAAGCCTTCAGCGTTCATGCATCAGAAACCCCATCCCCCCGCACTCAAATTAGTCCCTGCAAAGGTAGCAGTAATATGTCAGAAATAAACAGATGGTTGGAGAAAAAGGTAAGTGTTCATAATGCTTGAGATCAACTATTCATCGACTGACGATAAAATGATTCATAAAGCCCGACTGATTCAACGGCTAGCCGATAATATTGGCCGATATAAACTATTGGTATCAGCCAATTTTATTTCACATATGGGAAGATATTACTACATTTATTCACTAGTCAAATAGAATTTCACTTTCAAGCTCTCAACAGCAGAGTCCACTATATCGATTACAATAAGCATTATCAACCTGACCTTCTTGTCTTCATGATATATCTTTTGATCAAGTCTTTGATAACTAATAAAGGTTTTTTTCTCTTCCTAATATTGATATCAGTGTCGGCCCACAAAATGCAATATTGGTCAGGCCCTAATGGTTTTACTTTTTTCTTTGTTACTTCTACTTTTCTCCCGATAAAAAAAGACGTTTGATTTCCTTTTTTTAGTCTTACTCCAAAAGAAAACCAAGGTTTTAATGACATGGTAGTTTTTTGAATTTTGCAAGTTTTCAATTTATAAATATTGATTATTACAGGGCAATCTTAATTACTCCCATTTGATATCAATGATTTAGTGTGACGAGATCCAGCTGGGGTTTGAAAGAGATGATCTTGGTTTATTGTGAGAAGAGACAACCAAATAATTAAAATTCCCCTCATGGACAATCGCATCAGACTGATAGAGGTGGTCACATGTGGGACTCGTAATTTCCCTCTTGTTGTCGGTAAACATCCCTATTCATGTTATTCCTCAACAATCCGCTGGTTGAAGGGCCAGGGCAGAAGAAGCATCTGATTTATTTGCATCCTGCAGGAATTCAAATTAGTGTCAAAGGTCACAAAAACACAAAGAAGCACAGTGTGTACTATTTCCAGCTGCAGGCTTGCAGAGCTTTACACTGAATCCTTAAAAATGGTGAATATTAAAAAAAGATGGATGTTTAATTTTGTATGCTTCTTGTGGAATTTGTGGGCTGCATCAACAGCAGCTAGGCCATGTACTGAATGTTGAAACCATGTTATACAACCTACCTTCCATTCTAATCACCATTCACATTGCTTGTGTCCACAATGTCTGAAAAATTTATCTTACAACTGCCAACTCGCTGCTCAAAGCATCCTGGGATACCTATGCTAATGTAGCTAGCAACACCACTTCTTAGCATCTTTATATAAAAATCATCCACACAAAAAAACAGTGATTAACCGTTTAGAAAATAAACTTTGTTGAGTGTTACCTGAAATTCAAGAAGAAAAAGACGTAGCTAAACTGTTGTATTTCTCAAGTACAGGAAACTGTGTGTGTGTGAGTGTTCGGAGCTGTTCAGTAAAATCCTGAAAAAACATGCCTACTTACTCAAGTATTTGAGGGCCGTGTGTGCGCACGCCGAGTCCACAAGCAAGAAGATAACCAGACACAGGGGATGCCAGAGAAAAGGAGCATGGAAAGATACTTGACTCTGATAAGACTCGCAAACTTTTTGTTTCTTTAAATGTACCAAAGTTCGTGGTTCCAAGCTTTGCCTTCGTATTGGCTGATTATTTCATGCAGTTCTACAAGCAGTCAAAACGTGCAGTTGAAGTTAAATTGCATCTGATCTATTCTTCATCTTGATTTATTTTTGGGGGATTTTGTGCCTTTATTGGAGAGATAGGAGAGTAGATAGAAATGGAAATCAGGGAGTAAAAATGGGGATAGACATGCAGGAAAGGAGCTGCATGGATTGAGGACTATAGCCTCCATAATGGACATGCGTACTAACCACTGCACCACCAGTGCCCCATAGTGTTTACATATTTAACCAATGGTGGAAATCCCTTTGTATAATTTCACATTATGTCAAGTACTGTAGCATGTGACTGAGTATCTGAAGCTTCAAGCACCAGGTGAGTAGTGTTCTCATTGCCCCAGGTAGACAAAGCCTTCCATAAGTACGTCAATCACTCTCATTTACCGCACAGGAGCTGTAAACACAAGCAATAATGACTGGAGAGGAAAAAGAGAGAATAAAAACCACTTTGAAAGGTAGTTCGCTTTGATGTAACTGCACTTCAAAGATTCTCTCGGGTGCGTGTCCCTCCACTGTACTTCGGCTCGCGCTCAAAACTGACAGGAAGTCTTCCCCCTTTTGCCTTTCACATCTGTTCTCTTCTTCTCTAGTTTAAAGCTTCGACAATTTTTTCCGTCTTCATGCTGTGTTGCAACATCAGAAACCTTCATAGCAACGGCAAGACAATTTTTGTGAAGTATGTCGAAGGGGATTGCGGTCTGATCCTCAGTCCTTCCCTGTCGGTCCCGACTGGATCTGTTTGTTGGATTTAGTTCCATCTTTACTATTCTGTCTTTTGACACAAATCAAAGTCATGGAAGGGATAGAACTGTACAATCTTTTTATGGAGTATACAATCAGTGAAAATGAGTGGTTTTCTATGTAGATGCACAATTCTGCAAGTTCTCGTACAGGAACAATTATTCGTGCAATTCCTCGTGTATATAAAAGTGAATCACAAATGTCAAATCTCTTGATTAATAATCTATCAGCCAGCTGTAGTGCAGATGATACATATGAATGTGTGTGTGTGGGGCACAGAATAATGCATGCCATCCTGTAGTTTTGAATGATCAAAAGCATTTTTCGTTCCGATCAGAGGAACGCAATGACAACTTCCTTTCCTGTAACACTAAAAATTCCCCACAGTGAATTCGTGAAGCGTTTGATCAGTAACGCCGCACTCCAAGAAGCGATAAATAATGGAAGTGTACATTCAGGGAGCTCATAAAAGGACTTTATTTTTCATATCTCTCTTGTGTCTTTCATTTCTCCCATGGTATCATTTGAATGACGGGAATTTACTCAGAAAAAGCGTTATCACTATCCACATGCACAGGGTATATTATTTTGAAACTCTGTCCTCTCACATCAGTCTTTATGTTATAAAGAGCACTTCCTGAAAGAGGAAAGCCAAAGTAAGGTTTGATTTCCACAGAGGTTGCATACTTATTACTTATCATTAAGCTAGCACAGACGATTCTGTTTTAATAACCAGCCTCACACCGTTGACATCTCACTTAAAGAGCCTCTAATTAAAGTCCATATATCAGACTCCACATGTGGGTCTGATTCATTGCTGTCAAAGAGCACCACAGAGACACGACAGAGCATCATTTCCAGCACAATCCCACACGTCTATTAACGGGAATCCTCAACTGTTGGCTCACCTGTCTACTGTAGCCACAGAGGCGAAGTGGAGCTGCACAATGGAGATGTAAACGTCTCTCAGGCTGTCAGGCAGAGACGGCTAATTGTGCAGGAGAAACAGATGGTGCGTAAAAGCTTTGACAAAAAAGGAGAAGATTTCAGTTCAGTTTGAGAGCCAGTTGAAGTTGCCATTAAAGTGAAAGAGAAAGGGAGACGTGAGGGAGTGAGGTAGCTTCAGTCAGAGGAGGATCTCTTTGGTGCACGGCCAGGTTGGGAGTTGTTTTTTTTTTTTTTTGAAAGGCCTGTGTGGCTCATTGAAGGGCTCTTTGGGGCTGACTTTCAAATCATGCCTGATGAACGTGAAAGTAAGGTTTGGGAGGCAAGTGGAGCACATTGAGAGCAGAATCATGTTGAAGTGTCAGCGACTCGTCGCTGCAAGTAGAAAAAGTAAAGCGAGGACACATGGGAAGGGTAAAAGAAAGAGAAAATGGGCATAAGAATGATTTGTGAGGCAGCACAATGAGGTCTTGTTTCCATCTTTGTGCTCCCATTTACTCAAGGCAGGACCACCAAGGCGGAATGCTAAGCTAATGAGCTCCCGCAGGATAGCGCCACTTTGGCATTCAGACAGATTACTCTCGAGCAACTCTCTGATTACCAGCTGGCTTAGCGAGTCTAGCCTTAGTTTAACTTAGCTTAGCTTGCCAAATCCCTCAGCAGATCATATGCCTTCAGAACAGTTTGCCCACTCCACTTTTCTGAATTATATATAAACACATCTCTTCTCCCTTCCTCTCTTTAAATATTGCATAATCTACCAGTCTCAGTCAACACTGGCCTTACTGTATGTGCCTATAAAACTGCGTCTGTATTGTAGGCCGATGTGTATTTCCTGCTCCTACACCATTTGCTGGAAGAAAAGTAGCATGGGTACACAGCTGGAAAATATCTTTCATTTAATTTTGCTTCTCTGCTCTGTTGTCTGCCAAAGTATTAATCACTCTGAGCACACCTGCCTTTGTGAACTCAGGCACAAGCAAACAAGCGCCAAAACACACAAAACACACACACACACACACACACACACACACACACACACACACACACACACACACACACACACACACACACACACACACACACACACACACACACACACACACACACACACACACACACACACATACACACACACACGGCTATACTTTTACAAAGACAGCCCTTTTGTAATTATCTGTACTTTGCTTCCAAAAACAGGCACAATCATTTGGGTGGCGATTAATTAGAAAGCATTAGTGGGCTTAAGAAAACTAACGGAGGGATACTGAATACACCTTGTAAATAATTGTCCAAAAAAAGGAGTTTGAAAGAAAACCTTAACACATAGAAATCCCGAATACAGAGATTTTGTGCCTCCACCATCTAATGCAGTGTTAAAGTTTAAGTCAATGTCAGCCACACACTATTATCTACTCTAACAATAATTCATAATTCGTTCGTATGAATAAGAGTATTAGAGTGACGTCATTTCCAGAAAGCCTACACATAATAGTGAAAGAGTCATCAGTGGTGATATACTAATATCACATCCATCAAAACAATTGATCCTATCCAAATGTAACAGCTCTTCAATAGTTGTATGGAATTTTATTTTCATTTTATTGTGTCTTAAAATTCGCAAATTGTATAAGCAAATAAAGTCATCTTGACATTGGTTGAATGCTGCTGTTAACTGATATCACTTAGCTAGCAGCTAACAGCTTTCAATGACTGTATAGGCAAGGCAAGTTAATTTATAAGTTAAAAGGCAATTCAAAGTGTTGAAACTGTAGCTAACATTACTGTAAACTAGCTTACATCCTTAGCTTGGAATTAACATGTTTCCTACATGCATAGGCCTATAGCCTGTTAATCAAATGGAAAAGTTAGCCTATTTGAATTTAGAGATTAGTTAAAAATCCATAACCAGCTTTCTACCTTTAAGTGTAAATTTGCTGGATTAAAATTGTATTTCTGCGAGCTCCTTATTTGGTAACTTTCGGTCTCAATATTTTACAATATTTTGTGGGTTCAGGTTGCGGCAAACTGCTAGTGGTAGAACAGCGCTATTGCGGATATACTGCATCCATCATCTTTCAGTTTTGATTTCTGCCTCGACTGTATGTGGAGGTGATCATTTGTATAACGTCAAGACGCACAACCTTGCAAAGCGTGTTTCAAATTTGTTCTGGGGGTGCTTGAAAAATCTCTTTCATGGTCCAAGAAGGACCCGCCTTTTAAGATGCCTTTATTGCTAGCTAGCCTAGAGCTACCATTCACACAGTTGAGAAATTTGAGCTAAATCAACACTGACTGAAAGAATGTGCTTAAATGGCTTCAAGAAGAAGTTTATCACTGTCTAAAAACATTTGATTCTAGTTTTTAAGTATGATACAGTGTTACCCATCAATCTCATAGATTTATACTGCTACGCATCTGGGTGTTATTTTAAAGTGAATATCTTGTCCTTGCTGCGTGTTGGAGGAAACTCTGCTGTGTTCAGACAACAGAGAGGAGCGGTGAGGAGCATCTGGAGCAGAAGGATGAGTTATCAAGGCGAGTCAAGCTAAAACTCAGGGCTGCTCTCAAACACAGCAAATGAAGACGGATTCCACAGGGACATGGCTGTGTGTGTGTGTGTGTGTGTGTGTGTGTGTGTCCAGTGGAGATAAAGATGAAACTTCTTATGAACCTGTCAACATGATAGAGTGTTTGTATGTGTGTAGACATGCGGAGCACAAATATGAACAAGTTTACTGTGTTGTATAGGGTGAAATGGTGGGTTCTCAAAAGTCATTAGGTTTCTGCATTTTCTGTGTGTGTGTGTGTGTGTGTGTGTGTGTGTGTGTGTGTGTGTGTGTGTGTGTGTGTGTGTGTGTGTGTGTTTCTGCCTTTCAACATTATATTTGTTTAAATTTAAGGGTTGAAGTTGACTACAGAGCCGCAATTTTTCTCTGTCACTGTAGTATGGCGGGTTGAAGAGTCCGATGTTTTTGCTGAGACTCATTTGGATTAAATTGATAAGAAGGCTATTAGCTGCCGCTTCAGCCCGTTGCCATGACAACAGGTCTTCCATGGAGGAAGGCAAGGGAGCATTAGGTATCTCTCTTGGGAGACAGATCCGTTTTTATTATGCTTTACATTTTTGCTGTTTTCACATGTAAGCTGTTATTTGAAAAATAAGAAAATCCGCTCAAACTGTCAAATCCATCACATGTAATTAATACAACTGTGTTGAAGCTTTACCATGTGCAGCAGCGCGTGCATCCCCAACTGAGTGTTACCCAACATCTGGACCTGCCACTCACTGCATCTTCTGGGCTTAGGCAACATCTGTACATGCCACTAGCCATTGGATGGCTGAATGAACATCTGCCTGTTGTAATGTGCCGTATGATTGGCAGAGGGTGCAATCGGGGAGGCCTTCACGGCTTGAATTTAAAAACCGCTTGTATTGCTTTAAAATGGCTGCGATGCAAACTTAAAGGTCAGGGATACTGGTTGCTTCAATGTTGTGCAAAATGGAGAATATGTATGATGCCTGCGTGGGAGGTAGTGAAACAGTGAATAACTATTCCATAAATGTGCCCTTGAGCAATGGAAAGGAAGCTGATTTTACATAGCACTTTGTTGCTTATGAGTGTAGAGTCTCAGTAACTGTATGGGAATTGTAAAATGGGCTGTATTTACCTTGAAGAATAATGTCTAACAACTGCAGACATCCTTTTATTTTTAATGTTGTAGCAAAAGGCCACAACTGTTGGAATTTCTTGAACATGAATATGGTATGGAAAATAAAGGTCCATTTATAACACAAATGCATTGAGGCACAAATGCTAGGTTGGCAGTCTTTTCAAGAAAAATGTTCCTTCTATCACCGAAGATAATATTTGCATTTTCTATGATTTCAGTGGAGCCGAATCACCTTGTACCATTTCACTCCCCTAAACAATGATTGCCCCATCAATCATAAGGTAACAGGTAGCTATCGGCAGAGCAGGCCCGTCAAGCATGGGTTTTCCCTTCATGTCAACTCTGTGTGCAAAGGAGTCTAAAGAGTGCAATTGTCTTTATCGGTAAGTCTTTTAAACAAAAGAGGAAAGGCGTAACAAAGCATGTGTTCGACAGAGTTTATATTCATTAGTTTGGTTAGAACAAGTTTTGAATGTATTTAGCAATTTAACAGTTTTATTACAAAGCATGACACTGATATGTTGCATGAAGAGTATTTCGCTATTGCTAATTGGTTGCACAAAACCCCACAGCAACATAGGAACCAGTTTAAATTCCAGTGTTTTTGACACAATTGCTTGAAGCCATTTCAGCTTTTTTGTTAACAATTTTAAGTCGGAGATTAATCTTATTTCAGGTGGTGATGTGTTTCAGAGTTTACCGCCTTTGATAAAGAAAGCTGATTGACCAAATGTAGAACTACACTCTTGTGTCTTAGTTTCCATTCACTGTGCTTCTTACCCCGTGTCCTTCCTGTCTTTGAACATGTCTGGAGAGAGGTTCAGGGGCCAGCAGTACATCAGAGTCAGTGGTTAGATTCCTGTGGGAAACAGAAGTCAGTGTTACTCCTTTGTTAAAAAGGTGACTTCCTTTAATTTGATCTAGCTTTGGAAAGGTATGATGTTTTTTAACAGCTAATGATGTAGAATGTATTCATGAAACAGTCTCTAACTTGCAGACTAAAAGAGCCTGTTAAACCTCACAAAAAGTGTATTGTTGAACAGGTAAAAGGAAGAATGGAGACATTTGTAAGAAGACTCTACATTTATGTAGAGACTGGTTTAGAAAAGAGATAAAACAAAACAACACACATGTTCTAAAATGCCAATTTTACAGCAGAAATAAACCTGTTTAACTGCCTGGTCCAAATACAACTTTGGTCTGAAAAGCTTATTTCCTTATCGGCACACACTGTACATGGGGGAACATTTTTGATAACTCATCCATTCTGATGATGTTAGGCTTTGGGGTTATTTATAGTTTGGGTTTGCGGCTGATCTGACTGATAGATGGGCATGTTGTAGCTGTTTTTCTTGAGGATTAAGGCGTACCTTAACTCCATCTCTTTGCTTGTTTATCAAAAGTTAGTTTGAGGTGAAGTTATCTGAGAGGACAAGAGTGGGGAGACTGAGTGGGAATACCATGGGGCGGAGGAGCCTTGGGTTGGACTTGCAAGCCTCCGAACATGGGGCACCTCCTAACCACTGTAGGCCATTGTCTCTATGTCAGCATTTCCAACAACTTGGCCTTAAAATAAAGCTTCAAAAACCAATAGGTGAAGTGTATTCAGTGTATCCCTCTGAGTTTCCATCTGCTGTTCCAAAACACACACCTGGTTAAACTTCTGCTAAAGTCATACTCTTGCCTGACTGGTTTAATTGTGAAGGAGACAAGTATTCTTGGGCGCAAAAAACAATTTCATGCAGAGTTTTACTGCTTGGCAAAAACCTCCCAGTTCTAGATCCCCCTCACAGCTGGAGCCTGTAGATGTAGGAGGCAAGCAATTATTTCTGATTTTGAGAACACACAGTTGTTTGTGTCCACTGTTTTGGCCAGTTTCAGCATCAACATGTGTGCACACAGTCAAAAAATGCACACTCTTTATCTTCACTTCCTCTTTCACGCCTTAGTAACTTTTGGAGTGCGCTCAAATTAATCAGCGTTTTAATGGAAGCAGTTTAAATATTCAAAATAGCAAGTTGTTCAATACATCTTCAGATAAACACTTTATTTCCTCTTAGCTGAAAGCATTAAACACACGTTCTATCACACGTAATATTTAAGAAAACATTTTATTAAAGGCAATTTAATATTTCATTCAAATCCAGTATTTGATTTAGCTAAAATTCTGTTTAGCAGATTGTCACAGTACAGAAAGATTCTTTTTAGATATATGAACCCCAAAAAGGGCTTAATATGGGACCTTTAACATAAATCTCTTTAGACTCAAGACAAACCTGGACCTGAAAAGTTCCACCTATAGGCTATCCTATCATTAAACTTTTACAGGTTTCTATTAATGAGCTGACCGCCTAAGACTCCCAATTTAAAGAGAGGACAAGTTGCAGTTTTGAGGGATTTATTTCTCAAACAAAGCAATGGTTTCTGTATCAACAACATTTGTGATATAATCTAATCACCATACTTGAGAAAAACAATAATCAGTATCAAATTAATATTTACTTTAAAAAGATGTAATCTTAAGCCCGCAAATCAGACACAAAGTGTCCAAGATGATGGTTTATTGTCTCGCCGTAAGAATATACATTATAGTATGGTATTTATTGGAGGACCACATTCTGAAAGTAAAAACTTAACTTTTGTGTTTGAAGATAAAGCTACCAGAAAATAATCAGGTTAGAAGCTACAGCAACATGTATGGAGGCTCACTCATCAAAAGGCTTGTTTCTTGATTTGTATTCTCTGCTAGCTCACACAGGAGGATGCACATTTGCATACTAAAGATGGGTTGATGTCGTACATCCTAATTCACTATTTAACAGTTTGTGGTGATAATTAAAGAAAGGTTGTTTAAGGAAATTGCTTTAAAAAATGCAGACAATTAATTTGGACAAATCAGTCTCCAACAAGTTCATTTTAAAAGAAAATGTGAATGTAAGAGAAACACAGACCTTAAGATTTATGTGCTCAAACTGTAAGACCTGATTGTCAGGCACGACCTGAGAGATCACGCTGTACGAGTGATGTCGGAAATAAGTGTTCTAAAACTTTAACAAACTCCAGCCGGCGAAAGAAGAAAGAAGTGGTTGTATGATATAGAAAAGTTCTTAGAATCGTAGATGGATAAAATGTTTCATAAAAGTACTGCCCCGATGAGCTGTCGTCCTATGTACCATAACCTAAAAAAAAAAAGAAAGAAACGCCGGCATAAATGTATGTTGAATATTCACAGTAATAATACAGGCTGTATAAAACTCCAAACACATGGAAAACACAACTTGTAAATTAAATACAGACATCATTTGTTGGTTGTAATTCACAAGCCTCCAAAAGTCATCCAACACTATAAATGAAGCTGTTATGTTCATGTTGTTGATTTAGACTTAAAAACGTTTGGGAGAAACCTGAAAGCGAGCTGAAACCTACAAAGACAACACATATAGATTGTTTTTATCAACTTTCACGCACACATTGGTATTTGACAACAGGCTCTTCATTACATATCCCTACAATTACATAAAGCAAGCAACGACTCTATAAAAGGGTTGGGGTTTTTTTTATTTGTTTTTTTTTCAAGTGAAAATTGGAGGACATTTAAAAGTAGCCACAGTGCTAATCACTGTAACCACCATGTCCCCTGAAGATGACGTGCAGGTGACGTCATCTTTTTAAATAAACCTTATTACAGCTGACATTTCAGCCTTGGAAAAACATGAAGACATCTTCTTCAGTGGCTCTTGAGGTTTGTCTTCAGATGCGGAGGCACCCTCCTCCACAGGTTCCAGCTGCAGTGTTTGTTCAGCTGGAGATCCCACAGGTCCTGAAGGTTCAGGTGTTCCCACAGATACATCAGGGACGTTGACCTCCATGCACAGCTCATCTTGAGTCTCCTCATGGCTGGCTCCCTTTCTTCTTGGAAGCACATAGTCCTCTGTTTTAGCCTTAAAGCTCCATGTTTTGTGAGATGAGAAGGGTGATCTGTGTTTTCAGCCCCTCCACCTCTTGACATTGGATGCTTTCGTTCTCCGTCAAGAGCTGCTGTAGTCCACTGATCTCCTGCTCCATCTTGGAGGACAATTTTTTCAGTCTTCAAATTCCAGATTATAACCTGGTTCTCTGCAATTGTATTGTACAGAGCTTTGTTTTCCGTTTCAAGATGACGGTTTTCAGTCTGCTGCTGGAGCTCAGCTGTGAACTTCTCTTGGCTGGCTTGAAAAGCCTCTTGTAGCTTCTTGTGCTCTTCTTCGATGGCTTTGTGATTGCTGAGCCGACTCTTAAGGTCTTCCAGGAACTTAATGTCCTTCCCAAAAAAGCAACCTGCTGCAGGACAGCAATCTCCTCTGTGGCCTTCTGACAAAGGGCTTCCCGCTCAGCTCTCAAGGTCCAAATCAGCTGCTGGTCTTTGGACACTTCTTCTGCATGAGCCTGACTTTGTTGTCTGTTCTCACGCCAAAGGGTTTCCACCATCTGATTGGCAGTGAGCATGTCAGCGTCATACTTGAACTCATTGTGAGAGACTTTGAGATGTTCTACTTCTGCTTGAAGGACATTGTTTTTCTCCTTTCCCCTGTTGATGTACATTTCTTTGAGGGCTTTCTGCTTTGCAAGGTGTACCTTCGTCTCCTGCAGTTCTTGGCTGATCAGGACTCTTTCATTCCTCTCCTTGCAGCAGAGTTGCCTCTCTCTCTCTCCAACAGTTCAGTGAGCTGCCCCACATCTATTTTTGCTTAGGTGCCCCAACAAATGGCCATAGTAGCCTTGCTCTAAAAATCACAATTGCAGCCCTGTTGAAACATCTGAAACCAGCTTGAAGTGCATTAGTGCAGAGAATTAGAGGTAACATATTACGATTATATTGTAGTTGTTCGTGACTCCTGCCAGATGCGTTTATGACGTAATCGTCAAAATTTTAGATCCTAAATATCAAACATGAAATAAATCGGGGCTAACCAGACGGTTGCCGAGCATAGGTAAAAATCAATAGGAAAGCATAACTTTTCCCCAATTAAAATATGGAAAAACTACTTCTCATTTTGGGAAGAGTCACGAAAGTTTGGAATGAAAGTTTCACTTCATGCAAAAAAAGCTTTATACCTTTTTAGCAACATGTAAGGCACTGATCTGCTGACCTTGCTGCTGTTGATGTACAGTATATGTTGAATTTGCAGTGCTGTCTTTTGGTTCTGCTTTTGCAGCGATGCCAGCTGTCATTCCCAGTACTCAGTCATTTGATGAGGCTGTGAGGTGCCCGCCTGTCAAATAAACCATGACCGCTGCAACCTGTCATACAGCTCTTTCTCCCTTTTTCCCAGTTTAACGTTACGCTGCGTTGAGAACCCTGTCACTCTAAGAGAAACCCTACACACAAGCACACACAAAGATAAAACACACACACAGCGCTGCCTCAGCTAACAGCAGCCTGTCTGTTGTGATTGATGGCACTATCAGAGAGTAGTGCTGGTTACAGAGTGAGGCTTCATGTATGTACTCTGGCTGTTAGCATCATGATGTATGGGCAATAATAATACCCATTTTCACACTGAGCATGATGCCTATTTAAAGATGCATTGGTGCTGTAAACAAACATCGCAGAGCAAATAAGCTGAATATCGAAAGTGATCCCTCTCATGTTACCATGCTGATGCATCGTAATTATTCATGTGCTACTTTAAATATGGCTCCTCTTTGAGACTCATCTGAGCTCATAGCTAATTCTAAATGAAGATCTGGAGACATCCAAGAATAGCTTTGCAATAAATCAGAAGTGTGTGCTGTACATGTGTGTAAGTGTGTGTGCTGTGAGGTTTCTGATAACTGTAGAAAGCTATTATTTAAAGCCTAAGATTGAAGAAGGGCCGTCGAGTGAGCAAACACTTGTGTGTATGGCAGTGTTTGAACATTTTTATACTTGTTTTTTGTTTATTATATTTAAATGATTCATACTGGCACAATAAAGGCATGGGTAGACATTTGCACTTGAAATTTGACAACACAGTCCAATGGGTAAGAAAACGTTCACTATCTTGATTTGTTTCACTTGTTTAAAAAGGCTTGGCTTGAATTTCGATACAGACTATTAATTTTAACAGCGAGCAGTTATTAAGCAAATTATCATATTATACTTTTGTACGTCAGCAAATTAAACCTCAATGTTCTCATAACTATTGAAATATTTAGGTCCTAACTTTAGAGGGTGGGGTGCTCTTACTGTTCTTCATGTGGGTTAGCTATTTTTAGATACAGAATAGCAGTGTTTCTGTGTTTCTTATAGTGAAGTGTGTAACTGTGCTAATATTTGCTTATTAGCAGCAAACACAAAGTCTCTGTGTTGTTTGATGGAGCTGTGATTGTGTGAACGGGTTGGCCGACTTCTCTCCCTACGTATACAAGCTGTTAAAGGCTAGAAAAAAGAAGAATAACAGCCTGCTCACTGCTTATCACAAGCGTGTTTTAGATAAAGGTCATTCCAAATCAAATTATACACAATATTAAACTATGAGCTAACTAAAGTTTGCTAACATTAGCCCGCTAACACAACAATAAGGCCACAGGCAATTGCAGATTGAGCCCAGGACAATTTTGTTTGCCACTTGTTCTAAAGTCCGTCTTGCAAATCTCGCGGCGAGGTGTGTCGCTTGAGGAAAGCGGAGGCTTTTAGGATGGTGTAGGTGGAGTCAAACAGCAGTTGTTCTTGTTTAATGCTGTTGCACAATTAGCCATAGGATTCATCTTGTGGAAAACACAATTCTATGTTAGATGGGAAACCATCCAGAATATTACAAGAGGACAATGTAAATGCAATATCTCCTCTGGTGACCATCAATATCTGTACAAATTTGTTATCCAAATCCATTCACATGTTATTAAAATATTTCAGTCTGGACCACAGTGCATGGTGTAGATATTCTTTGAACATGTTTTGCCCCCAATTAGACAAGCCCCTTACAAGAAAACAAGCAATTAAATATAAATCTAACCTGACATAGTATAGCAAACAGAGGCTAAAAGAAGCTCTGAATGGTTTTGATGTCCTCCTCCTCCTCCTCTGTTAATGCGACACCAATGTCAACTCATATTTAGTTCAATAGCAATTTAATAACAGGACAGCTGTTTTCTTCAGTTCGAAGAAAATGAAATGACAGAAAAATTGTTGCTTACCCTTTTATCATCCAGCCCTACAGGAACCAAGCAGAGTGATTGGTGCAGACTCACAGGCTCCAGGATGTACGGATATACTGTAGTTAAACACAGGCAGACACACAAAAAGGAGACGGCTTTAAAATGATATATTTCTTTGCGTTTCCTTGTTAAAATGTGGTCAGGTGTGTTGGTCTGTTTGTCTGAATGACCAGCAAACACCAGCGAACAGTTTGCCCATGACATCTCTGAAGGAAAGCGTTCAAAGGGTGTGAAGAAACAGGTTCAGGGTGACTGTGGAGTGTGTTGGGATCGTGGAAATTTGTGCAAAGGACGAAAAAAAGGCCTCCGTATGAACTGTCAGATTGTGTGCGTTTGCGATGGGTTTAAATGTCTTTAAGGTACGCTTAATTGAATTTTGAGAACATCTTTTAAAATTGTTGCCATTCCTTTCTATAGTACCCCTGTTAAGGAGGTGCAAGCTTTGATAGCGTTGAAGCTTCTGTGAAAGCAAGGTAAATGGACTGCGGTTTTCTTTTCCCTTTTTTGTGAAAAAATAATCATTCAAGAATAAAGTTTCTTTTTTTTCTGTTTGTTGACTTTGGGATACATTTCTTTACCTTTGTCAGACTTTCAAAGGATTATGCGCTCCTTTACTACTATGCTACATCCCCTTGCTTGGTATTGATAGCTATGTCAATTATCAGTGGTGCCAAAGTGCTCTGATATTATCACAACGATCAGAGCTATTGATATACCTGTGGAATGGATTGCATTCATGGTGTATGTGTGTGGGAGAATAAAAGAGATACGTCGGTGTGTGGCGGTCCTATGTTGGACAGTGTATGGAAGTGTAGAAAGTCGGAGAGCTGGAGCTGAGGTGGGTTAAAAGCCTATTGACAGAGCACTACGCCAGGCCCACCTGTCAATCATGTCAGCTGTGCGCCTAACTATGAATAACATATTGTTCATCAATCAAAACAGACGCCTTTCACACCCCGTACAGTGTTTTCCCATGAGAATAATTGCGAATCAGACCCATTTGGGGTTTTGTACCAGGCTGTAAACATGTTCATCTCTACTGTAAAAACTATATTTTTTTTAATGTGCTGTATATGGGACTCCTGTAGGCAACCTCAAGCGGACAGAATTTTTGCACTTCTACATTGACTTAAATTTCCAACATTGGAGGTTGCAATGTGATGTATACACACATTTCACTCTACTCCCTCACAAGTGGGTGCCACATTTAAGACAGGGTACTTGTAAAAATCCTCACAAAGTATTACCAATGCCCTCCTAGAGCTCTAAATGCTCTGTGAGTAATAAACATCACACTCTCAATATAATATAATAATAATAATAATACTACATTTTATTTGTAAAGGACTTCACATTTTTAAAATCTCAAAGTGCTACAGAGTTTAAAAGAATAAAATTGTAGTTAAAAACACAAAACATAAAAAGCAAAAAAAAAGTTACTTTTCTAAAAAGATGAGTTTTTAGGCTTTTTTAAAAAAAAGCAGCTGTAGCCTGTGGGGCCTTCAGGTGCTCCGGGAGAGCGTTCCACATTCTTGGGGCAGCAGCAGAAAAAGGACTATTGCCCATGGTGCGGAGCTTGGTCCTCGGTGTTTCGAGGGTGTGTGTGGATAATTATATTTAATTATATACAGTTCTTAAATATCATAGTAGAGGGACAGAATTGCTTGTTATAGCAATTACATGGCTGAAAATTAATGGGAGGAAATCATGTTTGGCAATGAGCCCAACAACATCTATAAAAAAACAAGAAGCATAATAATCCATGGCCTCTCACTGATCATTACATAATTAAGTGTTATTAAATTCTTTGATACAGTTCCTCGTCGGTTTCATTCTCAATGTGACCACTTCTATCAAAAAGGGCAATGCAGAAAATTGGTACGCACAGATGCACTTTTCACCCCAGCCAGCTATATTCTTCACCTCATATAAAATTTAACCAGAGCTGTGTTTGGACATTTGTTCTCAATATCTAATGTCTGCGGATTTTCCAGCTGCTGTAGGAAAGAGTCCTTTAGAAAGTCTCAACGCTGACTGCTGCCGACTTCCAGGGCAGAGAAATCAGCCAGCAGCAGCACCCACAGTTTATCTCAGCTGCGCTCTGGCTGTTTCTTCCAAAGTGCTGCAGAGGGAGCTCATTTGTCCTCTCAGTGAATTAGTGTTTTCAGTTTCTAACCCAATCCTTTCAATACGGGGCGGAGAAAACATGCCAAAATTGTGATTATTTTTTAAAAACTTTTTTTTAAAAACTTTGTCTATAATGCATCAGCCCACATTTTCTTGTCCATTTCCAGATGTTAGATATTATTAACCCTGAATTGCCCCCTCCCCAGCTGCGTCTATGCGGGTCGCTGCTCTGTCGGTCGACTGCTTGGTGCTTCTCTGTGCCTTTGAATAAATAAAGTTAAAAAAAAAAGAAGAAGCTATTTTTAATACTTCAAAGAATTGGTCTGACATTCTTTGACAGATCACTGCTGTTAAGAGTAATTCACCTTTACTAAGAAAAGCAGACAGTTTGCAGGGGTGCAGATCTCATCACAAAATCTTAAAGAACTGACTGTCATACCAACCCCCCTTGATTTGATGTCAGTCCGTTGACTGTGGGAGAGAAGAGAAAGAAGAGGATAATAACTGAGGAAAGGGTTCGACGACACAAAGACTGCAGGTGATAACAGAGAAATCTTCAAAACAGAAGGTGGCAAGTAAAGTAATATGTGCAGAGATAGGCAAGTCATAGTCAACTCTTTAGTCTTTGATTGCAGCCGGGAGCCCAAGACATCTCTTACGCCTTTAGTAAACAATAATGAAGTCAAACAGATGAAAATACACGTAGATCTCCCTATGAATGTTGAGCTATAGGGCTTATAACTACAACACATACAGACTTATGTAACTCAGCATAAGAGGGGGAAAACTGCTATTGTTAGATATGCTGCAACAACTGGAGGAGTTGGAGTAAAACTGTTCTGATCGCAGTAGGTCCCAATCAAAAGTATGGTGGACTCCCATAGTTATCAATCTATGAAAGAAAAACTCCCACTGTGTGCTGCTTGAGAAAAATGGGTTGAGGATAGGGACTCAGAGCCACAGCAGACCTGAAGGTGCATCAGTACAAATGAATCCATGCGTGTCTGGCCCCAGACCCACTTTAAGTTCAGGGACACTCCTCGGCAATCAGCAGTCTCTAAATAAACAGTGGACCCTCTGTGGTCCTCAGCCTATAACAAAACAAATACCAAGGTGGTTCGCAATTTCACAAAAGACACATTTTTAGAAAGACACACATGCAGGGGAAAAAAAATTCATACGAAAGCTCACAAGTGTATACGAAAGTAATGTGTGTGTGTTAAGGGCCGACTTGCACACATATCTTTACACACAGACGAGCTCGCACTTTGTCAGCAGTGGGCAGGAGTCCAGCTGCGAGGCGCCCTGCAAATCGCTGGTGATTACAGCGGTTTCATAAAATTTAGTGGAGGAGAGAGGAAAGAAAGAGGGGCAGACAGAAAAAGGAAGGCAATCAATAAATCCTGAGCACAGTGTTGAAGAAACTGACTTTCTAATCCATTTCTCTTCATCCGTCTGTGGTTTGTGTTTGGATCTGGCAGGGCTTTGCTGGGCATGGATGGAGTCAAACATATTTGCTGATAGATGACATTGTTGAGACGCCATTTCATGATACAGAAGATGAAGAGGAATCTGATCAATATGACCGTTCCAGGCATTGTGTCTGTGACCTATAGCTCTCGTAAAAGGCCTGACCAACGAACTGGAAGCGGGCACCCTATAGAAATGTAAGGGACTATATATTTTTTTATTATTCTGGATGTCTTGTTAAAAAGAATCACAATTTTAAAGGCTTTAATGCGGCAACAAAACTCCGCCATGGGCATGCACATCCGATCTGGTGAATGAGCTTTTTGCGTTTTCGAAGATGAATTTAGCTAAATGGGTTCATAGCATAAATACAAGCAGCACACTGTTAAGTGACAATAATGTGATAATATGAAAAAGCGCACCTTACAACACAATCAAATACAAACAAAACCAAAATAAGCTCAGCCTACAAAAGGAAGTAACTGCAGACAATGTTCCCAGCAGATACTGACCAAAGAGACACAGCAGAGGTCAGACACACTGAAACACAGCATCAGCATAACTGAGCAACTCAATTGCTGATTCGATATAGGATCTGTGAAACATAGTCATAAGAGATCTATCAACATTAATTTGGCCATTTTACGGAGGCAGAAGAGCTGTTGCTGGCTTTTCTTGCAAATCACTTCAGTGTTGGGATGAAAGCACAGCTCATCATCGATCACATATAAATACTGATATGACTGGACCACTTCCACTACTGTTCTCTTAATGGTAGTGATGTGAGAAACTGGGAGCTTGCACCTGAAGTCTATGATCATGTCTTTAGTCTGAGACATGTTCAATTGCAGGGAGCCTCTGTTGCTATAAAGTCATCTACGACAGGATTGGACATTCCCATTAGCATGGAGGAGTTATCAGCAAATTTGAGGATATGTTTGTTGTCATGCTGGCTGTGGCAATCATGGGTGTGTAAAATGTAAAGCAGTGACAGGACGCACTCATGAATTGAACATGGAGAAGATGACATCTCTTCAGACAACAAACCATTCATCCTGACTCTGAGTTCTGCTGGTTAAAAAGAGAAAAAAAAATATCAAGGGATCCAGCCCACGAGGTTAAAATCTAAGTTAACATTTTTCAAAAGCGTGTCAACTAAACTGTGAGGGAGAATTGTGTTAAAAGTGGACGAGAAATCAACCAATAAAGTCTGTGCACACGTTTTAGAACCTTCAAGATGTCTGAATATCGGGTTCAACACAGTGGCAGTGGCATCCTCTACACCTCGCTTGGCTCCGTAAACAACTCTCCGTTTTTCACGAGTTCTTTTTTTCATCAACTTTTGAAAACACTTCTCTCTCTAAGGAGATCAGAGCAACTGGAAATCATGTAGAACCTTAGGGTGATTATGTTTGGCAACAGGAATAACTATAGACTGTTTCCTGTTGAGTACTGCTAGCAAAGACTGACCATTCAAGCCAACGTAGCAATATCTTAAAAAGCACAAGGTTTGGAAGATGTTCAATAAGTTTATATATCAAAATAACAATGATAGATCCATCTATTGAAGAATTAAACTAAAGACTATCAACATACAGCAGGTGTAGACGACAAATAGTAATTTCTTTTATCTGCTTTTTGGTTGACTTGTAAACAGCTTAAACAGATTTTTTTTAAATCAATTAAACAAACAAAAAGTTCTTAAATTAACTTGAGGTTTTAAAAAAAAAAGCTAAGCTAACCGGGGACTAAATCCGTCTTGAGATCGACTGTAAATATAAACAAAACCTGAGTCTGTTACTGCAGCGGTTCGTCTGCATTAACAGACGTCCTTTCTCAGAATACCTTACAGTCAACCTAGCGGGGAGCTAAGAGCTGGAGCTGGAGCAGGAGGTGGGTTTTAGGCCTCCGACGAAACTGCGAGACAGCGCACACCTCACGCACATCAGGTCAGTCTCAGGCCTCATGCATTATTGTTCACAAAATCAAAAGGGATGTGTCATTAAAAAATAACCCCCTGTACATTCTGTAGCCATCACAACAACAATTAAACAGACCTTTAACTGTTTTTGTACCAGGCTGTTCATTTTTTGGGAATTTTTGAATGTAGTGTGTATGTGACTTCAAGGGATCTTCAATCATAGAATAGGGATCATAGAACCAGCCTCAAGCGGGCACTTGCTGAATTGCAGGATTTTGCACTTCCGTTTTTCCATTTCCATTTTTAAAACACCAAGGCTGGTTGGTGCGTAGGCTAAGATAATGTGAAATACTGAGGCGCAAAAGTTTTTAATCAAAGTCAAACCTCATTTTCATTTCAATTTACACCTTCCAAAGTCATGCAGAGCCCAGCGGATGCCCGAAGGAATCTTCCCGTCTCATTCTCTTCCCCTCGATGCTAACGCTCTCGTCTCTTGATCTCTCAATAACTCCAATCTCTCCGACCAATTTCTAAAAGAGACTCGCGAAGAAGCTCCAGCGGAGCAGAGGGAAAACCGCCTTCAAGTAAAGGGAACGTCACGCTGTCATGAATGTGAAGCGAGATTTCTGCTCATCACAGCTGGGCTTGTTTGACACATTGTCATTTATGTTAAAGCCAGGAGATGACAGCAAAAAAAAAAAAAATTATATATATATATATATATATATATATATATCAAAGGCCATCAGTTCACATTTTTCGCTGGGTCTTTACTTTTTCTGCTGTGTGCACAATCTCTTTTTTTTCTGCTTTCACTTTCTCTTTGTCCTTGTCGCTTTGATTACTTATCTGCCTTGTCTTAATCTCGATCTCTCTTTGTTGTGTACATGGTCACAGGATTCAGCTGGTTTCTCGTTGGGCTAATGTCCACTGTTTCCACACATTTCTTGCTTCCCTTTCCCACTTTTCTCTCTTTGCCTTCAGAAGCAGAGATAGACGCACACGCGGTGTTTAAGAGCTCTGTGCGTTTTCTTACTGTTCTGTATGTGTAGACGTGTGTGTTTCCCGGAGCGTCTGCACTGAGGCAGGGTGGGGCGGAGCTGTATGTAACTAGTTATTGATCTGACACACGCATGCAACGCACACACCATGACCCGTGCTTTGCTGAAGGAAGGCAGTCTGACCCGAGATCAGATCAGACACAGATTCCGCCCCCTCCTGAGATGAACACGCCTTTGATTTCCTGCGAAGCATGTGTGTGTGGAGGTGTGTGTGTCGACTACGACGTGTGCGTGGGAGTAAAGGGACCAAGAGGGATAATGATGGCTGGTGGCTGTGTCCCACATATGTATTTGTATCAAGGTGTGTGTAGGCAAACACACAAAGCACACAGTATGAACAAATACCGATGCACTGACCTTTCTGCGCCAAAAAACGGGTAGCTTTAGCGATATTGGACAATTAGCCAGTCTGGCAACTGACTACATGGTCAATAAATCACTGGCCCTGATGAATAACAATACAGTCCCTGTTTCAAGAAAATGTGGTCAAATTCAGTAACAGTTTGTCCTTTCAACATGACATTAAGTAACTGTTGTGCAACTTAAAACCAGAGGGTCACCAGTTCAAGTATTTGTGTTGATCAAAAACTTCCCAAGTACTGCGCAATGTGCCCTTGAGCAAAACACCAAACCCTCAACAGATCTGGCAGCTCCTTGTGTAGCAGCCTCATCTCTTCACCAATGCATGTCCGTAAGTCTTATGTGTGAGAAACATTCCTTTCAATAACAGTATAAGAGTGTACAGCATGTACAAATAAAAAAAATTAAAAAAGTCATGTTTTCATTGATAACATTACATATGAATGCAAAGACATTTAAAAGTGTGTCTAATATTATGTAACACAAGCAGGAGCTGTAGCCATTTTGGATGTAGCTCTGGTTAATGAGCCTGCTCTCTCTCAGCTCTACCACCTGGTTGTAACCAAGCACAGTGAACTGATAGTATCTTAGAAATGTACGGTTAGGCAATATTTTAATCTTGAAAATGGATGGAAGATGGAAAAGCATCTCAGCTGTGTTGGCCTAAACAGCAATATTGACCAGTGAGATGCGTAACCACGATGAACGGGGATGATTGGAGGGCAAAACGCTGGCAGTGCTAACAACGCCACCCCACCTGCAAATTAAATCACCTTGTTTACAGACACTTTGAAATTACTTAAGAGGAAAATAAATCGCCATGGCACTTCACTAATCTTGGATTGAAAAAAAGAGTTGATCAATACAGTACTTTCTTTGTGGTCTTTACTTGTACCAACAACAGCTGCAGTGAATGTATGCAGATTTGTATGATGTCGATTTGATTAATGGAAACCAATATTCACTCTACATTTTTGGTCTACACAGTAATAGATACTAGGCTTTACTATGTTCACAAGCTAGCTAAGTGCGTCTGTTTGAATGTTTAACATGTTCCCCATATTTAGTGTTGTTGTTGTTTTGTGATGTCCAGTGTACAAACATCGTTCTAAGACATAAGATTATTACATACATACACACATACAATCTTTGAGAAGAAAAAAAAAAAGTTTGGTCATGATAACAAAAAGAAAAAAGGTAAATCATGAAAATATTCTTTTCTTATAATTGAAGGCTCTTGTTTTAGTTTCTATAATTGGATCACTGAATCATGTTTCTCCTCCTTCGTTAGAATTATTTTGGCAGTTTTTAATTTCTCCTTTCATCCCTTCATTTGGCTCGTCTTGACCTTGAACCAGACTCCTTATACTGCACACTTTCCACTCCGCTTGCAAAGCTATCATAAACAATCCTCAACTGCTAATTATGCGCTGACAACAGCGCACCATAAGTCAGAGGCGAGCTAATGAATTCCCACAGATTCTGTGTGTGTGGTAGAAACGGAGAAAGCAGCCTTGTTTTTGCTCCAACACTCCTTCTGTATTTAACATGTATTGTGCTTAGCCTCACATGGAGAATGGTGGAGAATGGTGGAGAATAAATGAGCGATCATTGCAGAGACAGCATGCAGTGATTTGTGTCTTGAATGAGGAGAATAGATGACGGGTGCTATAGTCCATGAAATAGAGATCATTAAACAAAGAACACATTTAATTGGGATTGCTACACTTACAAGAATTGTTAAATATTTAATGAGCAGCGTAATTTATACACAAGAACACATTTCACTGAACATTTACTCGAGCTACAACAACAGCTCTTGTGAAGTACCACAGGTTGTACTAAGTGTTATAGACGCAGTGAAGTTCCATTTTACTCATTTACTAGTTTAAGGAAGCAGTGATTTAATCGAAGCAAAACTCCTTAATTTCCTTCAATGACCATAGGGAGGTAGAGTGTAAAGTGAGGCGCTACAGAGAAAAGCTAGCTGCTTTTAAATGTGACTTAATTCATATTTATGCATTGAATCCTTGCATCCTTGTGTCTACAGTGAAGCCTTAGGTGGTCTTCTTCAGCGTGTGCATTTATAAAACTCTTATGTGCTACTCAGTTGATAGGACATCCAAAACACCAGCTAACAGCATGATCACTATGCCAATCTTCCCATCCATT
This sequence comes from Symphodus melops, assembly GCF_947650265.1. Taxonomy (NCBI): domain Eukaryota; kingdom Metazoa; phylum Chordata; class Actinopteri; order Labriformes; family Labridae; genus Symphodus; species Symphodus melops. The sequence goes on from NC_136710.1 coordinate 10,798,969, forward strand.
TGTCTACAACAAAAAAATGGCCACTGAGGGGATTATGTTGCAGCGGTTTAGACTGTAACTGAAATCACTGCAACACAGACATTATGAAGCTTCACTGTTTCCATAGACAATGAAACTGGCAGTCAAATTTTAAGTTTTCACTTTATGTAGAAGTAAACGGGCGGCCAGCTAAAAGTTTGAAATTTGAAACATGCTTCTTACATTTTTTATAAGCACATTTTATTTGATGAATGTCGCTCTAATATATATTACTCCTTATTTAAGGAGTACCGATGTCGGTATAGCCTAAAAGCTGATAAAGCTGCTAGGCTATTTTCTATACATTTCTGATATAGCAATTTGAAGTGCTAATGTTGGCAAATGTTTATTGTTTTATTTCAAGGACAGTGGATAGAGCAGGGAACTGAGGCAAGAGAGGGGGGAATAAAATGCAGCAGAGCACCAAAGATCAAAATTAAGGCTTATAGATTTTCAACATTCAATATATCAGCTAAGCTATTTGTAGCCCTGAAGCAACTGATGTATTTGTTTTGCCAGCAATTCGAAATTTGACGAGGGTATGACACTAGAACGAACAATAAGGCATTATCAAAGATACGACAACAGACGTTTCATGGCAGAAATTCAAATGATTCTTGAGCAATTTCAGGTTCTTGCCCCAAGGACACCCACCTTGACTTAATGCGACTGCATGAGCTTAGGATCAAACCCACAAGCTTCTGATTGACAGACGCCCAACTTGACCACTGAGCCCCAATTTCATACAAGGGCCAATAAACTGTGTATTTGCACCATCAAACCATGCATTGTAATATTCCACATCAGGTATTCATACTGCCTCGTGGTTTGGTTTGATGCATATTGCAGCGTGTGAAGGGGTAGATGGGTATTGTGTGTCTATGCTAATGGAGAGTAGATCATAAAAATAGAGCTGTTGCAGTGCAAAGGCTGTCTCATACAATGATTTATTCAGATTAGATATAAGTGAAAACACTGGGGCCATATGAGCGTTTGCAGCACAGATTTCACATGCGACTAGCCTCTTTTTATGCTAGGTGCCTTTACCAAGATATACGATACAGACGACTGCATTTATCTGTTTTCTTCAGTGTGTGTGCCCGTCAGGACAGAATTCAGCAGACGTACAAAGAAAATACTGAGCATTGCTGCATGTTGAAATGAAGAAAAGGGCAGTCATCATTTTTTATGGTCTTGTTTAGACAACAATTGCTTCCAGGTCGAGCCTCCCTGACTGACTGTGTAACAATCCAGTGACATTTCTGCAAATGTCATCAAACATAGATATTTTTAAGACACTGGGCTTTTAAAAACAGCAGTCACTTAGATCTTAAACGCATGAAAATGCTTCTGGATGCCATTCTTCTCTTCCTTTTCTTTGTCTCATTTACTTGTCTCTTTCTGGATTTGAATCCCTTTTTTCCCCGCTCACTAGTTTTTATTATTCCTCTTAAATTCCCATCCTTCTTCAGGTCTCCGACCGACAACCTTTCCTCCCTCTCTCCTACAGCTCTTGACATGAGTGAAGAGGCCCGCTGAGATAAAACACAATGTCAGAGCATGCCTCAGCTCTCTCTGCTGAGTGGGAAAATTGACTGGGATTGTCTGTGGCAGTCCCCACTCGCAGCAGTCTGTGGCCCGTGATGCTTAAAGTGCTGTGCTAATTAGTTTTCTCTCCATCCCTACCTCTAAAACACACACACACGCGCACACACAAACTCTCGCAATAATCTCTGTCTTTCTCTTGTGCTGCCTTGCTTCTTTGCCTTGCCCTATCTATTATGTAACATTTGTGTGGAAAGCGCGGATGCACCTTCTCAGGGGTTTTCTGTGCGTGGCTTCGCATGTCACACGAGCAAATGTCCCTTTCTATATTTGCCTAAGCAGCACATGAAGGCAGCTGTGGGTGCAAAGGCCAGCACAGCAGAAAGACACAACGAGATAACACATGACAGGGTGCAGTACTTGTTGGAAGGGGACTTAATGCTAAAGCAAGTGTGAACCTGCTATTCCTGCCTATTTGGTGACCCATAATGTCCTTCAGGGCTTCAGCTGCACACCAATTACACAAGAACAATAGAAGACAGAAAAGGTTTATCGTATGAAATTCACACACAAAAAAAAAAAAAAGAATAGTCTGACACTTTAAATGGTTTTCAGCTCACTACAACAAGATGTAAACTCAGCACTGATGTATCAAAGATGCTAAAGCTAGCGTAGTGTCAGTCCTCATTGAGCTACAGGAGCTAACCCAAAGTTCACACATAGATTAATACAATGCTAACTTTTGAACTAATAGTTCATTTAGTCATCCTTTTCTTTGGTTGGTCACTATAGCCTCCAAATGTATCGCCTTCCCTTATTCATCCTTCATTGCAAGTTTTGCCCAGATAGTAGGCTAGTAGACAAAAAGGCACCTATGCTAAAGTTTTGTATAAAATAGCATTGCATTAGGAGATTCTGTATCCAAAACACTCAGTGGTCAAACAGATTTAAATTGCAGTGTTTTGGATCAATACATGCATAATGCCTCTAAGGTCATTATGAGGCTGTAATGTACTTGTCGTTTAATACCTCATGAAGCTGACCGTTAAACACTTCCCATGCATACAGAATGAGAACATTAACATAATGATTGAGATAACTTGAAGGCATGTATCAATGTATTAAAACATGTAAACTAAATGTCACCCTGATTATATTTTGCATTTTAAATACAGAAAACTACTTCATAGCCAAGGGTGAGTTCCAACACATGCAGATAAATTAATAATGCTACCTCCATTTTTAAGTATGTAGACATTCACCCTGAAGATCCTTATTTGAAAAGTAATTCTAGATTGAAAACTTATGTAAAATCAAGAGGAACCCACTAAAAAATAATCACTAAACAAAAGTGAACGTAACAGAATTCATTTTGACAGGGTGCCAACCTTCGCAAAACCAAACCAATTGGCAGGCAGCCATCTGCTTGAAAATCAATGAAAACGTAACAATGCATTTACAGTATGTGGGCCTATAATAATTATACTTTGCAATTTTTGGAAAGAATTGAAAAGGTAAAATAAATAGTTTTTTTATTTCTGAAAGTTGTGAAAGCCGTAGAGGGGTATTTCTTGCCGTGAGGGCCGCCACGAGAGACATGAGATCTTTATAATTTATTGTCGTGGTAACACCTGATGTTACGTCAAAGACGGCTACATAAGGAAGTGAGAATTGCTGCTGAAAGCTGGCGTACTGTTGCAGTGTGTGCTGCTGTGATAAAAACATCTTATTTTTTCTTGGACACATCGTCAGTGAACACATTCTTCTCCTCAGCTGTGTTTCACTCATTTGTTTTGACTATGGTCAACTTGGAGTTTGTTTACGTCTGGGGTGCCATTCCATGATTACCAACAGCCTCAAACTCATCTTTTGTTATTGTTTTGAATGAAAGACCCCTCGTGGCAGAATTAACATACTGTGCATTTAAAGACACCAGGAGGGTTGATAACAATGTTCTCAGAACATAACACTGAGATACAATTACCTTCTAACTGTAGGCAAATACATCAAGAAGTAAACGCTTCCCCTGTCAAAAAACAGCAGAAATCAACTTTAATTCACTTAGACTTGAAATTTGGCACATTTCTAAAAGAAAACAAAATAAAGTGGTAAGCCCATTAGACAGTATTGAACTGTGACGGTCGGTACAGATAGCTAGACTATCATTATTTATTTGGCTATATATTATGTTGTCCATTTGAGCAATGTATTAAAAGTTCACAGAAAGACTTTGATGGAACAAATACACAAAGTTAAAAGGTATAATATGCAAAATTCAGTTTTTACAATAGAAATAATTCAATTGAATTCAATCAGTATGTAAATATATTATTGAAAAGGGACTTCCTAAAAAGAGGATGTATTCATGTTGTGTTTGCCGCTGTCGCACGTAAAATTACGATTCTTTTGACCACCCCACGGACTATTTAGCTCCTATATTTGGCATCTTGATAGAAGGGTACCAAAAAGAAGGACGGTACGGGTCGGTAATTTGGGAATCTTTCCTGGCTTTAGTCTATGGAAACACCACAAAACGGTGCCGAGACGAACTGAAATTAACCGCTTGTTGGAAACAGGGCTTGAGACAGTGTCCATGCAAGACTTGAAATGAAGGAGCACAAATAACCTTTATAAACCAAAGAAAATACCTTTTTTGGCCTAAAAAGACACACATGCATTTCATGATGGAATCTTGTATTTGTATGTTTATTAGCATTCATCTGCGACTCTCTCTGCCTCACAGAACCTAAAAAGGAGGAAGAAGTGTGGATGGGAGCTGAGGAATGAAGACCAATTATCTGGAGAGAACAATTGTTGTTCTCCAAAAGTCACATAGGAAGCCTTCTAACTTTTTAAATTGTCCTTTTTCTGACCAAGCTAACAAGCACAGGAACAAAAGCTGTCTGAGCTTCGAAGTGGCTTGCAACATTTATGAGCAAGCGAACAAGCTCAGGAATTAGAGTTGTCTGAGCTCATACTTTGCTAGCACAGTAAAATTAGTGAGTCGTTCTGGCATGCTATCAGCTAGCTAACATGTCAGCAGTTAGCTGCTCCACTTACTCTTCGTCTCTACAAACACTTAAGAGCGGAGGATATTTTTGCATGAATCATTAATTAAGCTGTAAATAGTTGACATACAAGAAGCCTATAAAATCATCAAGCACACCTGAAAAGCAACACCATGGAAACCAGTTTGATAGAGAATAAAATCATTTTATTTAATTATTGAAAAGGAAACACAGCCTTCCATGTTGGACCAGAATGGGCAAAACTACAATTACCCCGTTAACCCTTCTACACATGCCGCTTGATCCTCTGAAAGCATTTCCCGCCTGTAATCACACCCAAATCTCCAAAGAGCAAGCTGACACATTTTCCTGACACCCCCCCCCCCCCAACCCCCTTCTTTCTCTTTCTTTCTTGCTGCAAACACACACTTGCCGCTGCGTCAAAGCACTCTGCGTGAACAGGCAGATTGCTGCGAGAGCTAATGAATTGTGCTGTCAGGGAAGTAACAGATTTATTTACATCGAGAAACGGATATCTCTTCCAGCCAATCCTGGGGAGCTGAGCTGGTTTTCTCAATAGGGCTTCTATTGGATCAGGCACGGGGGTGAAAAGAAGAACTCACAAACAAGGAGAAATATCCAGTTTAACGTATGGGGTTGGACAGTGGGCTGTTACACTGCAGCACTGGAAATTTGAGAGGAAATATTATTGCCAGGGGCAGGGGGAGTGGAGGAGGAAGTTGAAGGGTATCAGTTGAAAATCCACTTTAAAAGGTGTTGCACTGTATTGGAACACACACACACATTCTGGCACGCACACACACAGCCTTGGAGTCCAGTAGGGGGATAACATATCTTGATTACGTGGCCTTCAATGATGTAGAAAGTGGAAAGTAATTGTACAAAAAAAAAGGCAACAAACACACACCACCTGTCTTTTATATCACTCGTAATTCTCTGACTAGCTTTAGCGTTTAATACAGTAATTAGCTCAGTGGTTGGTCCCTTCAAAATATGAATCTGTAGGCAGGCTACACCTCTTGCATTTTTTTCTGGTTGGTGTCTCCTTGCTAATGGTTTTGTTGTTGCATTAAAGTAAGGTGGTGTTGCAGGTGGAGCACAAAGAAAGCTTACTGCTTCAGTCAACATCAGTCAGTGCACACTGCGTTCTGTCAGCAGTACAGTGCCGTCCAAAAGAACTGCTCCATTGGTGCCGTTTATAGAGCGTGAGCAAAGCCATGAGCAGCTGTAACGTCAGGACAAACAAGATCACAAGAGGACAACAAGATCACGTGGGAATTAAGAGGAAAAACATGCAAACAACATGTTGCTTTGTCTTTCCATTCATTTGTTGTTCGTTTGGTGCCCGTTTCGCCAAGAAACACTTTTTTAATAAAAACACAGAACATGGAGTATAGTTTAAAGAAGATACGAGTGGGGGTGGTTGGTACACGCGCCCCATGTGTGGGGGCTGTGGCAGTCTGGCAGACACTCTGGGTTCAGATCTGCCCCCCGTGGCTTTATTTCAGCCTCTTTCCCCCGATCTCTCGCCCCTTGATTTCCAACATTGCCCTATCTCACCAATAAAGGCCCAAAAATACATCTGAAAAATAAAATGAAAACAAAGAACCGTCGGCATCAAGGGGATTTCATTGCCAGTCGGCCATGCTCATGCCTGTCACAAAGTGTTTAATGAAAACTGCCACTTACACAAACACAATACACAAGCCAGCAAACAGAAGGACCAGAAATCCAGGTACTGTGACAGAGAGTGGGAGCAGGTAAAAAATGAAACAGCAGCCAGGGGAGGGATTATCTGTTTCTCATCTCTCTCTTTCTCGAAATCTCAATCCGTCTTTTGAGGTGTTTCTAACATATCTTTTTCTCTTCCTGTGGTTCTTCGTCACAAGGATTTCAGGTGTTTGTGTGCGAATGAAAATAAAAGAAAGTCAACTATGAGTCATGGTTAACAGCATTTTCTTCGTCGTTTTTTTTTACGCCTTATGCGATGGTGTGGTCGTTTTGTTTTTTTAATCTCACGAAGGTGCAGCTCGGTGATGATCAGGGTGAAATGTAGCATGGTGTAAAATTAAACCATTACAACATAGTGGGAACAGTGTTGGAGAGGGCAGGAAAGGACAAGCCTCTGGCGGTGTGTGCGTGTGTCTGTGTGTTGTATGCGAGTGTGTGTTCTGGGATGTTATCAGTCATGTCGGCTGCCGGCCACAGATGAGGTCATTAAGCCCTTTAGCAAGGCAGATTTCATCCCTCCTGTCTGCTTCTGTTAATAAATCTCCTCAGATGCTCTCATTTTGTGGTCAGTTGTGTGTGCACGCAAACCACGGGACTTGGTGCATCAGTTGTGTTGATATACGTGCGCACATCTGTATGCGTGGGGAATCCCTCCTCGTGTGTGTGTGTGTGTGTGTGTGTGGTATGAGTCATGTGTGTGTTTATGAGGCGAGGACTTTGTCTGATTGTGTTTCGCTGAAGCGGCCTGTGGAGAATCTGTGCAGCCATTCCTGTCTCGATATGGTGATTTGTGTTGTGTTTGTTTGTGTGTAAATCAGCATGGAGTCTCGCATTGTTTGCAAATGGCATAAAACACTCAGTAGGCATCTATACAGAGGGACGGAATTAGCATGGATTATTTATGGCTAGCTATTTTGTCCCCTCCCATCATTAGTGTTAGCTAAAATACATTGTTCTCTCTGCGAGAATGCATTTATTACATGACCCAAGGGAAGAAGGAGTGGTAATTACAAAAAATGGTTTTCAACAGCCATATTGGTTTTCATTTCATCTGTCCCATTGAAGGTGGGTCATTGAGATAGCTCAAATCAGATTCTGAAATATTGGCAATTTTTTTTTTTGGCAGCAGAGCTGGGATGATTGAATTTATGTTTGACACGAATGAAATGACATCAGCAGAAATTCGATGGTTTATCAGCCCACTGAATTGTTGGTGCGATTGAACTCCTGTTGCAAAAGGCTCACTGGAGCCTTGTGGGAGCAACTCTGACGTCAACTTCTACACATTGCGTTTACTTTTTTAAAATATTCCTATACGTTAAACATTAGTTTCAGCTTTTTTTTGTATATAAATAATGTAAATCAAATGAAAAAAAGATGATAACATATCTAATTATTGTCCTTTCTTGTAAGTCTGCATCCTGTGTAAAAAGTGTGATATTCTGCAGGCATAACCTGCAGCAGGAGTTCAGAGAATTAGAGATGAAAAGCCTCCTCAATAAGGACTAAGTGCTGTATCTCAAAAAGCTGTCAGGCCAAATGAATGAACTCCAATGACTCGGCAGCAACTTGGGGAGGAGAGGAGTGGCGGCATAGAGGGAGTGCTGATAAGACGAGAGAGGGAAAGAGAAAGAAAGAGAGCGACAGTAAGCAGAAAAAAAAAAGTCTGAAAACGTTCACTCTCGTTCTCAACATGTCACCTCGACTCTTTTCCCTCCCTCTCCTCTCACGTGTTGGCTTTCATCTTTCCCACCTTCTCTCCTGCTTGACTCATTGCTTCTATCAGTACGTCATTAAGTCTCATTTGCTCCCTACAACTTGTTCTGAAGAGCGTCCGTGAGGTTTGTTTTGTTTGTTCGAGAACATGGATGGTTGTTTTTGTTTCGTTCTCCCTATTTGTCAAAGAAAAGCACAACATCTTTTTTTAAAAAGCGTACAGTCAAGTGGCTCATCAAGTAGATGTATATGGTGGGTTTACAGTGGGAGCACAGCAAAGCAAGTGACAAGAAGGTGGGAAGATTGGACGTTTTTCTTTGTTTTATCAGTCAATTTCCTCAATGAAAAAAGCATGAAGAACAGCAGGGTGCACAACCCAGTAAACTCATTATTCCCACACATATCTGATTACGTATCCGCATGAAATTTACATGAAGATGAAAATGAACAATTGGTATTTCTATCTCACCTTTGAATATAAAAGAAGTCTTTCAGTGCTTCTGCATTTCATCTCCAAATCAAACCAATCACACCTTATAAAAAAAAAAAAAAAAAAATCATCCACGCGTTCATCATCCTAGACTTAATTATTGTAACTCCATCCCATGCTGGCATTAACCATAAACCCCTCTCCAGCCTCTAGCTGGATCAGCATGCAGGACCTACTGTACTGTAGGCATCTACAGTACATCTACTGTTCCCTCGGGATCAATAAAGCATCTATTTATCTATCTTACTTGCTTTTACAGACAACGTCATACCAACTAATTAGTTTTAGGATTGATTTGATTTGTTTGGACTTGACTTATTACATTTAAAGTGCACATGGGTCTGGCTCCAAGTTACAACGGTGAACTGTTGACCCCCTATGAGCCGGCCCGCAGCCTCACATCCTCAGTTGGGGGCTTCTAGGTCTTTCCAAAGTCAAGGCTTAACAGTTAGCATATGAAGTGTATTATACTTGCGACACAGTGTGATATGAACAATTATGTGAATTGTAACTGTGCTGCTAAAATGTGAACTTTTGGTAAAGCAGTTTGTGTTCTTAAAGAAGAGCTTGGTTGAACATTAAAGAATCTGAAGAGGTGATTAGGGGTAATTACTGAGGAATGTGAAGGATAATAATTTGGTATTGATAGGTTCTAAGTCATGAGTAAAACAGATGATGACCCTTAGGATACACAGGAGGACATAAGAAGTCATCCCCACAGTGAATTGTAACCTTTGAGGTCATATGTCCTGAGGAAACACGAGGAGGGCATGATGTAGGATAAGATGCTGACCTGAATGACATCAGTTGACCTAAGCCCAAATAAGGGCGTAAATGTTCTGATGTGGCTTGACAAGTCTCTTTCTCTGTTCCGAGAGGGATCACAATTGGCTGGCGACTCTCCCAGTAACCATGGCTAACCTGGATTGATGCCGTTTCTTGACTTAAAAACTTCAAGCAAGTCAGTGTCAGCGGCGATTTCTTCATCATCTGCACATCATCATGACAGACGGAGAAAGTACACATACTTTCACCATCAGGGCCACTCGACTTCGGAACGACCTCCCTGGCAGAGTCAGTCTTTTAAATCTCTTCTTAAAGCCCACTTGCATAGATTTGCTTATCCATCATATTAAATGTATTCAACTTTTCACTTGTTATTTGATCTTTTAACGACTGTGTTTCACTATAATCCTCAAATAGACGTGTCATAAGCTGGATAAGGTTAAGTGAGCATATCGCTGGTGTCCTTTTTAAACATCGCTGTCTCTCCCACCAGTTCATTCATGCCATTTCGTGCAACCCTCCATCACCCCATCACCAACAAGCCTTGCACAGTTTCATTACCTTCTTCATCCCATCAGCTTCAAATCACAGCATCAGCCAGCGTCGGGTCGACCCCAGTCTTCGCAGTTTAGTCAGACTCGTCACCCCATCAGTCTCAGATGACACCATCAACCATCTTCTCATCATCCCTGCTCTTCACAGGTCACACAGCTTCTTCATCCCGTTCGCCCAGACGACATTATCCGATAACGCCTCCACCCCACGGTGGGAGAGATCTTGCTGCCGTGTACCTGGAGAGTTAAAATTATTATTATTCAATATCATGTAAGTACAAAACATAGCTTTGATTCATTTAGTTGTCTCTCCTGATAAAAATTGCATCACCTCTTCATAACACACAAAGTTCACGTAAGAACTTAATAGCTTATGTTGTCACTAACAGTCAAGTCAACTGGTGTGTTTTTAATTGAATGTTCCCTCGACTTACATTGGTGAAAATGTCCAAGGAAAGAAGCAGAGTTGTGATGCGTTTCCTCTGTGAACTTCAAACCCAATGTATTTGTTTCCCATCTCAAACAATCCCTTAGTTGCTTGTTCCGATTTTAAACCTTCAAACATAAAAAGACAAACATGTAAATTAACTAAAGTCTCAAACATGTTATATCAAATCAATCTTAAATTCATCCTGCATCATTACTTTCCTTTTCCCCATTTTAACACCAAATGGGTTTAAACTGAATTTAAGTTCATATAACTAAATGAATCTGAATTTTAATACTTCTCGTTCTTTATCGTTTGTTTACAATTTAAACAAATCAGTTACAGTAGTTTGATATTAATTGCCATTAAACCCTTCTAATTTAATGTGAACACTACACTAACAACAGAAAGCATCACCATGAAATAAACCTAAATTAAGTACATGTGAACATTCAAAACAGATAATTAAAAAACAACACAGCATACTTATGATATAGCTCTCCTGTGTTCCCTTCATTGAACTCAGTCTAAAAGTGTCTCACCTAACTCCTGCTCTCAAATACACCACTGACACTCCTGTTTGTCAATTAAGTAAAATTAGCCTTTTGCACACCAGGCTCCAGTGAGCTAACTCACTACTTGCATCAAACCTAGGTGCTGCCCTCTATTGAGCAAAACTAAAGCCAATAAGGCTAACTGTGCAGAGAACTACACATATGTGTAATGACTCATTAAAACCACAAAATACACATTTAGGTCTAAACCAGTAAAAATGTAGAATTAAACATTTTTATCCATTATTGCTTGTCTTTCAACACAGAAATTTGATAGAAAAAGGAACTTTTCATTTTATTAAAATAAGATATTAGATAAAATTATGAAATAATTTAATGTTAGTTATGAGATATTCAGATGAATAATGTTAAATCAAGTCAGTTATGATGTGGAACAATTCAATTTAAAACAAGTGAATAAGTCAATCTTGTTAAAGATATGTAGTTATGAGTAGACATGTTTGCATTGTTAAAAATGTTTCACTCTCTTCATGCGTTCCACGTCTTGCACTATAGATTCAGCATTCATAATTGTGTCCTGTATTAGAGGGTCGGTTGGCCTTCTCTTTAAGAGCAGCACTACAAATAATGGTTTGTAAATAGTTTCAAAGCCTTTATTGGAAAACTTTCACCTTACATAACAGACCAGTATCAGTGGAATTTGGGACACCTACGCAACCCATTCTGATTGGTTCATACTTAAAGTCCCTCAAGCTCTCACTGAGCTCCATCAAACTGCATTCTCTTTTAATGCCCCAAATTCACTGAACGCCCTCCAGCAGTCTAAAGATTGGAGTTCCTCCTACCATGACAGAAGCGACATGTTTATCGTTACATTGGAAACACCTGATAAGAAAGCGGTAATTGCTACTGAAAGCTGCAGTACTGTTGCTGTGATAAAAAAAAAATCATGTATATTGGTCGTATATTGGTATACACATGTATATCATGTGTATATATATTATAATTGGATGTATGAGAATCACTCCCATGATTCCTAGCTTCTGTTGTTGTTTTGGTTCTGAGCCCCACATACAGTATTGTGTTTAACTCTGACGCTGCACTAGACTTCCATTATACTTTCATTTTCACATCATAACATTAAGCCCGTCTCAAATCTCAAAAAAATTGCCTCCTTCATTTGCTGCATCAGAAAGAGAGAACATGATCTCACTCAGGGGAGGAATGTTTCACATATTCGTTAGCAGGAACATGTTTTAAAACTGGAAAATGAAGGGAGAAAAAAAACCCCGATGTAGATTAAAATTTTTTGTAGCGTGGCTTATACTGTCAGTCCCGTTGCAGAGACACGCAGGAAGAGAGAGAGAAGAAAAAAAACTCACAAATGGGACTGTAATCCTTGACGCACAGAGCAGGAGAGCGAGAAATACATTAACGCCTGGGAGAAAAAAAAAAGTGTCTTCAAACTCTGGCTGCTTACACTTAGGCTCATTAACTGTGTGCACTGTGTGTCTGTGTGCAACGTTTTTTTTTGATCACACATTTTAATTGGATTTAGAGTAAATTATGAAACAGTCGGTGCTCATGTTTAAAACATTTAACCACACTTTAATGATGATGTGTTTTCTGGCTGCTCAGATGTACAAATAAAGTGAAATGCCGCGTGTCATGTCCTTCTCTGTCTCTCTAATGAGCTGTAGGACAATGTGTGAGTGTGTATGTGTATGTGTTGAGGATGCAGGGAAGACACTATTCTGTCAGAATTTAACCGATCATTCTCGTAACACTTTTTTTCTTAACTTTTTTTTTTTGGCATGGTAAAGTTCAGTTTTTTCAAAAAAGAAAAAGAATTCACATTCCATGTCCACAAAGGAGACTGGAGATGAAACATATTAAGTAATTGATGGACTCAAAAAAAAGGTATTTCATAAAAACAATATATTAGTAAAAGGGGAAAAAAACTATTTTGACTACATTCCCTATTATAAAAACTGACTAGCTGCCAGTTTCATTTACTCCTATTATTCTTTCCTTCATTATTTTTTATGAATTGCAGGAAATTCATTTTGCTGGAGTTAAATTATTCCTGCTTTGAAAAAAATTCTGTAGGTTTGCAATTTGTAATCTGCTTGATGAACTATTGTTACAACAATAAAAGAAATGGTTGTCTGTTTCCTGAAAGGCTTAATACCCAAAACCTCTGACATTCTAGCAAAAAAAATGTCAAGTAAGCAATAAATACAGAATCCTCAACACTTTTTAGTTCAACAGACACGTTGCTTTTAAGATGATTATTTTTTTTGGGGGGGGGTTGCAATATGAGCTTTCCAGGTTATTTAGTCATTCATAATCACACCTAACAATCCAAATCTAGACACTCTCTCTCAGTAAGAACTCCATCTGCATTATAAACAGCTCAACCTTTTCATCCTTTTGCTGATGATCAAACCAGATCTTAAGCTTGACTTTGTTTCTCTTTCTGTGCTTCCTGCAAGAGTTTGTAAGTCCTCCAAACTAAAATATAGCATGAAAAAAGAAATAACTTTAAACTTCACTTGTCATTAATACAACAATTAAACAGTTAAGGCCCCATAACTGAACGTTGCACCTTTCACATTAAATGTTCATATACTTGGGTGTGTTATTATAAAATTGCACATGTTGTCTTACACCATATGCATGTACTTTTGAAATGAGAAGCTTGTGATCTCGTAACAAACATTTTCTAAATCAATTAATACCCCAATTATGTCTCACTTTTACTGCTGCAGTGATTTGTTTCAGTTATTTTCTGTTGACAAATTGCTTCATAGTCCCACTGACTCTCACTTAGTGATTTATTCTCTTTAATAGAATAATTTCATGTATGAGCAGAACATTTTCAAGCACTTTTGAAAAGTATTATATCAAACACCAAATTGCTTCTTTTTTTGCTAAAACTTGCTTTACGTGGAAATTGCTTGCTCCCAGTTTGGCTTTTGTCTGGATAAACTTCCCTCTATTTTTACCAGTATGCTGACAGTTAATATAAGGGCTTTCAGCACCATGGCCAGCGACAGCCAAAGAAAGTTCATTTCTACAGTATGTACGTTTTTATCACCTAATGGCTCTCCCAAGAAATGAACAAGCCACAGTGATCATGATACATGAATGCCTACAATACATTGACATTTTTTTCACAAAACAGGTCGACCATGTCGAATGTCAAGCTTGACTTCAAAGGTTTGCATAAAGTATTCAAATGAATAAAGTTATCAGTTATAGCTTCTATAGTAATGATAATGTATTCTTGAACCTCTTATAGGCTGACAGCTAATCCCTGCAGGTTCATTGACTTTGCATGTTTTTATTTCTTTCCACTTCTACACTTATCTATTTTTTCCCCCATACATTTAAGCAGCAGACCCATGCATTACCTTTACTTTAATAAACACACTGCATGCAACCTACATCTTATCAAACAAAAAACATTTAGCTGCTAAAAAGTTTAGAATGACTACTGGATCCACATTTGGCCAGAATCAAAACACAGAATAAATGCTAATGAATGCTAATTGTTTTAATTCTAATTCATTAAATTTTTTCTTGACAGAATGTTTGAGAAGCTTAGCACCATTGATTAAAAAAGGTCAGTATATGATTAAATATGAGTCTTTCATTGGATTCATCCAAAAAAAAGACGTGGAGAAAAGAGCCAGAAACATCAGCACTAAGCAAACAATCAAAGGAGCTGATTCAACATGGACAGGAAGTTGACCACATGTCCAAAAAACACACAAGATTCTCCTCATTGTTAGGTCTTACCGTTCCTTTGGCAAGTCTTTGTCTCAAAGACACAATGCACTTGTATTTAGCAGGATCTCAGGGATTGCATAATCACCTGTAATGACCCGCACCTGCGTGCCACTCAGCACAGCTGCTGCTCATCAGCATTGTCTCAGCGAGCTCCAAAGAGACAGAGGACAGTTAAAGGTGAGCATCTGCGGAGCAGGGATTGTTCCAGCTTGCACAGTTCTTTTGATTCTTGACGACATTGTCCCCCAGAGGATGAATAAACACAGCCAAGGTGACCGCACTGCTCAAACATGTCCCCTTCATCGCATTCAACGAGTCTGGACTCTGTGCTATCCCTCGCTCTTGATCACTACACCTTTGTGCACCTAAAGCATTCCTCTGGTTTCCTCTTGCACTTTTGTTTGCATACAGATAAGAGTTATAATGAGTACTGCAAATCTCTCCCATCACACACAGGGCTTTACTTTCAGCGAGGCTTTCGACTTTTAAAAGCTGTTGATTGTGATGAATTAGATTTGAATGGATTAATCAACCCACCCCCCCCCCCCCCAAAGCAAACACAACCAAAACTTAATACAAATGAATATACGATACATCTACATTTCACACTAGTTTGAAAACACTAAAAGCAAACACTCCTTCCCCAACCTTCTCTCTCCATCAATCCGGACCAAGCACTGAACCCGGGGGCCAATGACACTTTTTTTTTCCAAAGCTGCCCCCTCCCTCTGGAACTCTCTACTCAGACACATGTTTTTGTTCCCTTCGACTTGTTTTGTCTGAATGTAACTCAACACGCAAAATGTCTTTGAGTGTTTTGTTAAGCGCCATATAACTAAAATGTATTATTATGATTTTAAAAATCTGGCAATCTCTCACAGTCTTCACATGCTGTTTCAACGTGGTCATAGGAAGCACTTTCTCCAGAAACCTGAGCTTTACATCACTGTCACGACCAAGCTTTTAAGGCCTGACAAAAACATGAAAAATGTGTGGTTTTTAACTAAACTTTGTAGACATTTAATACAAAAATACCCAAATTATTAGTCATTTTCAAAGAGTGAGTTGTGTTTGTCAGTAAATCAGTGTGCCAGCTGTTGTTTGAGGATTGTGAGGCATGTTGTATGGTGTGAGACTTAACCAACGTCAGCAAACTACAACAAGACATTGTGACAAGAGCAGCTGTGGTGACCCTGGGAGTCAATGAGACAATTAGAAGTTGACAGCTGGATACAAGACTGAACATGATGTGTGATTGTCATAAAAAATTGTGATTTCTTCTTCTGTAAGCACCTGACAAACAATCTTTCTATGAAATGAAAAAAAAACAAAAAAAACAAACAAGACAAACAAACCACCCATCAGGTAAGATTCACCGTACAAACATAACAAGATAAATGGAGACAATGATGCATGCTGCACAATGGGAACGACATAATCCTTCCTCCTGTTTCCTCCATACAGCGACACCTTGAATCACAAACGGCACATTTGAAACATACTGTGTGTTCAAACTTTCAGGTTCTAAGTAAAGACCAAACTTTAAAAAGCAGACTCATACGTTTTTGTACAGTGAAGTATTGTCCATTGATTTGTCTTTGTGCTCATAAACCTCAGAAACAATAGGCTTAAAATTAAACAATGACTCAGGGGAAAGTTTTAAAATCTTTAAGATCATCATTTTTCAAACCCAGCGAATTCACCACAAAACCTGTTCCCCATTCCCTTTCAAGATGATCTTTTAATCATCAAAAGTAAGACAGAGGTGTAGCTTTTACAAGCACCACATGCTGAGATACATGATGAGGGACTCCTGTACATAAGAATCATAATATCCATTGAAAGTGATGGTGTCTCTTCCTGCCATAATAATACTAGTTGCTCTCAGCTAGTAAGGCTGAAGGGACTGAAGGATTTGGAACCAAAGACTTGCCAGTTTAAATCCTTAAGCTGACAAAACCTGGAGCTTTTTTTTTTAGTAAGGCACCAAATTCCACCAAGATCAATACCTTCCTTTGTTTGTATTTGAGCCTGTGTGTGTTACGCACATCCTAATAACAGAGCCTAAAAGTAGTTTCCCCCTTTGGGGTTAATGAAGTATATTTTCTTCTTCATCTAAACTGGGAACTTAGCATTCATGGCTAACTAGCTAGCTCTCTGTCGTAGCATTCGTGTTTCAGAAAAATGCACCAAAGACAGTAAATGTGAATGAAGAGGGCTTTTGAAAGATGGTCGCCTCAACATAATACCAGGCGGTCTCATTTTTTAACGTCATAGATTTCAGTTTGGTTTTGACTAGTTAGGAACATTTTTGTTTGGTCATGTTACATTAACTGTTAAAAAGGGAATACTGTATGAACCCTGTTTAAAAGGAGTTTTGCAAGGGAAAAAGAAAGGTCATGATACATTCCATCAACTCTAGCCAAGCTTGACTTGACTTGTGATATTTTAACCAGATTTTTCGAATCCCTTTAATGTTAAATAATAATGAATGACAGCTTGACATTTAGCCTTACACATAAATCAGTCAATGCTGTGTATTTGTTTCCTTTTCTAACAATATATCATACTTTTAACCCTCAAGTTGACATATAAGATTGTTTTGCAGAGTTGTAGATTTATAATATAAGAGTTTAGTGTTTGCATTAAACTAATGTCACAGTATATACGATGGACAGCTGCAAATTCAGACAAATAAGCATGCTGTTTTTGCTAAATTGGGAATTCTTTGTCTGCATCTACAGTATATTAAAATGAAGACAATAGTAATAGTGTTTAAAATGGGTACTTAAGTCTTTAAATTCTAAACATAAAGATCTGTTTTGCCCCACCCCCTTCTCCCCATAGTTTATTCGCCCATGGGTTGACAGGTCACAGACACTGAAGCTTCAGTGTTTAGCCAGCTCTCGGTCATGTAACCTTTCTACCTTCTAACCTCTTTCCATATTTCAAAACCATCTCCAAAATGTATCCTAATTCTACAACTTTTCTGCTCATGGAGCTATTTAAAAAAATGGCGAAGCTTTTTAGGTCAGGTAAAATCAGTTATATTTGAACCAGTTTGCTTACTGGCTTCCATCGCTGCGACACCCGGTTTGCTGTGATAAATGGTGTCATGTCATGTTTGGTTTTGGAACCAATAGGCGTCCAAAACAGCTGTGTTCAGGTGCCTTAAAACTTCCTACCTATACTCTGGTCAAAACAAAAACAAATACAGACTATACTGGACTGGAATTCAAACTTAGAAGGAGGACATACTGGCTGTGGCATTGTTTTTAGAGAAGCCAGCAAAGGGCAACAGTAGCTCTCTCTCTCTCTCTCTCTCTCTCTCTCTCCCTCTCTCCCCAATTTCTGACTCCATTCACTGTCATATCTGTAAATAAAGGCATAAAAAGCCCCCCCCAAAAAACTTTAAAAAAGAAAAGCCAGGACTAAAATATAGCATATTTCCTTAATGTCTGATGATAGAGTAAGGTCATTAAATTATTTAATTAAGTGGATAGCTCACATATTTCTCCTTTTATATAACGTTCTTGAGAATGTGAAGGCAGAACCCAAATGATTAAGCTTCTAGTAGTGTCCCAGTGTGTCTCTTCCAGCTGACTGCCTTAAAAAGCAGGCCTACACACAGACACACATCATTTCTTTTATTCCTTCCTTCTGCACAAGCATTTTGCCCGGTGAGAATCATTACAGGTTCCTGCGTTGGCATAAATCACCCCTCATCGACCGCGCCGCTCACAGATTCATTTGAAATTGCAGCTAGTCCGTATTGAATGAGGCGGACGCAGACAAAAACATGTCATACTCAATCCTGTTTCTATGATGGACTTTTCCGGACCATAGGAGAGCCTCTTGTCAAGATTATTTCCAATCATGGTGGAGCATTTATTATTGTCGACCTCTTATCTCTCCCTCCCTTTCAGATAAAGACAGGGGTGGAGAATCAACGGGTGACCTCCGTTCAAAGCCTTCACTGGGGCTTCACTGACAAGCACAGATTTTGCAGTTATGACATTTGATGCATGTGTCTCTTCTGATCGACGCCAGTTCAAAAGTAAAAAGAAATCATAGTGTTTATTGCAATCATAGCATTTCTGCTTTTTTGCCTCTTTTCACTCCTTTTTCTTTCTCATCTCTTTTCATCTCCCTTTTTTTTATGACAATTCACAGAGTCAAGCTTCAGATGAACTGCTTCCATTCATTAACAAATCCAATATTTTTAAGCTGAGTGGATTCCCATTATTTATTTCCGGAGACTGAACTCTGCCTTGCATTCATTTAATTTTCCCATGTATGAAATAACATCCTGCCTAACGCAGCCAAGCCATTATGCCTAGTTTTGCTGTGGCACGATAAGTGGATGTATAAGGAACAATGATTAAATGATCACGGCAGCCTTCCTCCCACTCCCTCATTAAGGGTTTCCCTTCCTCCTCTCTAATACAATCACACAAGGACCTTTCAACTACAACACAGGGTTGGGATTTCCCATTGATTGTTTGAAAATAAGAGTGAAAGGCACCGTGTTTTCTAAGAACAGTGCTGTAAAGAATTGACATAATTGGCAAGGATGTCTGCAGGGTTTTTGATAGTCCTGGTATTTAAAAAAAAAAAGCCTGCTTTTGTTTACAGCTTAGCTGTTACTGTCTATTGACAAAACAACTCGTTCTCATATTTCTTAGTCCTGACTGTTGCTCATGATGCCATTTGGTATTCCATATCCATTGTAAGGAAACATTTAGTCTAGTTAACAGGGAAAAGGAGTTCAAACAATACAAGCCTGGCAATTCAAAACCTACAAGCTAAGACCAGTAGAAAATAAAATAGCATGAAATCAATCAATCTTTATTTAGTTGTATAGCGTCAATTCATAACAGATGTTATCTCGAGACACTTTACAAAAAGCAGGTAAAGGACCTTACTGTTT
Source organism: Symphodus melops (assembly GCF_947650265.1). NCBI lineage: Eukaryota > Metazoa > Chordata > Actinopteri > Labriformes > Labridae > Symphodus > Symphodus melops. Next base: position 10,818,505 of record NC_136710.1, read on the forward strand.
GTCTGTTAACATTAACAAAAGAGCAGGTAACAAGACCATGCTCATCGTTATGTTTACATAAAGCAGGTAAAGGACCTTACTTATTGCTATATTACAAGAGCCCAGCTTAATCCGTCATAGCGTGGCAAGAAAAAAACTTCCTTTTAACAGGCAGAAAGCTTCAGCAGACCCGGGCTCATGACGGAACAGCCATCTGCTAAGCCAATACAGGAGTAATGTGGTCCCTTTTCCTGGTTCTAGTCAGAACACGAGCTGCAGCATTTTGGACTAGCTGAAGGGTCTCTAGAGATTTACCATAGCACCCTGCTAAAATAGAATTACAGTAATCCAATCTGGAGGTAACAAATGCATGAACTAGTTTTTCAGCATCATTTTGTGACAGGATCTGCCTGATCTTAGAGATATTACGAAGGTGAAAATAAGCTGTCCGTGAAATTTGTTTAATGTAGGAGTCAAAGGACATATCCTGATCAAACAGAACTCCTAGGTTCCTAACAGTGGTACTAGAGGCTACGCTGATACTACTAAGGGCTGTTATATAGGCAGAGAAAGTCTCTCTAAGGTTCTTAGGTCCAATCACTATAACTTCAGTCTTGTCCGAATTGAGCAGCAAGAAGTTTCTGGTCATCCAGGACCTAATGTCCTTGAGGCAGGCTTCTAATTTAAGAAGATGATTGGTGTCTACTGGCTTCATTGCTATGTAGAGCTGAGTATCGTCTGCATAGCAATGAATGTTTATGGAGTGTTTTCTCATAATACTACCTAGAGGAAGCATATACTGTATAATCAGACACTATCACTACAGTATAGTACAATATTGCATACTGCAGTTGCCATTTAGTGCATTGGCTCTGTCTCTATCACTGTAATGTTTGCATTTGAAGGTTGATTACATCACAGTGGTGCATCAGCAGCTGTTCCATTTCAAAAGCTTTTTTGTAAACCTTTATATTGATTGAGAGTCACACAGTACCATTTGAAATTGGCATAGCGTTCAAGGAACTATCATGAGTTGATAAAGAAAAATCACATCCAGCCATATTCATTGTTGTAATCTCACATTTGAACTAATGGTCAGCCAGCTGGCGCTAAATTTGGACTTGTCTTTGCACAATATAAAAGTATTTGGAAGGCAAAATTTCTGTATGTGTAAATGTTAGATAGACTTAAGCTGTTGGGTCTTCTGAATACTCAAAGAGCCTTTTATACCGCATGTCACACCTACCCATTCAATGGTAGAACCTGCTATATAAAGTCAGCATCAGAAGTAACTGTACACACATTCACCGACCAATGAAGAAGTGGGGGCGAGTGTCAGTAATATGTGGTACATGAGTAAACACCTGAAGTGTGAACAAGATATTTATCATTTGGACACTTTCAAGTGATCAGGAATTTCTGGTAGAAAACACTGATTTATCTACTGATGATGAAAATGGCACAAAAAAGAAAATGTCCTTTAAACTGTCAAGAAAACCAACCGGATTTCTCAATGGATAAACTGGCGTTCTCAGTCAGTGTCAGCTCCTTTTGGGTTGTGGTTGCATATTAAAGCCCATCATGTCTCATCTCCTACTGCCCCTTATTGCATGCAGATTTGTCATTAACCTTTAGCCCAATTAAAATCCTTAATCTCACAAGGCTGGAGGCAAAGCAAACCCCAAGATGAGCTCCTTCTCTCTGAGATACTGACTTGCTCCTCCGAGACTCAAACCATAGAAGTTGTGAATTTATAATACCCATTGATTTCTAAACAGTCGGACTGAGGAAAATCCGTTGCTTTTTCCTCATCACATGTTCTGTCCTGACATTCCTCATCTGAGTTCACTTTTAAACAGACGATGGGCCCTGCACATTGCATGTATATGAACTCAGCTATTTGTACTCACTTTCGATTATAGCTTATCTTACAAGCTATAATTTCAAAGGATAAGCTGAATGTTTTTTTTTTCTCAATGAGGTGCTCATACATCAGTGTCAGACAGGTAGTCATTCTATCTCTGAAAAAATAAATAATGAGGTGACTCTTGAGGGTAATCTTGAGTGAGTTTGAGAAATGCACCCATCAATACGTCCCCTCTACTATCAGGAAATAAATTCTCTGAGAAGAGTTTCCCGAACAACTGCAGCTCTTAAACTGTTAGTTTCCCACAAATCTTGTTGTAAACTCCATTATCGGACTTTAAGACACATTTCTGATTAACAGCAAAACGTGTATTAAACCCAGCATTCAGCTTTATACAAGTATTCAAGCCACTAATTGTGCACACTTCTCAGGCTTACTGAGGCGTACAACATTGGGAAAGTCTAATTATCTTGTTTTAAGTGCAAATTTGAAACTCTGAAACGTCAACAATGAAACCCGAAATGTGGGGATTGTTTCGAGTCTGTGAGACAAGCTCTTACAGAAAATGTATTTCAGTGAGGAATTTGGATTTTTTTTCCAATTTACAAGGCAATTTTTCGATTGAAGTTCCACCATTTCAATTTTTGGTTGGAGTTACGCCTGGGGACAATTATTTCTTGAAGCTGCAGTGATTCACATGCACTGTTTCTGTCCATTGGCACTGTTTTTCTAAGCTGGTAGAATACATTTTCAGCTCTTAGAGGGCAATAGCACCATTAGCATTAGCTGTTTGTTTTTTTTTTGTTAGTATCTGTGCTCGAAAGGCTCTCAGTTGAAAAAAAGGGACAGCATTGCTGCACGAGTCAGTGTTACTTCGCCGACCAATCAGAATCAAATAGGGTAGGACTAAACAGCTTTGTGAACAAAAACGGCAGAGAATAATTATTTGATCTTTATTTCCAATAAGTCAATGTGAAGGGGAGAGCTGTTTACCTGGCCAAGTTCTAGTGTGTGTTTTTTGTTGTTGTATGGTGATTCCCCCCTCACATGTAAATGCATATCACTGTCAAAGAGATGCGTGCTGACAGCCGGAGAGAATATGTGCGAGAGGAAGAGAAAGCAGGTGTGAGGATGCAGTGGGAGGATGTCAACACAGGGCTGTAAATGCAAAGGAGACAGGCGTTTTCTGGATTTCTTCACTTATGTGACACCTTTAAGCTTTTGCAGATTCTGCTTACACCAAGCTTTTTTTTTTCCTAATCCTTGAAAAATTAGCTGAACACATTTAGAGAACATTTAGAGAGAAATAACAAAGCTGGTGTGTTTTTTGTGTGAAATATTTATGACTCTCAGTGGCTCCCATGGTTCTTGGCTGCTGGTTGAGAAATGTCTGGATTTATTCTATTCTAGGGTGAGTGTAGACATCTCCGACTTGTCAAGATAACTGGACCTGTTTCTGCTAATGAGCAGCTGGGACCAGCCAGCCACATCCATCTCCTCTGCTGGTTGACTGGATGTCTTCACTCGCCTGCAGGATCCTATTATGTTCAGGTATTATTCCAAATAGTCTGACAATCACTGAGAGTTGTCAAACTCAGACTCCACAGAATACTGGATACCTTATTAGAGATTCAAAAATGCAGTAAAAAATTAAATCATAAATCACAGCAGGATGTGAACCCCTTTGGTCCACCCATCTGCGACTGACTGTCTCTCCTTTGGGGAAAATGGACCTGAATGCCTCCAGTCTGACTAAGCTGTTGATATCGATCTGGCCATTGTGTCTCTTAAAGGGATACTTCACGGATTTGCATGAAGCTTTGTATCATTAGAAACATGGTAGTAGTGTTGAATGGTCGTGAATCCAGCCCTCATTTTGCCCTGAGACGAGAAAAATATGTTTTTCTTCATGTTTCTAATGATACACAGCTTCATGTAAATGGGTGAAGTATCCCTTTAAGAAACATTTATCGTGTTGCATAATTTCATATTTCAAAAGCTTATTCACAGACGCGTTGAAACAGTAACAACATGCCGTATTTGTCTTTACATACATTTATTTTCCAGACATTATTAATGATCTGGCTCTTAAGGCACATTCACACATACTCCGTGTGCACCGCAGTTCGTCGTACGTCGGGGATAGTCGCCACTCTTGTCAATCATCGTGTTCACACAGTGAGCGTTGCTGTCCGTCTCTGGAGCGTGCCACCAGCGTCACCATGAGCTGCTCTGTTTCAGATACGCTGCAAGTCTATTTTCAACTGAGTGCGCTGTAGACACGCGTCAAAATGGTCAGAATATCACAACACAGATAGGAAGTCAGACAATAAAACGTACTGAGTATCCATTTCAATTTCAAAATAAAACACAATATTCAGACTTGTTATCATATTTTCCTCACTTTATCAACGCAACGCCAAAACAAGCGGCATACAAACAGAAATTCTTAATGTTAGAAAGAGAAAGATTCGTGTTGTCTGCACTTTTATCTGTTTTCATATTTCCTCATGATCTTGTAGTACTTCCATGATGTGTGTACAGCTGATAACGGGTGTGCTTTACTGCACTGACGATCCAGAAACAAAACTGTCCAACAGAACAAAACTGTGGCACACATGGAGTATGTGTGAATACTAATTCAGGTGTCATCGGTTCAGATCAAGGTTGCTACTAGCTTGTTAAGCTAGTGTTAGCTGTTCAAGAGACAGATGTTTTCCAAAATGGAGTAACATGGACAGTTATTATCAGCTATTTTGCTTAAATGCAACAGAAGGTTTCCAAGGCTGTTGATTTTTTTTTTTTGTATTGTTTGTTTTTATGTTAGTATTTTAATGGTTCAGGAGAAACATTGGCGGTGAACCCATTTAGCAGAAACTCAGTAGCCACGTTGAGTCACAGGAAACACTCACAGACTGAACAACTAACAATGAACTGACAACAAGGGGGAAGGAACGCTGAGGCTAAATAGACACAAGGTAATTAAACACAGGTGAGACAAACGACACAGCTGAAGACAATCAGGGCAATCAGGACTGGAGCGAAAACAAACAAGAAACACTAAGGACTAGAACTACAATGAATCCAGAAACACAGAGACAAAACTTGAGTTTTAAAAATCAATTGAAGACTACAGGCAGCAGCCAGTAAGCTTACCTTATTAAAAGGACTGAAACTAGAGGGGAAAACAATTTGTCCTAACCCAATATTATTTTTTTCTATTTAGTTTGTTGAATATGTATAAAATATTACATTTCAATATGTTGCCGTGCTTCTCAGCATGGGGCAGTTACTTTATTTGACTCATTCTCAACAATTTTGAGTCAATACATTGCACAAAAAAAACTGGGGCCTGCTCACAGCTATATTTAATGCTATTTTTTAATGGCTTAACAGTGCTCAATACACATGCTGCATAATTTTATTTAACTACAACTTAACATTGTTTAATGACTTCTTGTGGGGTTTACTGAATTAAAAAGAGGTTGTGCTATTTTTTCAATAAGTAGGACCGTAGGATGACAACCTGACACTATTTGAAAATCACACACATGCCATTAACAGCTTGTACATGAACATTTGTCAGTCGTACTGTATGGTCTGCCACCAACAATATCACTAATCATGTCTTTAAATATCCCAAGTTGCCGACAAGTAGATATGTGGGAGTGAGTCATGGGTGCTGCCATTGGCCCCCCTACCCTGCCCTCTCTGTCTGGCAGCGATGACTAAGATGATTCTACTCAACGTATGACACACCCACACACGCATTTCCACACATATTGGAGCTGCGAGGAAATCCTCATGCATCAAGTAGGGTATTCTTTTGGCTCTTAACGGCAGGATATAAATAAAACCCCTCTATTTGAATTTAATATCTCTGTTTTTAAGATTTAATCTTGAATTTGCAGAGCAATAATTAGTCTTTTTAATATTAGTGAAATTGGAATGAGGAAAAGGTGCGTAATAAACTCCTCTGATGAGCCAGGATTAAAATGCATTTAATTGGATGATCTTAAACCCTTAGGAGGAAGTTCTTATCTGTTGCATTCACTGATGTTGTTTTTTTCTGTTGTGTGTAAGAAGTAGCATCATCTTTAGCAGGAAAATCCTTTTTGTATTTCAACAAGATTGATTCAATCTGCCCTTTAGTTTGTGACATTACATTAAAACGGAACATAACTCCCCCTGCACTTTATGGGCATGCTTGCACACACAACAACACAGTCCATCCACACAAACCCCAAGAGAAGCAGCTGGAGCTAGTTAATTGAGAGCGCTAAATTCAAATGCAATCCTTATCTTTTTTTAGCTGTGGTATGAATATGTATACATCATAAAGAAGAATAAAAAGCTTGCCTAGACTCATTTGGATTCATATATGCACCTGTTAGCGTCTGTTGGGTGGGAAAGGGGCCGTGATTTCTGAAAGGAGGGGGCTGAAAGAAAGGAGAACTAACAAAGAGAGCTGAAAATGGCTTGCTATTCAAATAAAGAACACTGAAGGAGGAGGATGCTGTGCGTTTGAGCAAACAGCTTCATCCAGGGTCTAAATTATCAAAATAACTGATTCAAGAAGAAGTGTAGGGAGAAATTGAGGAAAAACATCTGCTCTCTTGGAGAAGTTTTGACCCAAATCGATACATACTTCATCATTTCTTGCAAACGCACTTGTCCCCGTCCTTGGTACTCAGCTGTCCAGGGCGCGGCAGACGGCAGAATTGTGAATGCTTGCTGTTCCTCTCTCTGCCCTGGCCTGGTGTTCGCTGCTTGCAACTGCTGAGAGCCGAGCAGGGATGGCAAGTGTTGACAGGAGTCGCACCTGAAGGGGTTTTATCAGCGTCGCTTTCCAGCTGCTCGCCGCGCTGCTTAATCAACGCAGGCATGAGAAAAGAGACAGGGAAGGCAAAACAAAATATCATTTGTTTGTAAACATTGAGGGAAGAGGTTTTATAAATGATTGCTGTCCTCCCAAAATAAACACAAACTTGATTAGCAGTTGGCCATTTGGCATTAACAAAAATTATAAAGACATACAAAGTTCAAAACAACAAAAGTGGCATTAGTTGGATTACCGGTACTCACTCTTGAAAAACAAGCAATAGGCTATAGGGAAAAATCTTTGCAGCTAATTAGGTTTTAGCTAGCTAAGTAATTGTAAAGGGGAACGTAGACAACACAAGTAGTAAGTTAGTCATTTACAACCCTATTAAAGGTACATACTGTGGCATTGAATATATTTAACTCCTAAAAACAGATAAATAAGCACACCAAAAACTAACATTGGTAGCTGTTATCTGTTAGCAGGCTAATTAGCTGCAAGGGAGATGCTAAAAAACAAAAACTCTTGAGCCATAACCACACCAAATCACCATTAGTTTAATGAGTTCTGTTTTTTTATCTAGCCTACTAATAAACATGTGCATTTGTAAACATAAATAAATCTAACTGTAGTAGCTTCTAACAACCAAACTAATTAACCAGCGTTTATTCCTCGAAGCAGCAAAGCTAATTAGCCTAGCCGCAGCCACGCTTAGCCAGTTAGTTGGAAGGCTCAAATGTTTGCAGCAGTGTATTTCAGACAGGACCTCATCTTTTTGAGATGTCACAAGGCTGTGGGAAATGGAGAATAATTATTGCAGCCTTATTGATTGAGTGACCGAATGAGATGGAGAAGGCAGACTGAGAAAATGAGGGGGAAGGAGACACCGGTGGAAAAATATTAGAGAGAGCGGGAGGAGGTGAAGGAAAGAGGACGGATGAGGGGGGGCAGACAGGAGGAATGGCTTTAGCTTGCTGTATCAGGAACTATATGTCAGCACAGTCTGCTTTAAAGCCATCAGCTAACAAAATGTTCTCCCTTCTTTAAATGTCAAATTTTGCTGGATCACTTTATATCTTCTTCAATTTGTCACTTGAACTTCTCCCAAAATCGAAACAGAACAGTATTAGAACCATCATTTCTACTGGAAAATCTTTAGGGGTTTTTATCCCATGAAAGGGAAACCATTTCCAGGCAGGGGTCTTTGGGTTTGTTTTTAATAACAAATGGCCAACTTAAAGTCTGAGGACAACAAAAGTAAACAGACAAGTGAGTCGTAAAGTATTAAAGTTACGTAAACCGAGATTATGAACCTAAATGAAAGCTAATGTTGCTTGCTAACATCTGTTTGCTAAAATGTTAGCTAAACTAGCCTCGTTTGGCTCAAAAGGTGTATTTAAGAACTCCCTTTTAATAAAATGTCATATTTTGCCACATGTAGCAGTGCATGCGAAATAATTGGCATGCTAAAATAATTTGGGCTGCATTTCATTGGCGGTGTTATATTATCCCTGCATTACAGAATACAGCTTGTTAGATGACAGTTTTGCTGGCTAAACCAAAAAATGACTAATGCTGATCGTGCATCAAGCCCTTGCATCCCTTTAGCTAAAAAAACATAAATACTGTGTTTTTTAAAACGTGTAGCTGCACCCGATTTATAGAAAAAAAGGCAATTGTCCTGTAAACCAAAACCCACAAAAAGTTTCTAATTCAATCTATGATCATGTACATAACATTAACTCTCTTTATAAGTTACCTTACATTTTTTTAGATTTTGTCATTTGAGTTTTTAACATTTTCTTTTATTCTGTGTAAAGTCTGTGGGGTTAGCTCTAAGATTTATTACGGCATAAATTTCAAACCAATAATAATAAAAGATACAAGCCTGTCTGGGACAATCAAGTGCAACAAAACTACTCTGCCGCTGCTTGTGTTTGCTTTTCCTGACTGCACCTAGCAATACTCAATGAACGTGGGCGAATTTTGATTGACATATGTGAGCTGCAATGCCCACACAGTCCTGATTAATGGTCTACCCTGAAAAAAAGCTGTTTCATAATAGTAACATGTTTATCATAAATTTGATTTAAAAATGATAAACCCATACAGGTTTCCAGAGGCTTCAAAGTGGTTTCAATTCAGTATTTCTAATGTTGTTAAGTTAGAAAAGTATAATATAAATGGATGGATCCATGAAAACCCTTCAGCTAAGGGCAATTCTTACAATTGCCAAGAAGCAATGTGTTGCATCAACTCTAAATGCATGTTAGTATGTATGTACACATACGGCTATGCAGCGTCTTACACTTTAAAGCCTTCTTTAATGTGTAGCTGCACCACATTAGTTTAATTGATTTCTCTGGCAGACAGAGCAGTGTTGTTGCTCACAGGGAGACTTCTTTATTTTATTCCCCTGTTTCTCTTTTCTCTTCAGCACGATGATTTATTTGTCCTGGGGTTAGAGGCGTCACTGCCTTCACAGGCGTGTCCTCTCCCAATCAGTCACAGCTCGGTCCAAAGCTCTAAGCTGTCTGACATGCTTTCTCTTACGACAGGCCTCATGAAGGTAAACGTGTGCGTTTGTGTGTAAATTAAGTCAGAGTTAAAATTTGTTTACAAGGTATTGCCTGTGCCCGTGCGTGTGTAGATTCTTGTGTGAAAAAAATAGTACAGGTTGCAAAATGCCAGCGTTTCTTGCTTTATAATTGAAGCTGTTTTCCCCTTTGCAGGCAGATTGTTAAGACTAATGTGTTTATCTCATAGCACGGCTGTCACATCACGCAACCGAAAAGCATGCTGGGACACAGACGGAAGTAGCCGTCATGACAGCTTATTCCAAACAAACATGCAAAAATACTGTGGTATGATGCTTTTACATAACCACAAGGGGGGGAGAAAAGAATGCAGACATGGTGTTTATCTCTTAATTAGGCTCTGTTGTAAATGTGTGTGTGTGTGTGTGTGTGTGTGTGTGTGTGTGTGTGTGTGTGTGTGTGTGTGTGTGTGTGTGTGTAACTCATTTCCCTTGTCAGAAACTCAAAAGGAATGAGCAATGAAAGGGAGGGCAAGAGATTTCCTATCTTGCTGTAGATGCATCGGCACTAAAAGTGCTGGAATTCTGTGACAATAACTTTAGAAAATTCTAATGAGTGTGGCCCTGCCAACGCTGGGCTTTGGTCGCTTTCTTCACCCTTTTATGCTCACGGTAGCATGCAGAAATAATGACGCACGAATACTGAGGGTGGGGGGGGAAGTACAGGGGATTCTGAAAGGTGTTTTGAAGCACAAGCGACAGAGAAAATAGGGCTAATTTAAATTGCCAGATGAGATTGGATTCTATTGTGTGGTCGGCGTTTTGCTAATGGGTGGCAGTCAAAGGAAAAGCTGAGGGAAGGATAAGAGAGGGAGAAAAAATCGGGAGGAAAGCCTTGATGTGCAGAGCTTATTAGGGCAGGGCTGCTGAATTGGACTTGATCACTGGGGGATTCTTCGGCAAAGCCAATATATCAGCTGGCTTCCTCGCTGAAATACTGCAATGTGACTTTCCTGCATATGCGGGTACACAAATGCACACTCATACATTCACAAAATGACATACTCACGAGGATTTATTTTGAGTTCCCACACAGATTCAATCCAGATAAACACACACACACACACACACACACACACACACACACACACACACACACACACACGCACACACATCCACTCAGTCAGAAGATTGCATGGTTTCCTCTTCAGCTCAGGGAAAGTGACGTGTGGGTGGGGGACCCAACTGGGCTCTAAATTAGCCCAGCAGAGCTCCTTCCTTCATCTCCGCTTACTAAGCAGAGACAACAATTTATGCATAGCTTTCTTTCAGTGCAATATGTCACACCAACTGGCATCCAATCCAACTTTGTTGTCTTAGTCTGCTTTGCCGAGCGTGAATCTATAACTTTCTAAGCTTTAAACACAATTTTCAAGGACAGCTAACGATGTAGTGACATCCTGCTTTGTTTGAATAATTTCAAGGTTTATATGTAGTTTGTAAAAGTACAGGTAGAAAAGAACATTTTATATCTGAGGCAACTGGAAGAACCATTTGAAAGGATTTCTAATACATAATATCATTGCAAAACAACAAATGATAGTTGTGAGATTTTTATTTTTAGATTATCTGTGACTTGTAAAAAAATTGCTCATTAAGGTGGAAAAGGACTTGTGATAATTCAAGTTTCTGGTAATTGACACAACCAACCACCACAAACAACCAGTACGTTGGATTCTTACTGCCAATGGGAGTCAGCCATGTTTTTTGCCCTTTCAGTCATATGTTAGCAATTATTTGGCTACCTTCAAATGGACCAACACTCACCAAAAAGCCACTACAAGACCTTTCGGATTTGCAGCATTTCATGTTGATTCCCTTTATTTCACAGTTTGCATCTGCCAAGTTTGAATTGGGCAAGTCATTTTCCCTTGCTTCACAAAAATATCACCCTTTCCATGACTAAAGCCTGATGCATGGTCTTTTTATCTGTTACAGCAGCCGTTATGTCAAATTGGTGATGTCAACACAGTGCCACCTGAATTATCATAATGATTGATGTGATGACGTTGGAAGCCAGTTCTAGCCTAGGAGCTGGGCTAGACAAGACCTGGAAAAACCTCATACTCCCATCTCGAATCGTCAATGTCTTAACTCTATATAAAACATCAATTTCCCCACACCCTCCCCCATCATCCGACAACCTTATCAACTCCTTCCTCTCGTTCTTCCAATCAGAAATTGACTCCATCTACAACTCCATATCCGCTTTCCCCAGTTCCAGTTTCTCCTCCCTCTGCTCCTCTTATCACCTCTCTTCAAATGTCTTCCCATCTCAAGCTGATCTCTCAAAAATCATCTCTACCGTGAAATCCTCCACGTGCTTTTTAGACCTCATCCCATCCTCCCTGGTTAAACACTGCCTGCCGACCATCTCCCCAGTTATCCCTTGAATTGTAAACTCCTCTCTTAGCTCTTCCATTGTCCCTCTGTCTCTCAACCTGGCTGCCATTACACCCATCCTCACAAAACCTGCACTCAACCGTGATGAAATCAAGAACTTTCAGCCCATTTCCAACCTCCCTTTCCTCTCTAAGATCCTTGAACGTGCTGTTGCCACCCAAATCATTTTCATTAATAACTGCTCCTCCTCAACTGCCTCACTGTCCCTTCCATTTAAATCTCCATATATGTAAGCATCTGAATTCTGTTAGTCAGAATGTTCCCCAGTACAGTTTTAACAATATCATCCAACATTGTTGCACCAACACACCAACTGTATGATAATAACATGAACAATACAACTATATGGCAACGATAGACGCTAACAGGACGCTCCGCAATAATTTCAATTAAAGTAGACTTGAGCAGCTGTTTTGGTGTCAGCAGTCAACAAAACTTTAATCATAATTCCTAACCTCCTGATGCAATAATGGGCGACACATGGAGCTTTGAAGGCAACATGCTGTTGATGAGGAAGAAAAAGGGAGAGGACGTCATTTTCCTTTTTTCATTCTGTCTCTTGCTCTTTTCCCTCTGTCTTGTATGTGTGCAACAAAGCATCCTTTAATCACTCTGACTTTGAGCACAAGCCCTTAATGGATCCCAGGGGTTGGTAAAGCAGCAATCTACACAAATTCCTTTTGTCCGGCGGTTGAAAGTGGCACAATTTTAAAAAGGAATTTTTTGCTTAGGTATCACATGTGGTAATGAATGAAGAATGACGAAATACTACATCGTGATAAGAAACAAGAGTAGACTATAGATTTTTGGTAGCATGGCTACTACTATTACTACTGAATTTCTTAGCCCATATTTATACTGTTAAAGGGTTATAAAGGTTTTGAAGCAAAGTTGTAAGTAACATAATGTGACTGTTACTTACCCTTAATTTCCACTCTCTGTCAGAGCCACGTGTTTGCTCTGTCGGACGGCAAGAACAGAGCGTAGTGGCACCGATGGCACGCTCAGTCTCTAGACGGCAGTGCTCCCTGAGGAAACAAAATGATAGACTAGAGTGGCAGCGAACTATGACGAGTGGGGGTTAAGGGGTGATTTTGTTGGATGGTGGACAAGATCACTATTTGGATTACTTCTCTTACAATCATTCAATGATAGCTTGTTAGAACCTTTTTAACATATTTTTTATTATAAACAATGATACTTTATAAACTTTCTCTTTTTCCAAGTAATCTAAAACCTTATTTCTACTATAATCTCATTGCAACTTTGCATGAATCTGCCATGGCATTGTTTGAACGCAACTCTCATTAGAACTCGCTGGGTGAACATGGCAGAGTTTGTTTTGACCTGGGACTAACTTTCCCAAATCATGAAGCAAAAGACAATGGCTCCAAGCATTTTCAGTCAAACTTAGCCATGCCATGCAGAGGAAATGAGACAAACATTTGCCTTAACTTCAACACAGAACAACTGATTTCTTATCGACTTTGGGGCAGTGAAACTCATAAGATTTTTAACACGTAGTAGCACAATAGCGTCTTCAAAGTAGATACAGCAGACAAAGCATAATTTACTTTATTTAAGAAATGTGCTTCTGGTTCACCAGAACACACAAACCCTTCCACCACGTTAAGGTGGCAATCTTGGAGCCCTACCCTTTAAAAGGTGTTTTGTAACATCTGCTGCCGCGACCCGACCTGGATTGATGGAGGATCATCAACCCGTCATCATTGGTGGATTTTAGTCAAAAAATTTTAGTCAACCAACTCGTAATAAAAGCTTGGCATCTTTAGCCACTAAATGATACTTCGGGTGAACTTCTAACTTTTCCTTTTGTAAATTTGATCCAGAGTACAGATCTTTTCCTCTTGTTTCTGCATCAAGTTGTTCAGAAACAAGTTGACAGATAAGCCATTGTAAACATGTAATCATTAATTATAGTTGCTTTAATAATTGAGGTGGAAGTTCTGAAAGCAGTGATATTGAAAAGCAAATGCTCTCTTTTGTCATCCGAATTAGTCATTAGCAGGTTTTTGTTCACAATGAATTCACGGAGTGATGAAAAATGCCAAAATGAGTCTCTTTTCATTGTTCTAAATCACATCCTTTCATAACAATAAGATGGCAAAAAGAGAGAGAACACTCCCCTTCGACAGAAGCCACATTGTGTTTGGCCATTCATTGGGACAATTTAATCATTGGAAGAATACATCAAGTTTCATCAGATGACTTCATTTAGGGTGAGTGAATTGACACAAAAAGAGTGACTAAGGCAGTTTTTTATTGAGAAACTGCACCAAATGAGGCATTCTCCCAGCAGTGAACTAAAAATGTCTTCACATCCAGTGAAAGCCCAGTGGGTGCTGTCATGGGTCCTCTGAGTTGTTCTGCTACTTACTGTCAATGGCTCAGCTCAAGGATTTGTCTCTGAGTGACATCATCAACTGTCGTTTTTCCATTGCTTGTACCCGCTACAGTGAAAGTAAGCTGTCCAAAAGTATTAGCTTAAATAAATGGGTTGTTTTACACTCAGCAAGATACAAAAACTGATGATCCTTCATCCTTACTCATAAATATCTATGAATTACTGACAAACATAAATAAATGTTTCTGAATTATCAACACTGAAATAGCAACACTCTTGGGGAAAATGCTTGTAAATAAGCAAGACCACAAACAATGCAACACTGACTTTCAACACAACCCGACGATGCCAGAAATATCTATCCCTTGACACAGCTGCCGCACTACAGGGTGCTGCCTCTGACATGTGCCAATCTGACTTGTTTACACTGGTTAATTGCTTAAAGGCACTTCCTCCAGACACAGCGCACCCATCATTGCAACAAGAGACTATGATTATATGGTCCTTGTTTGTGCGGCTGTAAAAAACACAGGGCTCAGACAGAGAAAGAGGCAATGCAGAGCCCACTAATTATGCCTGTGTGTGAATTCAAGCAATGGACATTTCCCCTTTAACCACAAGCTAGCTTATCGCTGACATGTAGGAACAAAAGTACTACCGTTTTTCTAGTTAATCATAGTAGTGATTATAGTTATTTACCAGTATTCAGGATGAAAATCTGCTTTATAAATTGAGTTAACACGCATTTTGGTGAGAAACCATTACTTGTTGCTGGCATGGTTTGTTAGCATTCCTGTTTGCCAGCACCCTCGAGGGAAATACAGTACTTCCACTGTGAGCTTCCAGGCCTGGTTGTCATCACAAATATAGTCCAAAAATGCCCCTGAGCTTTGTTAAACTCACATTATTTTTCCTAAAATAAGGTTCAGAAAGGTTAAAATGTCAGTCACAACCAGTGGGGAAAGGTAGCAGTAAGTCATAGCCAAGCTATCTGATTCAGATAGTCATACATCTACGCTTATAGCTTTTTTTTTGTGCTCACGTCATCCAATTATGGCGCTAAATATACCATCACCATCTTGGGGAACATGTAATGAGGTATAATGGGGAAAAAAGGAGTAAATTAGTCATTTGGGAAGAAGTAGAGTAACGTTGGGATGCTAAATTGAAGGTCAACTAGCTTGATAAGCTGTAATATTTCGCTCTCCAACTGTTATTGAATGTCCCACAAGCTCAATTTCAACTCAGCTAATTCTGAACTAAATTGCCTCTTAGAAGTTTTGTTAATTACTTCCACAACTGTTTTTCAGCTAAGTGAATGTCCTCCAATCACGCACATTGTTGTGGCTAATAGAACAACGCCTCATTGACTGTTTGCTAATCTGCTCATAAGAGAAACTATAGGATAAGCAATTCCTTCAGTGGGAGCAATTTTCACGTGGTTTTAACATCCACAGTGTTAATAGCGTCCTGGGCTATTCTTGCTAAAGGCTCAGGGTACACCCTGAATTGTTCGCAAATCAATCACAGGGATGACATATAGAGAAAGACAACCAGGCACACTCACAATCACACCTACGGACAATTTAGGCCTTGTTTACATTGCACGTCCAAATCTGCACACATTTTTTGTTTGTTTGTTTTTTGGCCAATCTGGACACAAAGAGCCACATGAGATCCGATTTTTCTAAATCTGATTCAAACCACATACGCAGGTGGTTTCGAAAGCGATTCAATCAGATTCCTACAGATCCGACTCAGTTTGAATGCCTTGATCCTAACCCTAACCCTAACCCTTCTGCGTCACACGCAACGCAACACCATCGAAAAATAACGACGACTTAGATCCAACAAGCCAGAAGTTCAGTCAAGGCGCATTATACAAACTAGTCTAAGCTTTGATCGGTGAAAGAAAACAGCAATAATAAAAACTAACATGGAGCAAAACAACAGGGACAGACTGCTCCACAAGACTGTTTGCGTCTGAAATAGACACACTTTTCTGTCACCATTTTGCTGTTGTATTTCCTGGGCGTAACCTGTTACCATTGAGATCAATGTCAATTTGACCATGTCAATATGGATGGGCAAATTGCATCTGGTCACTTGCAATTTGTAATGTGGACAGTCAGCCATTCAAGACTCTAATTTTTAATGAAGTCACTTTAATGAAGTTTCGCAGTTTAACATCAGATTGCAGGTTGTTCCAAGCAAAAGGAGCAGAAAACCTAAGAGCTTCTTTACCATGTCAGTTCTTATTGCAAGCAATAAATGTTGCATATTATTCAACATTTATAACATTTATTGTAAAAAAAACCAAAAAACATCCATTATTCCATGTGGGTGGACTCTATTAATGATAGATATAAAATATGTGCCACTTTATCTTAATGTAAAGTATAATATAGTTGTGCCTTAGGGGGTCATTATAAAATCCAAGATGATGTGCTAATCTTTGGGGCGCAGTGTGTGTAGGGATCGACCACATTGAGATGCAAAGCTGCAATGGAAAGCGCCTCTTTGCCTCTCCAGATGACGCTGGAGCTTTCCTGTTTGACACAGGATTAATAACAACAATGCAGAGATTTATTTGCTGGCGTAAAGCTTGAAGTCTCTCTTGCTTCCTGTCTCTTCAGTGGCTTTAATATTCGCCTAATTCCTGCACACTAGCACAGCATTCAGACAGGAGATACGAAGAATGTGAGCGCACATTGTAACCTTTTTGAAGTCATTCTTTGCCTCAAGGTCTTTTGATGTCAGGCCTCTGTGCGTGGAAATGGTCTTCATTTGATTCACACAGAAAAACAATTCTTCCAACGTGAAATAGGCATTCCTCTGATAGGGAACACAATCTTATTGAGATGCATCCTTGTGGACTAATAAAGCAACGCTTGCAGAGACTTTTTTTTTAAGCTTTTAAGAGCAGGCCACCACTGCTTCTGTTTTGCCTTTGCACAGCTTAATCGAATCTGCCAAGAAAACAACAGATGAAAGCTTGTCTTCGGCATTTCCTTTCTGTGTGTGTATGTAGCTCTGTCTCTGCTTTTCTGTATGTGTGTGAGCGTGCATCCGTATCAATCCATCCAATCTCCGAGCTGAGCAGCCTCTTGAGAAGTGCTGTGGTGGCTCAATTAGTGAAGCAACCAGCAAATTAAGAAGCCTCTTTTCCTTCCTTCCTCATCACTTTAATTTTGTTGTTTTCCTCTCATACTTTTTAAGAGAAAGACAAATTTGGCGTAATGCACATATTTAAACTGTTATATATCTGAAGAGTCAAACATACACAACAACACCTTTTGCCCTCAACTATCTACAACATTATACTGTGTCTGCTCAGAATATGTTGTGTGAAGTTGGAAGCCAGAGGAGCCAATTAGAGCTCACAAAAAACATCCAGGGCCCCTTTTGTTTCTTCTCCACAACAACAAATATCCAGCTTCTTCACTCAGCACCTGCCACGTTAAAAAAACCCAATCAGAATCCAAGAATTTGTTTGCCAAATATGATCGTTTTTACTTCTTTCCTTGTTTGCAGGCTCATGATTGGCTGCAGTCTCATGATCTCTCTCATCATCTGGGCTTTTCAGTCATCGTGGATACAGAAGTGTCTTCTTCTATATCGCAGCAAACCTCTACATGCTGCTTTTTTAAATAGATTTATGACTATCGCGCAGCAAGTGCAAATCTCATCATCATCTCATTCATCTTTTGGCATATACACCTATTTGCTTTCTTCTTGAGAGTTAGATGACAGCATTGATACAATACATGCCTATGTGTAATGCCATGAAAGAAAGTTAGCTGAGTTAGCCAATGTCTTAACAAGCATTTTATGGTCTCATTATTGCCCCTGCCCCCTCCCCCAAAAAAAGCTATTACAAAAGTCCCAATAAAGAGCCAGTGTTTGGTTTGTTCATTCTGGGCCACTGTAGAAACATTATGATGCAACGAGGCAGACTAAACAGGCAAGGTTTCTCTGTCTCTGTGTCTTTCGAAGCTAATGAGTATTATTTATATCCAGGTGATGTACTAATAAAAGTATACTTGTGAACATTCTTTTTCACTTTCACTAACAGCTCTGACAATGGTTCTTGGATATTATTTAAAATGGTTTTGATGATTTTGTTTGAAAACAACAATTTTTCTATACTGATTAGAGCTCTGAAGAACAGTCAGTGTTGTGCTTTGCCTGTCAGCACCTGTGTTCGATTCTAAAAGGTTTTTGTTTGCACTAATTAACATTTTTTTGTCTTTTCTAGATCCTTGCTTGTGTTGTCTTTACTCTCAGAGGTATATAACTAAAAAGTGTCTGCTTAGTGAATAGTAGAATTGTGTTGACCTCTGCTAATAGTGACAATGATTGGACACATTGGACCAATAAAAGATGGGAAAAAAATCGAAATCCATACAGTGAAGTTTTTCATGGTTGGAATGGTGTCTGGATCTAATTTCTCCATCAGTGACCTCGCTGGCTGATTCAGTCTGTCTTTCACGTTCATGGCTTTATTGGGTGAGTCCATCTCCTGCACGTTCACAGTTTCACGTCTGACAACGGTTTCTGGAAGCTGCACCTCTGTGTGTGCCTGGATTGAAGTAGGGATGTGAGGCGCTGGATTTCTCTGTGTGATTTTTCATCAGATTTGAGCCGCTTACAGCACTCCCACATTTACCCTCGTGAACGAATAAAACAAACTCCGACCGCTCGCTCACCCTTGCAGCTCTCTGTCCAGCAATCAGCGCGGGCGTACATGAACAGCGGTGGAAAATGAGAGAAACCGCCCGGCATCTTCATGAGCGATATCAGGTCAATCAAGCCCTCGGTAAGCGAAACACTGTAGTGTGCAGCTCAATAAGCGCCTGTTGGCCTCAGGGGCAGCTTACTAAATGAAAGAGGATATTGGGGAGATTGTTTAGTATTATCATCGTTCATCATCACTCCTCAGTTGGCCGTAACAACATGGTGCTTGGTTATTTCTCTCCCCATGTGGAAGACAAGCAGCTGCCACTGATAAAGATATATGAGCTGATTTGAGAGATTGACAGAGGGGGGAAAATGATATTTTATAATGGAAGTGAATGGGAAAAAGATGAATTTGTGAGGGGGAAAAAAGCTTGTTGGTGAGTTTCTGTTTTCTCACATTGCCATCCAATGTCTATTTACAGTGTTAGTCAATGGATTAGTTATGGTTCCTCTTTGCTGATTGAGCCAAAATAAGGGCTTTGGGTAAATAAAAACTTGTGAAAAGGGAAGATATTGGTTTGGTTATGCCTGGACACCCTTGAGGCAGAAGAAAAGAGTTTCAAGGATTAAGCTGAACGCAATCCGATACCATCAAAATAATCGCCTCCTGTTTGGTAGATTTTATAGTCTCCATGTTAAAAAATGCAATGAAAGAAGAAAAAAAAAATGGCGTCACTCGAATGTAGCTATTCACTAATATACTAATACATACTCACAAGGATTTTGAGGGGCAGCAGCAGCAGTTTCCCTTCACCATTTTTTTTTCTACTAATGTGGTAGAAAGGGTAGGAAACGTCAAAGTGGCATTCTTGCTCTACTCCACAACTCCACCAGTTTATTCCCCCTTTGCATAGTCCAGGAGAACCAGATATTCTTATACAGCTGGTATAATATGGGACCTTTTAAGCGGCTCAGATTGATTTTTTATTTTTTTTTGCAAGATTCATTTTTTGGGCTCTTTGTGCCTTCATTGGAGAGATGAATAGAGGAAGAAGTCAGATAGAAAAGGAAAGGAGTCACAGGACAGATTTATACCTGGGCCGTCCACTTGGAGGATTAAAGCCTCCGTATATCAGGTGCACACACTAACCACTGCTCCACCAGCACCCTGCTGAGATTAAGTGCTGAGATTGCCTTACACCAAATGACGAAATCACGAGTGTGACCCGACTCAAGCAAAACGCTCATGATGTAATTCAGACTTTTGAAATGGGTCTGTGAATTTGACTTGCTTCAAATGTTGCTTGGTGTAAAGCGAGCTAACTCCCCTTGACAGGCACACATTTTCATCTTTTTGACTTCTGATTTAGTATGTGAAAAAAAAAAAGATGAATTTCCTCCTTAACTGATTCATATCGGACCTTTGAGATGTCACGTCTGTTTGTGATGATGTCAGACTTTAAGCTGGGGGAAAATGACATCATGACAGAAAAGGACCCCACAGTCATTGACATCATCACATCCCTGAGTGATGTCACTGGAGCGAGGTCATACGGTCATTCTTTGCTGCGCTTTAAATAGCCCGCTGTCTTCCTTATCTCTCCCCCCCCCGACTCACGACACCCTGTCATTCTCTCCTCCGCTCATTTGTCCCTTTTGCCTTCTACCCTCAACATTTTTTTTCTCTCCAATTGCTTGACAATACAGCAGCAGCTTATCTCACTCCCTCTCTCTCTCTCTCTCTCTCTCTCTCTCTCTCTCTCTCTCTCCTATTTGTCTGTCTTACTTTAACTTCCCCCCGTTCTCCCACATCTTTTAGCAAAAGGGGGGAGTTGTAAAGCAGGGGGTCTGTACGGTTACATTGCAGGCTCTTTGCTAGATTAATTTTCTGGGGCTGTGGCCTGCATGGCGCTGCTTACTATACGCAGTGAAAGTCACTCAGGGATTAACGGCAGGCAGAAAGGCAACGGCCCCCACCCACTTGCTGCCTCTGCAGAAACAGATCCCCCCCCCCCCTCCTTCTCCTCTCTCCCTTCCAAACCTAACCTCCATCTCGCTTTCCTCTCTCTCACTCAAAACCACTTTCTCCACTTCTCTATCCCAACCTTCTTTCTTTGCTCCCTTTCCATCCCATCAACCCCCTCCGTAGTTAATTACTGTAATGGGCCAGCTGTCCTTGGGGGGCAGTTGGAGGGCAGGGGGTGGAACCAGAGGAGATGCTGTATGGTTCAGCTCTGTCATGCTTCTTACCTCCAGCACTGACACACAAATAACTGTACACCGTTTCAAAGATTCAGACACATGGTCATATGTTCAGTAGACCTATTTCTAGTTACACATAAGAGACACGGACAACTTGCATAAAAAACTACATTCTTACATCAGGTTATCAGAAATATGAATCTGACCTCATCACAATTTTTCTGTCTGCATATTAAAGTTGCAATCCTTAAACCTCTTATTAAATGGGGCACCAGATGGCCTAGAGGTTATGTCACATGTCCCTTGTACAGAACCTCTTGTCCTCATCTCTGCGGCTGTGGGTCTGAAACCAACCTCAGCCACTTTGCGGCATGTCATCCCTCACTCTCTACTCTCAACATTTCCTGTCTCTCTCTCGAAACCTGTCCTATCCAATAAAGGAGGATATCCTGCTGCATCTCACATCAGCTCACTTGGACTAGCTGCAAATAAAATACTATGGGTCTGGCAGGAGAATCTCCAGGTCGTCTAAGTGAAAAATGTGGCAAGGTACTTTTTTGAATGTCAATACTTTAAATGCCCGCAATGCCAAAAAAATAAAAAAATAAAATAAAATAATCCCTCCCGGTTGTGTGGTATGGTTAAAGTGCTTATGCCTAGTTCTGAACAACCATACTCTAAAACAAGTCAGCAAATAACAAAATGTTATTTTCTCTTTCAAAAAATTTGTAGCAAAAATGTTTAATGTTTATTTTACAAACTTTTTTTAACCCCTAAAGGAAAGTCTGATTTTCACTTTGTTATTGAGAGACATGCTGCTCCTCACACACACACAGGCCTGAAATACATGCATGCACAAACAGGACTCGCAGATATGCATTAGTGGAGAGACGTTACTCTTGGGGCACGTCAGTAGCAAAGGGTACCTCAGCAGTACACTTCTTGGGAAGTGGGCTGACACCCCTCCAGCTATCAAATAGCAGCCTAACTTCCATATTTTGGTCCGCACCAGAACTTAAATGGTGACCCTCCAGTTCCCAGCTCAAGTCCCTAAAGACTGAGCTGCTGCTGCCCAGAAAATGACATGCCTAAGGATATTTTTATGTAAAGTCTTACTAGGATGGAACTTTTTTTTAAATAGCAATTAATAAGCAAATGTGAAAAAAAAAAAAAAAGTAGTCAAAAGAAAGAGAAATGGAAACAGTAAAAGACTAGATTGGGAACACAGAGGATGTTTCGAGACAGTAAAAGACGTCATAATGGAGACTGATGTGTTGAGGTCAATATACCCAAAGTGTCTACGTGGGGGGATCTGAGGTTTTTGAGTGGTAACTTATTGGCCCAGTTTGAGGATAAGTCAGCTGAAACACTTTGGCTGAAGCTGACAGCTGTTCGAGAAATGCCAAATGGTGCTGGCAGAATGCAAGCACGCACGCACACACACACGCGCACACACACACATGCGCACACTTACTCTCCATCCACACATGTATGCTCTCAGATCACACTTAAATATGAGCAGATATAGTCACAAACTAAAAGTTGATGACAATATTTGTGAGTGTGTTCAGTGCACATAAGCAAACCTACTAAATCCCCCGACACACATTCAGGATAGACAACACTGCCAACTGCAGATGAGGCAGCATATGTCTGTGCTTATAAGAGACACTAAGCGGACATGACTTTCCTCAATCAAGCCTGTTTAACTTGATCATCCGTCTGGCTGACTTGAGGAGGAAATCTTCTTAACCCCTTCAATGTTCAGTGTTCGTACAATTATGGCTTTAATGCTGGAATCCAAGTATTTGTCATTAAAGCACCATGAATTCAGTTTGTTGCCTACACCGCTTTAATACAAAGGAGGGTAATGATGGGAGTCTTTTTTTGGAGTGGTTCCATTTACAACTGAGAGAGACTTGGCCAGGATGAGGGTGTTTAATAGATAGATTTAGGGGGTTCACCGAGTGCACCGAGGTAGCTGGGTTCATTATATTTTTTTGACATATCTGCAATTTTGTTTGTTCAAAACTATCATTGCTAGGACAAAGACTTTTTTTTTAAAGAGATACTTTATCTATCTATCTATCTATCTATCTATCTATCTATCTATCTATCTATCTATCTATCTATCTATCTATCTATCTATCTATCTATCTATCCATCCATCCATCCATCCATCCATCCATCCATCCATCCATCCATCCATCCATCCATCCATCCATCCATCCATCCATCCAAAAAAAAGGCTCCCCATGTGTGCCAATTGGTCAGTCGTTCTGCTTAGTTCTGAGATATGTTTCCAACTGCCTGTTAGATGATGTCCTTTGTGTTGCTAATTTCTCTCTATCTTCTGCAATCTTCCACAAAGGTTTAAAACATGGCATTACTACACCCCAGCTGAAAATGAATACTCTCGATCCACTTGTTCTTGAAAACTATAGACCAATCTCTAACCTTCTTTTCTGGGAAAAAATGGTTGTTTACAATTAATTATATATATATCTGTCAAAGAACAATCATTTTGACATGTACCAGTCTAGTTTTAGAATTAATTACACTACAGAAACTGCCCTTGTCAAAATTGTTTGTGATCTTAGAATAAGCTCAGATAACATCAATTTGGCTGTCCTGGTACTTCTACATCTCAGTGCAGCGTTCGATACGGTCCACCATCACACTCTGCTTTGACGCCTGGAGCACTGTTTAGGCCTTAGAGGCCCCGTTCTTAACTGACTGTCATCATATGTCACTGGCAGATCCTTCTCCATTTCCATTGGTAGTTTTGTATCTGATGAAGTAAGCATCCCTTATGGAGTCCCCAAAGGGTCAATTCTTGGTCCAATGCTGTTTAATCTGTATATGATTCCACTTGGCTTCATCATTCATCAATGCAATATTTCATACCACTCATATGCTGATGATACCCAATTATATATATCTGTCTCTGGAAATGATTTTAGCCCAGTCAAAGATCTCATCCAATGTATTAATGACATCAAACATTGGATGTCCAAAAATGTCTTACAGCTTAATGAGAATAAGAAGGATTCTGTTGGTGGACCCAAAGGCTTTGAGTCACCGGATCCACCATCAGTTAGCTACGCCATCAATTAAGCCATGTGAGCATGCAGGTGTGATTCTGGATTCTAATCTTAACTTCCAGAACCATATATTGTTTATCTATAAAACCACATTTTATCACTATAGGAATATTGCTAAGGTTAGATGCCTCCTGTCACAATCAGATTGCAAAAGGATGTTCATGTATTTATTTCTAGTTGATTAGGTTATTGTAACACACTTTTTGCTGGGCTTACAAAGCAGGTTTTAAATAAGCTCCAGCTCGTCCAGAATGCTTCAGCCAGAATACTGACAAAAACCGAAAGGTATGACCACATCACTCTTGTTTTAATCTCCCTTCACTGGCTCCCTATAAAACAAAGAATTGATATGAAAATACTTTTAACTGTCTTCAAATCCTCAAATGGCTTAGCCCTAGGGATGTCCGATAATATCGGAGGGCCGAGCCGATATTGACTTAAAAATGTAATATTTGGAAATATCGGTATCGGATTTTTACAACCGATATTGGAACCGATATCGGAATTTCCGAGTCTGCATGAACGCAGCACGAGACGTTTATGGGCGCGCGCTTGATCACGTTAACAACAACAAATACGACACGCTGGACTCGTAGCTAACAAGTTAGCTCACCCGGTGAATGAGGTGTCCGTGGTTTGGAACTATTTCCAAATGTCAACTACGGACAATAAATTTGCAATTTGCAATGACTGCAAAGCGTCGGTTATGCGAGGAGGAAACAAGGTGTCTTCCTTTAATACATCAATTTTAATAACCCATGTCAAGAAGAATCACGCGGAGTTGCTACATTTGCGCAGCAAAGTGATGAAAAGAAGCAACAGCTGAAACCGAAGAAAACCACACAGTTGTCGCTTAAAGAGTCAACTGAAATCCTTGTACCAAGAAATCCTTGCAGAGAATGAAGTTGCAGCTCAAGCACCTACAAGCGAGACAGCGCAGGTGAGTAATTGATTGACTTAATCATCAAACTAAATTTAATCTGCTGTGCTGTGTGCGTCACATTAAAACTAACCATTTGGCAGTCAGTGCTTCAAAGAAAAATAAATAATAGAAATTCTATTAAAGAAATGGAGGAATTCTATTATACATTTATTCCCTGTCTCTCTTTTTTATTCTTTCTTTAGGTGCATGCATACCTAGGAGAAGCCATCCCCTCGAAAGGATGCCCTTTGGAGTACTGGAGGCATCAGGAGAGAGGATTTTGTTATTCTTAAAAGAGATTGAGCCCAGTTTGAGTATATTATTTGACAAGTTATGGCCAGTCATTCAATTGACTATGTTTCTTTACAACTAATGGACTGAAGATATGCCTTTTTTATATTGTCTGTGGTGTTGTTTGAGGCTGTTTGTTGTTGAGGTTTCTCTCTAACACTAAATAAATATAGCACTTTTTTCCATAATTTAAGTTGTTCTCTTATTTTTCTCAGTGTGTACATTTGGAAAGCCATGTTTCATTCACATATGCATCCAGTGGGGCATCACAATAAAATTAGGCATAATGTGTTAATTCCACAGGAGATATTTTATGTTGTTGTTACCCAACAGTTTTGATGTAAAAAGCTTGCATATATCGGTATCGGTGATATCGGTATCGGAAATTAAGAGTTGGACAATATTGGAATATCGGATATCGGTAGAAAAGCCAATATCGAGCATCCCTACTTAGCCCTCTTCCTACATTACCAACACGCTCACTCAATACACACTGGACAGATCCCTGAAATCTTCAAATAAACAACTCCTCACTGTACCAAGAATTCAAACTAGATCAGCCTATGGTGCCTTCAGTCACTTTAGCTCCATTTTCTGCAATTCCATACCAGAGGATCTTACGTCTACTTAAGTTTTTTTCTTTTGAAAGCAAGTTGAAAACATGTTTTTGCACAAGCTTTTAGTTAGGTTTTAATTATTTTAAAATTGTAACTTTGTACATTGTTTTTGTCTTAAAGCCATTATTTTATATACCTTCTTATCTCTTACGCTCTTATGACTATATTATGTCATTGTTGTATATCATCTTTGTTATTTTTCTGTTTTAAAGAACATTGAGTCTATGCTTGTCGTATTAAATGTGCTATATAAATAAACTTGACTTGATGTGGGAATCTAGGACAGTGCCTATGGACCATCACAACAGGTGTGTGGTGGTTCCCATTTTCAAAAAGGGGGACCGGAGAGTGTGCTCCAATTACCACAGTATCATACTTCTCAGCCTTCCAGGGAAAGCTTACTCTATGATGATAGAAAGGAGAAGTGAGTCTTTGCCCCAAATTAAGGAGTTCAAGTATCTCTGGGTCTCATTCATCAGTGAGCAAAGGATGAAGCGTGAGATAGACAGACAGATTAGCTTGGCGTCAGCAGTAATGCAGGCGTTGTGCCGGTCCAATGGAAAGTCAAAGCTCTCAATTTAAAGGGCAATATTCGTTACAACCGTCACCTATGGTCATGAGCTATGGGTAGTGACTGGAAGAATAAGATCGCTGATACAAACGGCCAAAATGAGTTTCCTCCAAAAGGTTAGCTGGGCTCAGCCTTAGAGATAGAGTGAGGATTTTAGACATTATGGAGGAGCTTGGAGGAGAGCCACTGATCCTTCGCATTGGAAGGAGCCAGATGACGTTGTTTGGGCATCTGCTAAGGATGCCTAACTGTGGGCTTCCTTTAAGAAGTTTTCCAGAAACTCACAACTGGGAGGAGACCCTGGGGTAGACCCTGACTACGCTTGAGGGATTATATATCCTGTCTAGCATGGGAGTGCCTCGGAATCCCCCAGGAGGAGCTGCATAGTGTTGCCAGGGAGAGGGATGTCTGGGTTGACGTACTGCGCCTGCTGCCAACGCGACACGATGGATAAGCGTAGAAAAATGGATGGATAGTCACACTGTGCTTTGCAAGGACAGCAATACTTAAAAACAATAAATAAACAGGCGGGTCATATATTACTGTAAAACCAGTCTAACTTTTCTCTGTTTCTTCCAAAAGTCAATAAAAAAAGGCAGTGGGAGACAAAGGGAAAAACAATTGAGGAACTGCAGTTTTTGGCAATAAGAAGTACTTGTGTATAAAATGAACCTACTAAGGAATACTGAATGGAGAAAAGGAGACTGAAGAGATAGTAAAGTACCTGAAGTGACCACACTGGCTTGACATTAAAGAAGTCGCTACTGTTATTTTTGCTAATGTTGCGAGTTTACAGGCCAAAATGTAGCTCAATTATGGATAAATGTGTTTCCAATTTTTTTTTTTTTATTAAGGCACAGAAATTGCATTGTTTAGTTCACCTTTAGCATATGTCAACATGCCCTCACATATACAAACCGATACAAAAGTTAGGGTTGGAATGATGTGGTGGTTTTGACCTTCAGATGACACCATATGCTTCATTTCCTCCTTCAGTGTTTACTCATGAGTGTCAGGCTAGATGTGTGTGCGTTTGTGTGTATTTATAGATTTTCTGTGTCTGTCTGTCAAAAATGTAAAGGCCTATGCATGGCTTTGATGCGTTAAAGAGAAGAGAAATGACAGCTAAGGGATTTGGCAGAGAAAGGGAATGGGGACAAAAACATATGGATACACACACACACAAATGCACAGATACACACACAGAAAAATATGTGTATGGAAATGTGAAAAGAGTTGTATAATAATATAATAATTATATAATTGGAGGAGAGAGAGACCTCAGCATTTTCAAATTGCTCCAGTGCATCCAGCTTATTAAGCCAATTATGATGAGTATTTACTGTTACTGCAACTAGCTTGTTGTGCGGTAGCCTGCAGCTATAAACATCTCAACTGAGGCATTTAGTCCCACAAACACACATCTGTCTTAACAGCCTTCCATGTTTTTCATCAATTACTTAATCTATAATGTATAGGCATAAAGAAAGTTACCAACACCCAAAAACATAAAGGCACTTAAATTAAAGTGAGTTTTAAATTCAAACTCATAGCTTCCTAGCTAACATGTTGTCGGCTAGCTAGGAATAATTTGGCTCTGGCACTTGCACTCCCATTTCAAAAATAGTGAAAGAAGAATCTAATTTGTGAAATTCGTCAGCCTTGGTCTAACGAATAGCTATTCGGTAGCTTGGTCTGTAGCTGAGCACAGCGAGGCTAGCATCAATCTTCAAATTTTACTTTGCCAAAGGCATAGTTGCTGAAATATCACTATGTTCCTTTAATCCTGTGTGTGGCCTATTAAACACCATTTATGTTATGTTTATTCAAGTTGGGTTTCTGATACTGTTGCCTTACCTCTTGTCAACAAAAGGCATTTTGTAAATGGCTTTAGTTATCCTCTGAAAAATCACATTGACTTTACTCGACTTTGTTGAAAAGAGACAGAAAAACTTAATTAAAGTGTCATTGGTGGCAGAAGGTGAGTGAAATATGAATACATTAGCTAGAAGCTTATTTTGATGCAGCTGGATAAGCCAATCCACTGATTAGAGTTCAATAAGTGTTTCAATGGGGGTTTTTTTGGTTTGAAAATGAACTCAAGGTTTTTCTTTGCTCACAGATACGACCTGTTCTGGTGCAGACAAAATAGTTGCTTGCTAATGACTATGAATGTTTGCAGACTTCTGCCATTTTATTTTGCAACCACTGTGCTGAGCGCTGACTGAAGGGGTAAAGATCAGGAGCCAGGGAGAGGTCAGCCAACCAGACAGACTGTTGGCTCCCAGTGGAGAGGCTCAAACAAGATGCTTGTGTAATGTAGATGGATATTTGAAACAAAGTGGCAGATGCAGACCAGGGTTTTTTCGTGGTGCTGAAATTTTGTACGCTGTCCTACTCCACTAAAGGACAAGGGTTGCCATTCTGCAGATGACATCCTTTGTGGACCTCGAAGTAGGTCATCCTACATTATGGGGAGAAATAAAGAATTTTATTTTTGACGTGTGGGTCTATAAATATACATTTTTTACAAGTGTATATGTATGTATATATATAATGCAGGCATTTTTTAATCATGTTTAATGATATTTTATCTCTGTAGGCTCACACAGGATAAGTCCTCAGTGTCTCCCTTATAGACTGGCACAGGCACAATGAGTCCTAAAACCAGGAAATGAGTTAACATTTTAGCGCCATGGGTTCCTAACTCTAAAAGTCCATGGGGATTTTGAATGGGTTTGTGGTTAGATGCCTGAAATAAGGTCGTAAAATAACACTACAGCCTGTAAAGAGAGAAGTTTAGTGGTAATTTGACACTTCATGAATCAAAACTGTTTGATCTATTGAGTAACTACACAGAGGAAGGGCTGTTCTATTGTTGGTTGTGCACAACCATCTGAATCCATTAAGGCATTAAACCTCAGAATTTTTTGGCAACGTGTGATACTTTTTAATTGGTAGATTAGTAAACCAACATTTGGACATGTCATGTTGGATATTAAAGAAATGTTAATGACAAACGGTAGAATCTGGAGGCTCAAACTGAGGACATCCATGAATATTCTCTTTCAATCCAATTGTGTGTCACTACTTTGCGGCTCAATCAGAAAGTACTGTAGCTTCTCTGAACAAAAGCCATCAAATGTGCAGATATAATGCACTGTGACTAGAAATAAATGTTTTTTCTTGAACTGTTCGAGGAAAAAAAAGCAAAAATAGTGGAACATCATCCACTATGGAGCCATGTTGCATGTTTGCCCTGCATTCTGTTGATATTACAGCCAACAGAACCACCAGGGTCACCTTTACAATAAGAGTAAACATACTGTGGATGGTATCTGCTTACACAATACAAAAAATAGTGTATGCACTTCTATAACTGACCAAGACAATATCGACAGTGTATTTACAGATCTGAACAGCTTTATAAAGTGTTACAGTAATGCAGTATTAAAGTGGACAAACAGGATAACACAAAGATTTGTAGCAGACGTTTTGGGAACAGATCTGTCTTTATATATTTTTCAAGTTGTCTCCACTTTAGTGGCCTCATGTTGAAGGATTGAAGACAACTTGACTGTCAGGATTGTCTGAATTGCAGCACCTAGGGGGCATGGAAGGAATTAGTGAGAAGAGAGGGCTGCTGGTTATTAAACTTAACGAGGGATTCCACAGCTCAAATTATCTGGCATCATCCATCAACTACTCTGGAGCTGGCAAAATGAGAGAACTGTGCTACAGTGTATTTCCTTTTAAAACACTATCAACTTGAGACCAACAACCTTTGCCTATGTATTTTTGTTCCAATCAGAGATGTTTCCCTCTTAGGAATCTCTACCTCACATCTTTAGGCAAAACAGGACTAAATATTGTTTTTAAAAATCAACACAAAAAAGACAATTCAAAAAGTAAAATAAGTTGTTTGTAATAGCAAAAAGACTTGCCCCCTTGTCAAGTTAATGTCTTTTATCTCATTGTTCTATTTTAAGCCCAATGAGTTAATTGATTGGTTTAATTCTTAACCATTTCCTTGTTTTTTTCAATGCCATCAGCTTCTGTTAGGAGGTGGAGGGAGTGGGTTATCACAGAGGGATAAACCACAAAAAACAAGGTGATACATAGAAGAGGGGGGGGGGGGGGAACACAAGTGTATGGAGACAAAACAAGCTTCTTTTAGAGATTGCCTTTAGGTCCTGACAGAAGTTAAACCAATGTCTTCCACGAGTTACCAATGTGATGTACCAATCATGCCTCCCAGTCTCCCTACTCATTCGCTATCCCGCCAATGGCGCTTGTACATGCAAGTATGGGTCTTGGCTTTTGAGGGAGCACAAAGGGGAGTGCAGGCAGAGCACTGAGGGAATGTTACTTTCAGAATCCTACTATTTTTTTAATTACCAGCCTTGCCTTTAACAAAAAGTCAAGGCTGCAAGGGAGACCTTAACAGTTGACAAAAAAAGGCTGAGTAACAACAAAACTATCCAGCGCCCCAAAGTAATACTCTGGGGGACCAGCAATAGAAACCTAGAACACAAGAAAGTTTCTTTGCTGGTGGTAATATACAGCAAAACCTTAGATAACTACAGATACCACAGGGAGAACCTCTCACTACCTCTGAAGGTGAGCTAATGAGTCAGCACAGAGCACTGGAGACTCAAAGTATCAAAAAAAGCTCCCCACACCTGAGCTTAATCAAAGCCAATCAGTTACACACACACCTGAATGCAGTGAGTTAATTCTCTCAACATTCTCACTTAGCAGAAAAAGTCGGTGCCCTCACAGCTACCTTCATTAAAACGCTCCAATAAACAACACTATCATCAAAACACCAAGGGTAGGCAAAGGGAAAGTTAGAAACCAGCTCGTGGTGCATTTACAGTAGCAGACATTGGTTTCAGCAGAGTTGAAAATCTCAAGTAGAAATGAACTGTGTGTGACGTTTATTGGTTGGGGTGATATAAACATGACCCTCGTGGGATGATAATGTGATTCTGTTTGATGCTTCTCTAAAATATGCACCTGTTTGGTAACTAGTTCGCTAATCAGCTTCAGTGAGATAAGAAATATTCCATAAATGTTTTTAAAAAAGTCTTCCAACCCAAGTTCTCTTTGTGGGTTTTTGTGACAACATACTGTAGGCCTTTGGTTCACAACTGTTGATCAAAACTTGAAGTTGTTTTTAGTGGGTTGTAGAGGTGTTTCTGGGGGAAAAAAATAAATTACAAAAAATTACAAAAATG
The DNA here is from genome assembly GCF_947650265.1 of Symphodus melops. Lineage (NCBI taxonomy): Eukaryota > Metazoa > Chordata > Actinopteri > Labriformes > Labridae > Symphodus > Symphodus melops. Next base: position 10,850,164 of record NC_136710.1, read on the forward strand.
TCAATGCGGTGCTTTTATTTTGAAGACATGTCTCGCTTTATTTGTTTTAATTGAGCTGATGTAAGAATGCAGAAGGAAACATTGAGAAAAATCCATTGTAAGTGGAAGGTTTATTCAGGTTCATCTACATTAATTTTGGGAGACAGACTTCTTCTCTATGGTATAGTTCTTTTCACTACTTGGCTTCGATATGGACCCAGGAAATATGGAAAAGTGCTACTGCCGAAAAAAGCTCATTATATACAAATATTATATTATTAAACAAAAACACAGTGTCATAACATTTCTAATGCCGTTTTTGATCTTAAGGACATTTGTTGGGTTTTTATGGGCCAATTTTAGTTTTCATTCTTTGACATTTAAAGACACAGAATCCATTGGCCTAAATAAATTACAAATGAAAACAAGTGACTGGGTGTAAATAATATGTCAAAGAAAAAAGGAGCAAATGTGTTTGTGTGGATAAGTTTGCATTGTCTTACTAATATTAAATGTCAATGTGATATTGTAAGACAATCAGTCCAAACCAATTCTTATATACAGGTCAAAGATGCCAGCTTGACTGTCCACCCTCTGCTCCATTTCAACCAATATTATGCTATTGTGTGCAGTAAACCATTCAATAAATGTCAGATTTCAGAATAGTCAGTCTGGCAAAGATATTAAATGAGTTATTGAGTTTGCATCCAAATTGAACTGTCTGGAGCTACAGGGCTTGTCAGTGTTAAAAGGCCAGAGACACTAATATTACTGTGACAAGCACAATGACTTGCCTCTTTCAGCAGAAAAGACGCACAAACTTTTGTTCAGACCAGACAATCATGGCTGTAGACTTCTTTTTATAGCATCAGATAAAAAATAAAACCAAGCGTCTCAGAAAAATGAACACGTAGTCATAATTCAGCATTAATGAACTAACTATAATGACTATAATGCTTCTTTTGGTTTAAAAGTCAAAATTTATGTTAAAAACTATTTGCGCAGTTTTTTGAAAACTAATATATCTGTCTAAACCTCCTAATTATGAGAAATGTCCTCTGTCTTTTTTCTGGTTTTCTTTTAGGTGTTCGTTCTGCCTTCTCTGCCTTCTCACCAGAAACAAAAGGGCATGGTCCGATAAAGCCAGAGCCACCCAAGCCCTTCCAGAGAGGGGTGTGGTCAGACAGCTCATTTGCATTTAAAGCTACAGACACACAAACAGCCTGTTCTGAGCAGGGCTGAAATAAAGGGCTTTATAGGCTTGATGAGGGTGGAACTTTAGCTAGAAACTTAACAGACAGGTTTTGGGGAGTGCTGAGATTTATTTAAACCTTTTAAGATATGTAAATTTGTACTGAAATACTTATTGTGCTGACAATGGAGAAGCTTTCTACAGCATCAACAGTGTGAGATATTATGTGTCGTCATGGAGATTATTCTGAGCATATTTTCCATCATTTTATTTATTCTATTTTTTTCTAATAGTCAAACTTATTTTGCAAGACTGGATGTTTCAAAATCCTTGTTTCAGAACATTGGCTGCTGATTTAACAGGTTTGCTAAAAGCCCATTACTATCCAGAAAAAAATCCCTTTCTGCTAAAATTGTGAATTTGGGAATAGTTAAAAACATTAATATATATAAAATAATATATAATAAAATGGTATGTGTTACAAAATGTTCTGAGAAGATATTATTTTCATGTGTGTGCTGTATCCATGCTTCCAGATAAGGTGTAGTTTAGGTGGATGTTTTATTTGTGCATACACTATAGTGCACTGTTTGAGAAACTTAGCTGTCATAGGTGGCCAAGTAATGCACTCTTACTGACCTTCTGACCCTGAAAACATCCCCTCAGACAAACCAAGTGTTTGTGTTTTTTGTGCTTGAAGGAGAAATGGAGCCAGTCTCCATGACCCCTCCACGCCTTGTGATCACGCTTCCATACACACAAACACACATCCAAGATGTCAGGCCAGTTTCACACACCAGTGAACATAGTGTTGCTACACCTTCTCTCCCATCGCGTCTCACCTTCTTGTGAGCGCTGCCCCTTTTTTTTATCATCCCTTCTCTTCTGTTTATCCAGTCTTCCATCACTCCTCTCGCACCTCTTCACCCCTGCTGCCACTCCCTCTGTTTCCCTTTCCATCATCCCAAACCTCTTTTCACCATTTTTGTTTTTACTGAGCTGTCTTACTCAATCTCAGACAATCTTGGTTAAAGTTCAGGGTAAACAATCCTGATGTTGTTTCATAAAAGATTGGTAAGAAAGGACATGGATGTTGCTGGAACTCTCTGGATGCATCTGTGAGTAAGTCATACATTTGGCTATACATGTCGACACTACTGTATGAGAAATCTGAAACCCAAACCGTTTCTTGGAAAAGCACTAGCTTAACTTTGCCTTAAACAAGCTGTTAGGGCATTGTACAGGATCGTGACGATGTCTTTTATATATGTTTAACAAAATGTTAATTTTACCTGCTTGCTTGACTCTTTGATCAAAATCCCCAGCAACAAAATCAACTAGCTAAATAAGTTAATGCTAACATCACCCAACAATGTCAAAATGATACATACTCTGAAATAACTTGCTTATGACTAAGATACATATTTTTACTCAAGTAAGGCGCAATAAAATTGTTTAGACAAGATGCATATCTCTATTTTAGCTGTTAACTTTCTGTTTCTTCCACCAGAGTCGCCCTCTTTCATCACACTGTTGTGCAGACTTTATCTATCTCTAGTAAGGTGTTTCTTTTATTTGGAGGGAAATATTAACTTGTTAAGGTACTAATTGCTTTACTAATAATCATCAGCAAGTTGGTAACCGTGGTTGTTTTGTGCCAAGTAATTATAGGGGCTATTTTTAGACCTTGAAAACCAAACATTGCTACATGTTGCTGCCAAAAGTTCAGGAAAGCAATAACACAAATATAACAATAAAAAAGACCTCATTAAGCTCTTTAGATATATATATATATATATATATATATATATATATATATATATATATATATGATATAATCAAACCTTTTCACATACTGTAGACAGAAAAAGAATCATATTATAGAACACTGATATAGCATCTTAAAATGTGATTCTGTTTCTGCCATCTACAATGAAAACTTGAGCCCCTTTAGTTCACAAACATCCAGCCCAGCTGCCCTGTCTGCCACTGAAATGAGGGACAAATGAAGAGTTTGTCACAGACCACTGAACAGTACACCTGAGAGGTTTCTCTCTCTATCTATCCCCCCCCCCCCAACACACACACACACACACACACACACACACACACACACACACACACACACACACACACACACACACACACACACACACACACACACACACACACACACAGGGCTAGAGTCAGAGGAACACCCCTGAGATTCAATCCATCCCTGTTTTGTATGAATGGGCAGGCACACAGGAGCTGTCTCCATTTTTCACTCATCACAGGATTCAGCTACACACGGTGACCCGGCTTCCTTTGGGACCCAAGGTTGTTATAACACTTGTACCTTCCAGGATAGCTACATCCAAAAATGTCCCACGTGATTTAAAGTAGATAAATTGACAAGAGTATTTGAACATTAAATCTCTTCTATTGTTAACATTTGGTAAAAGAAATATGTCGTTGTAAACACGAATTGATTCAGGAAATCAAAAACTGTAACATGCTATGCCTATGCTTGGAAAAAGGATTATGGCAGTGAAACAAGTTATAATGAAAGTAGCTGATATCTTGAGCATGACATGTTGCGCTTCCTTGAGGAAAGCAAGACAATAAATTTGTCAAAATGTAATTTTATGAATCGAACAGTAATGGACAACTATACCATGGACAGATCACTCAGAGAGGGTGAAAAGTACTAAAAATTATTATATTCTTGTCTTGACTCACATTTTAATTCTCTGAATTAACAGTGAACGTGTTAAGTGTTCGATCTAAAAGTTAAAGTTTGTCTCGAATGTAAAAGCAGCAGCTTCCGAAAGTCCTTTACGTTGTAGTACAAGGGAAAGTTACATAGCAAGACCTGATAAAAGTACGTTTTTTGGGACCCCCCGACTTCAAACCTGCAGCTGTTTAAGGGAGACGCCAACGTAGTAAAGGCTGCTTGTCAACTTCCTGTTTTTCATTTGAATTGTCAACAGCTAGCTTATTGGCTGCTAGTCGTAGCTTGCTACTTCCCATATGAAGAAGAAAGGTGTGTGGAGTTTCCTTTTCTAAATGGGGCCTGAGTTTTAGAACTTGTCAGAAATAAAGATATTAAATGAAAAAAAGCAACGTTACAGAAGTTGTAATCCTTTGAGTGAACATTTTTTATGTTGCTAAGGGACTGAACGCAAGAGAAATCAATCTTTTTTTGATGGGTATTTTTTCAGATGTCACTTGACATCTAATCTTTTTTGAAGATTCATCTGTGCTTAGATCTAAATGACTGCAAGGCATTTACTGCTTGAATGAGTAAACCAGCGCCTGGATAATTAAACCCCTGATTTAAGTATAATTAGCCGTCAAGTTAGCAATGCGCATAGACTTGCATAGCTAATTTAGCGTTCCACTTTTATGCTAACAGCCAATTAAACAAATGCAAGGTTGTTGTTCTTTCATGTCTGCTCTCCTTCCAGATGTGCACGCTCCAGTCTCATAACTCTGAATGAGCTGTGGCGGTGCATATAGCCCTCCGTGACTCTTTCTGCATCTTAATCACAACACTGGTCTGTTTTACCTTGACAGCTAAAACAGTGCAGGCGGACTGATCAAGGCAGGGAAAAAATAAATAAAAGTCAGACAGCTCTAAAACGAAGAAGAAGGATGATGAAATGAATGATGAAACATGAGTTTAATCAGAATCTGTCGACGCCGGCACTCAATGGGAAATCCTCACCTCATCAGCCTCCCCCCACTGGACGACGGGCAACCTCCCAGAGTGCCTTGCTGCGTGGCCTTTTCAATAATGTAGAAGGGGAGACAAAATGAGAGAGGAAACGATTTCCTGGCACCGTAGGAGCCCCTTCTGTGACATTTACCTCAAGCAAAGGCCCTCAACGTGTGTGTGTGTGTGTGTGTGTGTGCGTGCGTGCTTGATGGCCTTGTGCCACACTAATGATACCCCCCTCTGGCACACACACTTTGAGGCACAAAACTCTCCAGCTAGTGATGCCACATGTGTCCTTTGGATTCACCGCCGAAAAAAAGAAAGTGAGGAGATAATAGCACAGAAGGATGTAAAGCGATTGAAAGAAAAATTTGAGCGCAAAAAGTCTTTTTTAAATGTGGAGCTGCGCAACAAAAGATATGGACAAGTGGCCGAAATCATCCCGTTTAATTCACCTGTTACCATTTCATGCCTCATTAAGTGTCCCCCCCATCCCTCTATTACCAGCACATGGTGGTCTCCCTTGTCTCAACGGGAAGTCCACAACCCCCCACCTGCACACATGGCATCTATCATTACCTCCCTGCTTCAGCTCAGGGCCTGCAGAATGTCACACAGCTGGAGCGAGGGGCTCGAAAGACGGATGGAAAAGAAAACCTCCGCTGAATGCTGTTAAAAAGACAAAAGAGAACCCGTGCTGTTCACTATACTGTTACAGGAGAGATTCTTTGTAGCACTATTAACCAACGTCGACTTACAAATAGATGGAGCATCCGAGTCAGGTAAACCGTCATTTGTCTTGAATCACATTACTGAAACTTCAGAACCCCTTTTATCAACGCATTTACACACCTCTCATCAAAGTTAGCTCCAAACCTCGAAAGCAAAAATTAAGAAAACCCGATTGGCTATAGCCATGTACTATGGAGGCCATTATATTTCAAATGGGCAACCCCGGTAAAATCCGACTTGTGGCTTCCTTTCCGTTTCACCACTCTCTCTCTCTCTCTCTCTCTCTCTCTCTCTCTCATCGCTTTCTGACAATTATGAACACGCTAACATCACATCAAATAGGAAATCGTTTATCCGGGGTGGTGACGGGGACAAGCTAAAGAATGTGAAGCATGTTTACAATATTTATTTTCACAGCTGTGCACCTTTGCCTTTTATTGGAAGACCGATCATTCAAACTAGAAAATGATCTCATTCCAGCATTCAGAACCTGAACTATTTATTTTCATTTTTGCTACATCTGCAAGAGCTTGCTTGCTGACTGTGGGTTAGAAAGCAGTGTGAGAACACAAGCATACCCATGTTGATCTTTGTTTATTCTGATAGAGACCATGTGATGTAACAAAAAGATAAATAAATAAAACATTTTATTGAGTTGTGTCTGCCTGTTCAGTATTAAAACAATACTCTAATAAAACAAAATGCCTGCATCATTTCCCTTCTACAAAATCGTTGGACAGACGCAAAGTTGCAACTTGTGACAGGAAAGGTCAGCATGGTTTGATAGGTTTGAACATCAGAAGATTTTCACGTTATTTGGTGTCTATCAGCCTCAAGATTCTCCTGATTGTAGGAAAACAAAATCAAGAAAAAGCACCATGTTATTGATGATCATATGTACGTCATATCAACTCTCACAGTATTAGAAGTTACCTTCCGGCTGTTTTTGAGATTTTGTCATTTAAGTTTTTGAACATTGCGAGACGTTGAGTGAGCCGGTTTAGCTCTGCGATGTTTCACACTTTAACTTTCAAACCAAGGACAAAAACATGCACACATGTTCCGCCCAATCATGTGCAACAAAACTACTCTGCTCCGACTGCTCAGCCTTCATGCCTGTGTGCGCTGTCCCTGACTGCGCATCCACCGGTGAAGACGGCAGCGTGTCTCGCAGTGGAATTGGACAAACACTGGGCTGCAAAAGCACATCCAGTATTGCCGATTCATTAATTACATCATCCATTAACCAGTTTTTTCGGTAAAGCTTTCGGCTTTTCCAAACAGCTTCATCTTGCACACAGCGGTGTCACACCTCCATGCGCTTTAGCCTGCCCATGTCTCTCCGACTGAAAGCCAACAGTCGTGCTCCAGTCTCTACCCACCTCGGCTGGTCAGCGCCAAAAACTACATTGCTGTTTTCATTATTTGGATGATTTTGACGCAACAAGGAAGAAAGCTAGTAGAAAGTTAGAAACTAGTTATGCTAGCGCTGTTAGCATTGCTAGGGAGCCCATGATGTTTTGAGCAGTTGTTAACGGCGTTCCAACCGTAGTTAGCGCGAACAGGGGATACTGGGTACGTCTCACTTTCCTTATTTGCAGTCTCCTCGGTCCTCGGCCGAACCGGAAGTAGTTCCAAAGCCGCCATGTTGAGGATCGTCCCAAAGCTCTAATAGCGAACGGAGGAGAGAGGATCGAGGAGAGAAGAGGCTGATCCGAGGAGCGATGACCGAGGAGACACAGAGCCGACTTCACGGAAGTCTTTTCACTGACAGACACGCCCCCTTCTCGTATATCACTCACTGATTGGACGCTGCACGGGATCAGACTTCAGTGAAACTTCTCAACATGAGCAGAGTTTAATACGAGGAAACGACGTCTCACGTGTCTTAAAGCTGATTTCCTCGGTCCTCTCTCCTCGGCTTCGTTTCCTCCGTGCATCTCTGGTGGGCGGGACTAAGACGCAAGTGGAGGAGACAACTCGGAGGACACTCGGTGCAAATAAGGGAACTGAGAAAGGCCCACTGTCTGCTCCAGGGCTGAAGTATCCTCCAACTTAGGGATTAACCCCTGTCACTTCCCTGGGGCGAAGCAACTGGTAAAAGGAGACACGGAGAGTTGGGGCCTATTGAGGTTGTCAGGCTGTTTATTCTGCGCACTTGAACTATAACTGTACACTTTTGGAGGATGACTCCTCTCTCTGCCGAACTCAGCATCAACGTACATTTCTCACGCACACCTTGCTGCAGACACACTCGCGCTGTTCTCTCTCTCTCTCTCTCTCTTACTCTTGCTCCACATACATACATACGCTACTTTTATAAAACAGTGAATCTGATGGTTGCAATACACTATGAATGTGGGCGAATTTTGTGAGCTGCCCGCACAGTCCTGAGAAATGCCCAAACCTGAAATATAAACTGTTAGGGTAACGAAATGAGATTTCTAATGTTATAAATGTCTATTTTTACTCTAATTGTGTGAATGACTAATGATACTTTCTTTAATCACATTCAGATTTTTTAATATTTCAAGTCAGAGTGTCAGGGACTTAAACTGAACAGAACAAAATACATCGCTTCATACAAAACAGCTTCTTCATGGATTCATTCAGACTATTACTAATGCTAGCTACTACTTTTTTATTTTTAAAGATGTTCTTTGGGCATTTTTGCCTTTATTTAATTGGACAGCTGCAGGGTGACAGGAAATGCCAGGAGGAGCGAGTGGGGGACAACAGGCAACAAAGGGCTGAGGTCGGACCTGAACCCATGGTTGCCATGACGAGGAGCACAGCCTCTGTACATTGGGGGGCACGACATAACCCCCAAGCTATCAGCACGACAACGCTAGCAACTACTCAATTGGGTTGAACATTGTTGATTGCAGCTAACAATACTCCACGTTTGTGTCCATAACTTTTAGTTGTATATCTGTATTCATGGTTTTTATTAAATACTTTGTTATCATGTGAAAAGATTCAAGATAGCTAACACATGCACATTGTGTTGACATATTTTCTCAGATACAGAGCATATAAACTGTGTTTTTCTATAGGTACAGAATACCTCAACAATAATCATAATAGACACTCTAAATATAAAGCCTATAACTCCTAAGTTTTCTAAGATGTAAATGTCTCTCATAATACAGAGAACCAAGTCTTGGTTTTGCAATCAGTTTCCTTCAACACACTGTCAAGTCTTAAAAATGACACGGCGTCAGGCGCGCTGAAAAGAGGTCACAGCTCAGTGTCAGCGTCTGTTTACACGGAGAGAAGAGACGGATGACTGGTCGCGTAAATCACCTGCCTGTCTGTGTAAATAAATGACAAAAAAACAAAAAAAAACAAAGTCAGCATGTGACGCCACTGTCACAAACGGACGCCTCTGAGAAAGTTTCCACTGATTAAAAACTAATTGTGATTTAAAAAAGTGGCAACACATGAAAATGAACCCTGAAAACATCATTACATCAATTCGAGTTAATGTAGAAGAAACAACTGACCTTTTTTTAGTATAACAAACTGCTAAGTTGAGGTAGGGCATTGAATTGAATACAAAAGTTTTCTATTTTCAACATCAATTGAATTGGAGAGTCATGAAGGAGGAGATAATGCACACTTCTGGCAGTGCCAGACTGTAGCAAGTCTCGTTAAGAGAGAGCACGGGATCTCATAGTCCAATGCTGACCCCTTGTGGATCAAACAAAACACTGCCACCCTCTCACGAAGCAGGCACACACCGTCTGACTGACGGCACTGATTACAAAGCAGTGTCATTTCTACTTTTTAAGCTTCCCTGTGTCAGTAAACGCGGCCTGGAGGCTTCAGACTGTCTCAGCAGCAGCTCTCGGGCCAGGTCGGGCCTCCCGCTCTTGGCTAAGCAGTGAGCCAGCTGAGAGGCCTTGGGTTTGTGAGTGGCAGCGGGAAGTCCTCTCCTCCACATGGCGAGGATGTGGAAGGCCTGGCTGGACAGACTGTCCCCGGCTCGGAGCTTCACCAGCTGGACGGCGCTACGGCGGAGACGCAGGGAGAGCACCAGGAGGGAGACCTCCTCCTCTGAGAGTTCCTCGGACAGCCAGAGAAGAAGAGAGTCTGACAGAGAGTCTGCTGGGGGGGAAATAAAAGAGGAAGAGAAGGCAGGGAATACACTTCCTGTATTACTCTTTTATTTCAATGATTTAAATCGAAATGAATTATTATATAACAAAAAGGTATTTTAATGTGGGATAGGTGGGAGTTGGGCTGTGTAAGGTGTCCCTGTGGGGGGGGGTGGGGGGGGGGGGGGGGGGGGGAGTATCTTGAAGTCTAAACCAGCCTGTGAGCAAACTGGACAAACTGTGAGCCTAAATCGTCAGGAAGATGACTTAGGGTGGATTATTCAACAGAGTCCATTTCGATTCGACGAGACATAAAGGTTAATCTCTGTGGTCGGTGACTTCAGAGCATTTGATTCCTTCCGAGTACGGAACTGATTACTTGATTACTTGAAAAAAATCTGATTATTTCTGACAGAGCCAAGACAACTGTTGAAAATAAATTGGCATAACGTTGAACTAAAAACGACTGTGGGTGGATTTCACCAACACAGCACTCCTGGGCGGACGTCAGAGCCAACATTAGATATGGTTTAGAGGAAGATCTGGGGTGAATGGTAAATGGACTTCAGCTTTTAAATTGTTTTTATGGTCTGTTGACAACTCAAAACAACTCAACACACATGTCACACCTACACATTCACACACTGATGGCAGAGGTGTTTCAAGCGTCCGTCAAAAGTAATTCCTCACAGCCATGATGAGCCAACAAAGCAGTGGGAGCAATTTGGGGTTAAGTGTCTTGCCCAAGGGCACGAGAGCTGGGGATCGAACCCTTGACCTTACTTTTGAGAGACAACCGACTCTACCAATGGAGCCACAGCTGGGATGTTAGTCGGATGATATCATTTTTTATCATTTCTTTTAGTGCTTCCTGACGCTGACATGAATCAAATGATGCAAAATCAGTTCAACAGTAAAAGTGAAGAAATCAATTGTTTTCATGCTTAACGAATGACTGATTACAATTCTTGTGATGAGGATCATGATTAGGTTATACTTATATACAGCTGAATTGGACATATGCAGATTATAACAATGTGGATAAAGCAGTGAAGCATTCACAACATGGAAGGAAGAAAGTACAGAGAATCAAATGACTTATTTACGATGTCCTCATTTTCATACAGGAAGAATTGAAGCGACATAATTTGACTTTTATTTTGAACCTGTTTCAATTTTTAAGGTTGTTTGGGACAGTGGAAAGAGTGGGGAATGACGAACAGGAAAAGAGCCACAGGTCAGATTTGAACCTGGGCTGCATCGAGGACAACATTGTGTCTGTGCATGGGGCGTGCAAAACAACCACTAGGCCAGGGGTAGCCAACCCTGGTCCTCAAGAGCCACAATCCTGCATGTTTTAGATGTCTCCCTCTTCCAACACACCTGATTCAAATGATCAGGATCGTTATCAGGCTTCTGCAGAGCTTGATGACGAGATAATCATTTGAATCACGCAGGCCCGCTCCGACCTCCACCTCAGTGGCGAGGAAGTGTGGACAACGGGACCTCGATGAATAGAGAAAAGAAATCCTTCTTGCATCGTATCCCATCTTCTCCCCACCCCCATCCCATTTCTTACCGAGGATGATCCTTACCTTTCACTTTAGTAAAGCTTCTCAAGATAACACTGGTTGTAAAACGGCACCATACAAATAATGATTGATTGATTGTAAGTACAGGTACCTGAAACTGCGATAAAAACGTAATCAGTAAATAGTGGTGCAGTGATATATGACAGCTCTAAATGATATCACTAAAATATCATTGAGAGCTTTAAATGCCAAAGTAAGGAGAAACACCTCGATGGGTTATTCAGGGGAGTCAGAAAAGATTATTGTTTTGCATGGCCCTGGAGTTCATTTGACTTGAAATATATATCACTCAGTGTTGTGATGAAGACACAAAATGTCACCCACCCGTCTCCTCGCACAACCTCACCCTCGCCATGATTGGTCGATTGATGGTTCTAGCTTTCTGCAAAAAGAAAAACCAAAAGTTAAGCAAACTCTGACAGAGCAGGGTAAGTTTCTAGCGTCATGGGTATTATAGAAGTCTTTGTCAGTTCTTCTTCACCTTGGGTAAAGTCAGAGACAGCTTACAGACGGGATCTCCCAAGAGCTTTGTGTCCATCGGGACCAGTTTGTCTCCTCGCCACTCCAGCTGACCTCTGGTGACCTTATAAATCACAGCCGTGCCTTTGTAGTGGGGGGAGCTGTAGTTCCCAAACGGGTCCACTTCAGATAGATGCAGGGAGAGGTGATTCTTCAGCTGACTGTGGAAGGTGAGTCGCTGCTCGTCTTTAGAAGAACCTTTTAAAACATAAAAACACAAATCCATTGATGAATTATTTCTTGTTTTCTTCTGACTCCTTGTAAGCCATACCTTACATGTCATATCTTAAATGTCAGCTTAATGTAGAGGTGGGAAAACAATTGATTTATGTAAAAATTAAGATTTTTTTTGTTCTAAGATTTAAAATCGATACATAACTTTTAACAATTGTTTTATTTTTTTAATTTTGTTTTTTCAGCTCTTTAAGTCAATAGAATGCCAGATAGAGCAACAACAAATTCAGCGAGTTTCACAAATGACTAGAGTCGATCCTGAAATATGTACTAATTCATAAATACACTTTAAATTAAATCCAATCATGAAACACCCAAAGACTCCCAGCCCTACATTAATCCATCATTTCTCTGTCATTATACAAAATAATTCAGCTGATACAGTGGTCAAGATGCATAACTACACAGCAAAGAGGATGAGCTGTCGGCTGAATTCATGCGATTTCTTTCACTTATTCGAACAGCCTGGTGCATTTACTTCTGTGACTACAAGCAGCGAGAATGAAAGACAGCAGAGACAATAACATTCTTACTTTTCCAAAAAAAATGCAACAACCAGTGTCACCTGTGATGCTGAAACAAACTTTAGGCTTAGATTATATATTTACTGTCAGCCTTTAATTAGAAAAAATACAGAAGGATTGACCTCTTCATCAGAGAGGATCCTTCTCCCCCTGTAGTTTTTAGTAGTGACTATACTAATGAAAACTAATAGACTGACTCCGACATGTGACTCTTGTGTTTGTCTTTTAGCAGACCATTCCATAAAGTGGATCTTGAGGTTTTTGTAGTCCAAAGAGTCCACGTTGTGAGAATACCCACATGCAGTAGCTTTGCATAAACTAGATTTTATCTTTACCGCTCGCCAACCTGCAAGTGTCAGAGTGCTTGTTCTCTTGACCCAACTCTTTTCAGGAGGTAACTTCAGTTTGTACAGAAGACACTTTTTTGGCTATAGTAATGACACACTGATAACAAACTATAATTGCAGCCATCAATTGATACAGTTCTTAACTGAATTAATCGCTACATTTCATTAGTTAACTGTGATTAATCTCATTTTGAAATCGCACTTTTGAAATTACTTTCCTTTGCATTTCAAAAATGCTTTAGTAAGGCTTTGATTTTGAAATGTTGTACTGTCTAAGGGACTGTGTATTCTCCTTCCTTCCTGTTTGAATACAAAACTGCATTTAAAAAAAAAAAACTACATTAGCATAACAAAAGTTAGCATGCTAACATGTAGCACTTAATTAGAAGCACACTTAACCAAGTTTCTATAGAACTAGAAACTAAGCTGGAAGAATTTCTTAAGTTTAGCAGTAAACTTGAATGTGTTTTCATAGTACGTAATCTTACAGTATTTTCAACAACCGTCAGCTAATGAAACTACCAAGTATTTTGTCGTAAATCTATTGAGCAGAGGATTTCAGAAACATTTTCTGGGGTTTCCTTTTCTGGAAATGTTCAATGTTGCAAGAAAATTGTATGATAACCCAACATAACATAATAGAGCTTTTAATCCAAGGGACCTAAACATGGAGCCAGAATAAATGGAATCTGTTCAGGTAATCTTTTTTGTCTGCATGTTTGAGCAACTTTCTCACCAACCATATTTACATTTTTTTGCATCTTCCCAGCCTCACCTTTGGAGGTGATGTTGCCACTGAAGCGAAGGAGAAGCTGGTCTCCCTCACACATGGAGATCTCTGTAGAGGTCTCCAGCAGGTCGCTGTAGCCCTGGACTTTGAGTTTAGATAGCTCCCAACTGAGGTCTCTGCTGGGCACAGTGGCTACCAGGACTGCGTGAGGCTCATCCGGTCTGCGCTGGAGGATGACCGTAACCGTGTGGCAAGAAACAGACTCCTCCAGCTCCTCTGCTAAGGAAGTGATGTGGCAGGGCGGCAGCGGAGAGAGGAGGCGAACCACCAGCAGTCTGATGGACGAGGTAAGAGAAGCAGAATGAAGACAGAGCTAAGCAGAGAGATGAGATTATTGGAGAATAAAGGGAAGAGAGAGTCTGTCTGATCTTAAATGCAGACATAATACACTTAAAGACACAATAAAGACTTCATATTAGCTACTGTACATTTATAACTCCCTGGGAGGCTGTTTAAGATAAGAAAGAATTTATGCCACAGAGAGAAAGAAAAAGAATCCATCCTCATTAAAGGAACAGTTCAAAATGTACAACTGGATTAAAATCTGGAAAAGCAGAAAGGAAACCTATTTTTTCCTGTGCTTATACGTCTTAAGAGAACTCTTTTAAATCTGGAATTCGAAGCATGTCAGCCCCCTTTATCCATCCATACGTCCTTTCTTAAACCCCTTATGTAAAGACAAGCCTCCTATAAGTCGAGTTACTAGTAGGGTTACACATTTCTTTCCTTATCATGCTGCTCTCGTGGACTGAACATTTCCAAAAGAAAGGACAAAGCTGCACGGGTGAGAAACTGTAACTCTTAGTTTAAAAAAAAGGCAAGAACCAAAACTTTCTGCATGTAAGTTTTTGGGTTTTTTTTGCCGATGATTTTCTGATAATGAAATCAATACTGTATAAGGTTGAGTGTTTCTGTTGTGTGAACTGTGTGTGTTGCTGCTATGTGTGGCCAGGCCTCCCTTCAAAAAAGACATCTTTGATCTCAGTTGGGACTAACCTATAATAAAGGTTCAAAAAAGGCAGGTCAAGAAAATGTCAAGTTTACTATGTCTAGTGATCTTTTCATTTCGCATCTATACTGCATGTTGTGAAAGTTATGAGTAGTTGCAAACCTATATTTACATGATCTTTACAGTTGACAATGAATGGAAGTAAATCTGTGCCATCAGATTTTGAATTCGAATTTTTTGCACAGAATTTCTTTTTTGTCTCGAAATCAGACTTTGAATTTTTAAAACCACTGAATTTGTCTGATTTTTTTTTTCAATGTTTCAAAAAAGTCAGTGTAAAAAAATTTGACGTATTAAAAAATTCAGTGCTAAAAATTCAAATTCAAAATCTGATGGCACAGATTTACTTCCACAATAAGGAACAACCTAAAAAAAGAATATGATGATCTATGCAAACATGTTCAGATATTGTCCTGAGGCAAGAAATTCAGTTTTCTTGTTGGAATTTTATGATTTTTCCTTTTTATGACAAATATACCAGAGGAGAATCATCCACTGGTCTAAACCTGAAATATTTTAAAGCCTATACAGTATGTCATAGAAACATCTCAAACTCGTTGCCCACATAAACTTGTTTCCTTTTTTGCCCGTCTCCAGAGCTACATCAAACTCTCTCATGTTGAAGTTCCCACCAGCGCTCACTGTCCACAAGTAAGATCTATTATTTTCAGATGACTCAGATTAGTACATGTTCTTAGTGGTGTAGTTCAGAGTGAACAGATACAGAGTATACCCACTTATCAATCTACATATGGTATACCAACTTCTAAAAAAATAACTGACTTGAATTGCACAACTAATGCATGAGGTAACTTCTTGCTAGTATTGTAGTCAAGACCAGGCAAATCGAGACCAAGACCAATACTAAGAACAAGACATTCAAGGTTCGAGACCAAGTCAAGACAAAGGCAGGACGAGACCAAGACAAGAACAAGACCATAAATATCACAGAAAAATCATCACCTTGAGGCGTGTCGCTCACTTAGTAATAGTAGTAATTTATTTGTTCTTTCTGAAAACGAAAATTTCCTTCTAATAATAGTAATGACATTGAAGAATATGACCAGTCTAGATTTAAAATCCAGAGTCAGCCCACTCTGAGACCAAGACGAGGCGTGCTTTCGATTCTGAGACGAGACTGAAACCATCAAAAACTACGGCTGATTTCAAGTCCTTCAACACTTAAAAAAAAGCAATCACAGTTAGGACACTAGTGCATTGCTTTGTAATGCATCCCCACCAAAATGACTTAATAATGACTTCACTTAAAATGCACAACTATGTAGACGTCTTAGCCTTTAGTCTGTTGGCCACTTCCAAAATCTACTCCTCTTCTGTGGTTGATTTGAATGTCACAACAAGTCCTGAAGTCAAGCAGCACTGCACACTGTGCCTCTCTCTCTCTCTTTGTCTCTCTTTATGTGGCCAGGGACAATGTTCTGTACCTCCTCTATGTTGTGGGAGGACTCCTTATGACAGCCACTGCAGGAAGTCAGTGTGTTGATGTAGTTGTGAGGACGGCCCAGAACCCCGCTGACCTGCTGCGCCTGTCCAGCACACTCATCGGGCTCGTGGGCCTCCGATGCAGAACACAAGTGAGACAAGTGAAACTGTTCAAACTACAATACATACTTTTTTTGCTCCCTTAAACTGTTTTTTTAGCTGCACATTTTTAAGTGTATCTGCTGTAAGTTTGAACTGCTGTCTTTCTCATTGTTTTGCAGGCTAAGTCTGCTTCGCCACGGAAACAGAAAATGCTTTATTTCTCTGACAGGTGTGTAATGAAGTTACATTTTTCTCATTGCTTCAATGTCCATTGACTTTTTTTTTTTTTTTTTTTAACTGTAATATTTTCACCAAATGCTTTTTAATGATCTCAACACCTGTTCCAGTTTTACGAATCTTTTCCACGTGACGAACACACTGCAAGGACGTCTTCATTTAACCGTTTTGTGCCTGTTCCCGGAAAAGCAAATGAGCCGAGAGTCACCTTCTGCTAAATGCATCTCAGCCAAAAGGTAAATCATCCTGAAGTTTTGGTTTCGCAAGATTTTATTAAATGACACTCGTACGAATTTTTTTTTTGTTTTTTCGTTCTGTGGTCAGATGCAGGATCTATTTTATCCTGCTGTGCGCTTTGAGGAGACGCACCATTCTGATTTTGTGCACTGGCAACGAGAGAAGCGAGCTGAAAACCTTCAAACCTGTAAATCAGTTACAGTGGCTGATAAAGTTTAGCAGGAAGGCACAAGCCCGAGGAGATATGGTAGGAGACTGTCATATTTTGCATCAGGAAAGAATGCATGTGCTTAAGTAGAGCCTACTGATAATGGTGTCATTTTACTCTGTGTTTACTTTTCCAGATTTTTCTTTTACTGAGAGCACAAAGTGGACGTCTCTGCTCCGGATGTGACACAGATGATGCTATAAATGAACGTCACCCTTTGAGTCTGACCCTGGCATCCCTACTGTTTGTCTTCTTAGTTTGGATGTACTTTCCCCATATCACAGTTTTTGCTTTGATCTGTTTTGCTTTAAAAAGAACGGTTCTGCAGTTGCACAAATACGTAATATTCGGATATTAATGCAACTTATTGAAATGTAAGGATTCAAACACGTGGCTCTGTTTCTATCTCCCTCCTGCTACAGTACAATCTGTGCTCAAAGGAGGAGGAGGGGGATTTAAAGGAGCAGGTTCAGTAGAAAATACTTTGGTACACACTCTACTGGGCATGTGTTAAGGAGCTGTGTTTCTTCATTTTACTTTGTTCTATTTTTCCCCTAACCCACTATATATTTATTTATCTAAACCTGTTTAGATTGCTGGATTTTTTGATTTTTTTTTTACTTTGTGCTGGTAGTTTTTTTTCTGGTCTCTTGTGGTTTTAGCTGCAGGTTTCAAGAGCAGTGACCAATGCAAGGTTAGCTAAGCACCTTTCCCATTTTTTGATTTATTTATTTTTACCCGGGGTATCGGGTCCCTTTTGTTTCCTTTGGTGTCCACATCTGAAGCCTTCGTTTAATTTTTCTGGTAAGCACTGTCGTATTGAAAGTGTTACGTTTCCTGGATTTCTAGGGGATGCAGGGAGCACGAATAATTTACAACATTTTTCGTCTCTGTTCTTTAATGATCCTGATTTATTAATTATTGTTACATTCCTCACATCGTCTAGAAATCTGGGGAGCGTAACAATTTTGGGGCTCATCTGGGACCTTTTGAAGGAGGTTGGACGTTTTTGTTTAGGTACCGGTGAAGAATGGGCTACTCCTTGTTGCTGATTGTTCACTAGGTTTTGTTTAAATTGTAACTGTTTCCTCAGTCTATTATTTTGCCTTATTTAAATTTGGGGGGGCGAATCCTGGGCTGGGACTGCGTTGCCTGTAGGCGGTCGATCACCTGGTGCACGACAAGTCTCAAAAGACATCTAGGACAGTTTTGGTCAGGCAGAAGCTGAGGAAATACGCTCTAGTATCGATCCGGACAAAGCGTTAATATTACTTTGTGAGTAGCCAGCTTGAGATCCTTACTCCAGTGGAGAGCCGGTGAGTATGACTTTTGATTTGGAGGAGTTTGTGGCCAAACCTTTATTTGCACAAGTTAATGACTGTGTGTCAGAAAACTGATTTATGTGAAATTGCTAAAACATTATGAGAAACTGGTTTCCAAAACAAGAAACAAACAACTAAACTCGAGAAGAAGTCACTGTTGAGTCTATTCACAAAGAGCAGCTTTCACTTCAGTAGCCTTAACCTCTTCCGCTCCAAATGTGGTTTTAGCTGCAGTTTAAACCACATTTGGTGCACCAAAATAGCGTCCATATTGCTCCACTGCTGGTTGATGCACTTTCATTACATACCTAGGAACCTTTTGCAAGCATTAGTTTCTCACAGGACCAAGATCGGTATGCATCATAACTAAATTTATATCTATTTTATGTGCTATGATCTGATTAACTTTCTTAATTTAGCATCTACTTGAAAGCAAAAACACATGCAAAACATTTTTTTAATACTTGTCAATAAATTCAGGCGTCAATGGGTAGGCACCAGCCACCCTGTACTTATTCTCCTGTAGCCTGATTAACACAGGTGACTCCAATTATTCACTCAATAAAAGATATGGCTGGAGCACCAACCTGCAGCAGAGAGGGAGGAGAGAGACAGCGCACCACAACCCATAACAGAAAGCAAGACATGTGATTATGGGATTGTTTTTAAAGAACATTATCCAGGCTTTCATATCACATTATTTGGAGCCAGGTCTCTTTTGCAGACGACAAATGGTCCAGAGCACTTACAGCAAGGCTCCTGACAGATCAGATATTTGTATTAACTTTAGTCTCGTCTCCATGCAGTGGCTTCTTTTTTAAATCCTGTGTTTGTCTTCAGGGCACTATAGTCTATATTTTTTATCTCTTTGCATGAAAATGAAAATGTGATTAAATCCTGATGTACTCAACCTAAAATTCAAAGCATCATGTCTACTTTGCATTGGTCTGTATTTGAATAAATAGACCTTATTGTACACAACACTTCTTCCAACTTCCAAATAAGAAGATGTGTCAAACCTGTCAAAGTTCTCCGTCAGCTCAAAGGACACCAGTCCGTCTTGCTGGTTCCTCGCTGTGACTTCATCCAGGACGCTCCACTCTTTGTCTCTTAAACCGAGAACAACCAGCTGCTCATTGGACACCTCCTGAGATTTAACAGAGGCACCAAGGAGTCTGACAAAAATCAGAAAAAACAAGATAGCATTATTACAAGACTTTGACAAAAATTAGCTGCTATGCTAGCCTGAATGTTTATGCACAGCTGTGCTTTGATGCTACAAATACTTAGTTAAAATGTTAAATTAGCATGGTATGCTAATGCTTTGCTTTTTATAATTGTACAACAGTACACATTGGGTTTTTAAAACTTCTTTAGCTTTGTAGATATTTGGTGATAAAGAACTACAGTGTAGAAGAAAGATGGAGATGTTTATTTCAGAAACAAGAAAATGTAACCCAGAAAGAAAAAAATCCATCCAATAGTTCTGAAGTACTAAAAACCAAATGTCAACCTTACAAATGTTCAGGTTCAGGTTGAACAGATGGACCAAAGCGGCCACCCCTCTACATTGCTGTGCTAAACCCTACCACTTGGAGATTTTCACACATGATTTTCATTATGTTGCGTTTGTCTAAGGGTCATGGGTCCCTGGGTAGCTTTAGCATTGTCTTTGACGTCGGTGTTTCTCTTTTCCGAAACATGCTTTTCCTACAGGCATGTGTTTGGGGGATTTTTACTTGGCTTTTCTATCCAGCAGCTGTCTATGTATCAAGACTGTGTCAAGGATGTGGACTGTGCCTTCACCAAGGAAGGCTCAAGTGTCCCAGGAAAGAGTGGACCACAGACCAAGTTTTCAGTTTCATTATTATTATTTTTGATTTTTTCGTTCTTGAATTCCTAATTTTTGGACAATTTCAGAGCATTTTTGTCAGGTCCCCCGTGATACTTTTTTCATTTTGTAAGATATGGCACAGTTAAAAATAAAAGAAAACTACTTTAATTTGTCATGTATTGTCAAATGTACAGGCACAATGAATGTTAACAGTTATTTCACCTTGGAGCTGTAATCCACATGTCAAGGCTCTTACTTTTGAACAGTGACGATCTCACATCTTTTATCTTTCTAATACAGTTCAAATTAGAGTTCTCACTCACATCCTTCTGTGGGAAGCAGCATGTTCCCACATTGGAGAAGCGCTAACAGGCCAAATTTGTTGGTCTTGCTCCTCCAATTGTCCCCTCCCATGCCTCTTCTTTTCTGGATTTGGAGGACAGGGAAGGGTCAAAGTGAGGGGTCGTCTCAGGGGCTGCGAGGATGGGTGGGTGAGGTAGAGTATGGGACTTGTCGAGACCACAGAGTGATAAACATCACTTCTGGACTTAATAGCAGCCAGCAGTACTGCGTCTATGGGCTGGATCTGAGGCAGAAAGAAAACGTAGATGTTCTATAAAATCTATGCAGAAGTTTGGAGAGAGATTTGATATGATTTTTTTTCCACACTTGAGTTTGTTTTAATAAGTGCAAGCTGCTTGCCTAAAGAGATATTTGGAAAGAGGAAACTGTGGGTTTGCTGTGGCTGGAGTTACTTAACAGATGATAGGACTCTGAAGTAATTTCAGGTTTTGGGTCTTTAGACACTGATGTCCTTGATTTACAAACAATCTGTTTCTTCTTCTTTTGCTTGTTTTTTTTTTTTTTTTTGTTTCCCTTTCCTAAAACTTATTTTGTACTTCTTGCAACAATTTTAATGCTCTGACAATGACATGTTTTCTGATTTACATGAATGTTTTAAACCAATTTTAAATCTCAAACAGCCCTTAAACAATTTTGGTTAGTGATAAAAGCATCGTCGTCCCTACCATGGTTTGTGCCATTACAGGAGCAGTGAAGGATCCTGGGAGGTAGTTCAGACAGATACGTGGATCCATACTAAGTTTGAATGACAAACCCTTTCTGTGAACGGTATAATGTTCTCTCTTGAGACAGGAAACTACTGCAAACAGGCCCAGAGAGTACACTTTCACCTCTGCAAACGAGCCCTGGCAAAGAAAAAGAAACAGGAAATAGTTTAAATAAGGCAGTGTTATAGGGTTTTTTTTTCAATAAAAGATACCATTGCAGAGCTGAATTTGTTTTTGAGTATGTTGAAAGCAAGCATATTTCACAGATAAACAGTTTCAGAGACGATGCTCTGGGTTGGTTTAGATATATTTTCAGAAAGAGATTAATTTTAGTGGAAGCTACCAAATTCATCCCAAAGTTGAACCACATGGTTCTAAGCTATGTCTTACATAATTTTTTCCAAATGTATAACCAACATAGGAAATTGTTTTTTGTGCAGATAATATGGTGATATATGATAAATAATGTTATTGTTTATCATCCATTATCTAGATTCTAGCCGATTCCAGCTGTCATTGGGCAGGAGGTACCATGGACTGTTTGCCAGTCATTCACAGGGCTGACGTACATATACAGATAGACAACCAGCCACACTCACATTCACACTTACTGTATGAGTTAATTTATAGTCACCACTAATCTAATGGATATGACTGGGATTCGAACCAGGAACTTCCTCACTGTGAGGTAACAGCTGTAACCACCGCAGCACTGTGCAGCTGTATCATTTGACCAGTTAAACTATAATCTCTAAATAAACAGCACTAGTTATTGAATTCAAAATGTCTCTTTTGAACTTACCACTTGGCCAGCTTGCACCCATTTAAATTGTTCTAATGTGTTGTTGAGTTTCACTTCATCCTGTCCATGTTTGCACACTTTTTTCATTCCTCAGACATAATTCACAACACGAGTGTGACAACCCTTGATGTGGAGCTGTTGTGTTTCTATGTGGCCTGCACTTTGAGTGGAGAAAGGGGTTGTTAGGCCAATCAAGCACACCTGGCTCAGCCGAGGAAGCTGCAGACCAGAGTGCAATCTCTCTAATTCACAAGATGTGACTGCCAACAAGCGTATCACATCCCTACCCAACCCTGTTTTTTGTTTTCAATTGGACACACATACCTACACACAGACACACACACACGGTCACACTTATCCATAATTGAGTACCTGTAGATCACTTTTGTAGTCTTCTGACGACTCAAAGCGCTTTAGCATAGCCGATCACACCAGCCCATTCACACACTGGTGGTAGAGGTGGCTATATAAAGTGGCAATCAGTATTAGTTATCCCAATTACACTTTCATTTGCGGCAGGCAAAGCAGCCGGACCAATGTAGGGTGACGTGTCTTTCCCAAGGACACATCGGACGTGTGGCTGCAGGAGATGGGTATAGAACGAGCCAACAACCATGATACACACATGGCCATTGCTGATCTTGCAGATTTACAAATGTATTTTTGTAGAGAACACCTAATTAATGTGGAAACACTGCCCCATACTAAGTACTAATTTTCTACATTGAATATAACAGTTTTAAATAAGAAAGCTGTTTGATACCTAGTGGTTCCATTTTTAATGTGCCATCAGCAAAATGTGTTTAACCTCTTAATATGTTGATTACACAAGGTTGAAATTTAGGCCAGCTCTTTAAAGATGGACAATGTATCTCGAGATACTTCCTGGCTATATATCAAAGGTTAAAATAATTAAATGAACAATCATGGCAATGATATAAGGTAGGCAAAATCAAACAGTACCCTCTGCCCTCCATATGTTCCCTCTGTTGTTGCAGCAGCGACATAGCTTGCCCTCCTCTCCCGGTCGACCATCTTGACAGCTACATCCCTGTAGCTGCCACGATAATGCGCACAGAAAGGCATAACCAGAGTCACTGGGAAGCGAAAGTTAGCTCCATTCTGAACTGTGACCCAGATCACTCTGCTGACCAGCTCCTCCGAGCCGGTCACCATCAGGCAGCTCAGGGCGTCTGCCATGTTACATGTGAGGAGATCAGCCACACCCATGGGTGCTTTGATGAAGCATGCATCTGGTAAATGTGAATTACTGTCCACTTGTTGACCGGTGAGCCTGAGAAATGAAAAATGGATTAATTAAAAACATATACAAGGCTCCTTATTAAAAGATGAGAAAAACTAAAAACAACAGCTTAATTTACCCAACTGTGATCCATGTGTTTGTTTTATCTTTGGTCTCGTCTTTTACTGCATTCAAGGTCTTTTCTGTCTCATCCTGGCGATCAGTTTGACAATCTAGAGAGACGCAGTCCTCATTAGCACTCCGCACACTTTTGACAGCTAGTTCTGTCACTGTCTCATCCACTACGATACAGTCCACACTGCTGACCCCGACGTCTGATATTTGCACAGCTTCTGGCGATGGCATTGTTTGTCTTTGATCATCTTCTGCATCCATGTCTTGTTTAACACCAGAGTCGAGTTCAAGAGCATCCTGGGAAGGATTGATGTCATCTTCAGGTTGCTCCGATGCTTCTGGATCTCCGGTCTCCTGACGTGCTGCATCCTCATCGCAAAAGTTAAGGATTTCTTTGTCCAGCTTCACTGTGATTGTGTTCAGGTTGTCCATAATGTTCTTTATGTCCTCTTCTACACTCAGAAAAGTGTCACTCAAGGAGTCTGAGCAGAGTGTAGCTTCATGCTCTGTACCTGAAACAGAGTACATTCATAACTTGGTCAATTGTGTTGTAGATCAAGACTTGGAAATTAAATGTCTACTTACCACACTGCCAATCTGTAGCCCATTTTTAGACTCTTATTTCTAAGTTTTGAAATACATGGCACCAAAACTCTGGAAAATGTTCTTGAATTTTTAGGGCTGATCTGCCCCTGTGAATGTAAGCTGCCAAATTAGTCACCCCGACTTTACCTGGACAGTTTCCTGTCAGTCCAATGGAGACATTTCTTGTGAAGTCTTGGTGAGCAGATTTAAGAAGGCAGGGGTAATATTGCAGAAACACCACGTCGAGCGATAAGGGGATCCTCAAATCATCATTATCATTTAGTGTGTATAGTGTTCATGAACGAGCTGTGTCTTTAGCTTTTTCTTAAAGGTGCAAAGGGACTCTGCAGATTGAGTTTGGTTGTTTTTCCACCACCGTGGGGCGACAGAGAAGAACTGATTAAGTGAAGAAGAAATGAAGGGACCTGTTGTAAGGGTTCGATCATGTGGCAGAGCATAATAGGCAGGAAAGGAGTGCAGACATGGATGAGAGAGTTATGGTAAGGAGGAGCCGTTTTTGCAGCTGTGGTGACAGCGAGAAGCAGAGTTTTAAATTCCATGCGAGCGGTAACTGGGAGCCAGTGGAAGGACATGAACAAAAGTCCTACAGTGTGAACAAACATCTTCTTTTCATTCTAAACTTCTGACAATGCTTTAACTTCTTTCAGCGCTTCAATTGAAGATTTCAAGGGGTCCCCATACACCATTAGACACGCTCCTGCTTTTACGACCTTACTTGCTTCCAATAAACCAACACTTAGGGATCTCTTTAGTGCTACAATGTTAGCAAAGACAAAACTAGTGAAGAGTCTTTTTTTGCTGGTTTTCTGTATTTTCAAAAATCAGTTAGCTTATTTTATTTGCCAATAACTTTAATAAAAAAAAAGTGTCAAAGAAAGACCTGGATCACTCAGATGACTTGCCTGTTGTAGCTGGATGAAGCTCATCACTGCCCCCTGATGGAGACTTGGTAAACATGTGCACACACTTTCTAAGAATGTCTGTCCAGACTGCCACTCTGTCTGAATGAAAAATACTCAGTGCCCTCAGCACTTCCACAATTCTCTTCTTACACTTTCTCTCCTCCCGCTCTTCTTCTGCCTTTTTTCGTCCTTCTTCTACATAGTTTACTTCTGGACTGTGCATTCCTCCCTCTACATCCTCTCCTCCTCCGCCTCTACCTGCTTCGACTCTGCTTTTTATTCCACTCACTGCCTCATTACGGGGATTTCTGCAGCGTCTCACAGCTTCCAGTGCCTGAAAAGTTTCCTCCAACACACTGAGAAGAGTTTCCTCCTCCTTTCTCCTGCCATGGAGAGACTCAGCTTCATCCATCTGTGAATTTAGCTGCAGATTTGTATCCATGCCGAGCTGAAAAACAGAACAGAAAAGAGTAAGAGGCGTCTGATTTGGACTGCTTTCTGTCCCTCAAATTGCTCCTTTAACCAAATTAAAATCCAATATTCTCCCAAAAATACCTTTAATTCCCTTGTGTTCCTCCTTGTGTTTTTGAAGCTGAAGCCCCCTCGTCCGCTGTGTCCTTGGCATTGAAATTTGCTGTGTGCAGCTTTCCCAGTTTAGGAGCCAATGCTGTATTTCTATGGCTGCCAGCAGTAAAACATGTTGCCAAGGCGAAACCCTGGAGGCGTGGCGGGGAGGGACAAAAGAGGAGCCACAAAAACAAAAGATTCACAGGAAGACAAACGACAGACTATCACTCATTTTACTGCTCGTATGTCCAGACTGTAAAAAAATGCCACCTCTTAAATTTGGAAACAAGCTGTTTGGTTAAAAAAAAAAACAACACTCATATGCAAATGTGAAAGAGTGATGCAGGTTTAAAAATAACAAGTGCTGAATGTTCACCAAACATGACAAATAAACTCAAGAAAAGACTAAGACTAAATAATGCTGATGTGATGACGCTGCAGCTTATTCACCTCCAGCCAAGAGGCTGACCTAACCTTAATTTGGTATCAATATGAGACAGAGCCATGATAAGAAAGACCATACAAATGCCATTTTCACCAGCAAGAATATAATACAGTAATTGTGTACAACATGAGGATATAGATAAACAATTTCAATAACAACCTCAATCAATCAATCAATCTTTACATGTATCGTGTCAATTCATAACAGGTGTTATCTCAAGACATTTTACAAAAAGCAGGTACCTTACTCTGTTAACATTAACAAAAGAGCAGGTACACAGAACATGCTCATTATTATGTTACAAAAAGCAGGTATAAGACCTTACTTATTACTACATAACAAGGACCCATTTTTATCCATGTGAGTGTGACAAGAAAAAATCCTTTTGTCTTTAAAAGGTGATGGGGGAGATGGGATAAGATGCATAAAGAAGGATAGGATGGGTTGTTAGGGCAGGCCGTCCTCACCCGTGTAGAGAAACCTAAGAGAGCTCAGGAGCTCCCAGAGAAAGGAGTGGTTAGTAACTGGAATATAACTATAGTGACATGCAGTAATATGAAATGAAATAAAAAAGAGAGAGAGAGAGAGATGAGAATTCACATTGCTGCTTTATGCTGACTTGTTGATGAATATGCATTTTCCGAATTCAAATAAATTAAATGGAAATGATTGACAGGTAGAGCCTGGCAGCACAGTGAAGGGTATGGTGTTGCCTAAATGCTGGCCAGATCAGTCATGCTGATGTGATTGGTTGCTCTTGAATCACATATCATGTTTGGTTGAGGGGACATTGAAATTATTTCGTACAAAGTGGGAAAATCATGGTACAAATACGTTAGTTACCGTCGACCTGGAACCACTGGCTCTGAGATTGTCAAAATTAAATTTGCACATATGGACTAAATTGTTGATGGGACACTTACTGGATAGTTTATACGAAGATCTTTTGGAATAAGTGTCTGGTCGTATTCTGTTAGTATCGCATCAATAAAATCTATTCAACTTCCAGCTAAGATTTATATGAATTTCACTCCCAATTGCATTCATTTAGGGTCATTTAGGTTTTACCTATACATACAAGTCGGGTGACTTCGAGGATGAATGATTAGGAAACACTCAGTTAAATTTAGTAAAGAAATCAGATTATTACCAATAATTAAATACCATGGCTTCATTTTTAATGGTCTGGTCAAAGCTGGAGAAGAGCAGGAGTAACTTTTATTAATAACAAAGTCTTACCTCTATAGCTTCACTCAGGAAAGATTTGAATCCTCAGTAGGTGAACACTACAGAGTGAGCATGAGTGAAGAAGAGTATGTAAGAGATGATGGTATGAGAAACAATATTACAATGTAATGACCCCAAAACTACCACAAGGGATTGGAAAAGCAATGTACAAAGGCAGACATGTCCAAAAAGGGAGCAGAGCAGGCTGAGTCAAAGTCTGAGAAACAACAGAGCCCAAACGTTTAAAACTGAAGGTCGGACTGCTTAACACCGGGTACAAAGACGAACAGGGAACAGGAGGAAAGGGAGACACAGAGTAAATACTGAAGTGAGGGGAAGAAAATGAGACACAGCCGGAGACAATCAGGTCTGTCGAACAGCGGGGGGAAACACAGGAGGACAGGAAGTGGAGGGTCTGAGAGCAGAGGAGTAAGTAACACAGGTTAAAAACAAGAAACAACATACAATGAAGACATAACCTAAGAGGCAGAGATGGATATGACAAAGATAGCAAACTGATTATAGTCTTCCTAAAGAACTTTACCTAAAGCTATGTAGCTGTACACGGTGACAGTGGGGCAATAAAAAAGAATAATACAAGGCCTTAGACTAAAGCAGCTTAATAGAATTCAGCCCTATATTAATTTTCACCTGTCTTGTGAAATATGAACATGTCCTCAGCGAGAGGGGAGGATTTGTTCTCTGACGGTGCTGCAGCACCATCTTGTGGCAGAAAAGGCACACTTCTATTCTGCCGCTTCATAATGTTCTGTGCTTCTGTGCAGCTATGGCAAAAGAGATTTACATGATTGAATAATATGTATACAAAGAGAAAAAAAAAAGTCAAAACAACAGAGAACGGCATGAATACTCAAAATAACTGTATTTAAAATATGTAGAGCAAACAGAAAGCTGAATGTACATTTTGCCTTGAACGTTTTATATATTTCACTGTCCCCAGTTTGATAGGCAGTCTATTCCTGACAAAAATAATATTTTTCAGACAGACAGACAGACAGACAGACAGACAGACAGACAGACAGACAGACAAGCAAAGCAATATACATGGAATACAAAGTAGAAAAGCACAAAAATGTACATAGTATAAGAGCAAGAATATGAATAATATATACGCCAGGATTTAACTTCCACATTCCAATTAGTCATAAATGAGAGAAATTAGCTGTATAATAAAGTGCAATAGTGAGAATAGACAAGTTAACAGCAGAAACTATTGACTGTTATGATAATGATGAGTAGACAGACTGATGAACTAAAGAGCAGGGATACTGAACTTTACAGGCGGATAAAGTGAACCTCAGTGCAGGACTAAATAGGGCCAAGCAGCAACACGCCTCAGCCAAAAACAGAAATTAACACTTTTACAGCATGGTACTAAAAACAAAATAGGTTTGACGAGTTATCGTCACACAATGTACAGGGGTTACATTTTTTATTTTTTTTGAGAGTAAGCTAATAGCTGATATGATTGACAGACGGACACAATGTAACTGTTGAAAGTCAAGTTCAAGTTTGGTACTTGTTAGATTGGGTGAGTAAGTAGCTATTACTTTATCATCTATTATAAAAGATACTACATTAATCTGTCAACTGCTTGTACTGACACCTCACAGTTTGATGTAAAAAAACCCCACTTCCGTTAAATTATATACAAAGTTTGATGTATTACAATAATACAGACATTCAACAATGTCCGACACTATAAAACAAAGTGTTCTCAAATAATACACAATACATTATACTGAGACAAAATTTGACTTTTTTTCCCCTTAGGTCTCGCCTCATTAAATGTACCTGGCACTCTGCTGCATTCCTGTCTGTGTTGAATGTGTAGCCTGGGGCCTTCAGGATCAAGCTGGGACACGTTTTTGCCAGTAAAACATCACAAGTGCTTCCACTTTGCTGTTCTGTGGAACTATAACATGTCTGCACACACTTTATTACACATTTACTAGGAGTTATAATAACTTATTCTGCCTCTCAATACACCGAACGTTTCGGTGTAAATAATGTTTAAAAGGGTCGCACTGAATATGAATACTGCTGTGGTTCATTTTATTAAAAAGTAAGTTGAGGACTGGTGCTGAACTCCTGGCGCTTCACTGAAGTGGGCGTGGTCTTACTCTCAGCGCGTGAACAAACAGGGAACGGAAACATCAGAGGAGCGTCAAACAGCACGCTGCGTGAGGGGGCTCGCGACTAATAAATAACACAGACATAGCGGGAAAATATGACAAACTTGACCGACCGACGGCGTGACAATGTGCTGAGGATGCTTCGCTCCTGAATTCAACCTGCAGGTAAGCTCTGCCAACCGCACGCACGTACGGCAGCGTGTAGAAAACGGCAGGTGAATACAAATGTTGTGTTTAACTGAAGTGGACAGAAGTTGGCTCGAGACTCACTAGCTTCAGTAGAGTTATCTTTTTCATGGTACACATATCCTGTTTGGCATTATTAACCGCTGTTTCAGTTGCGTGAATAAAAAACAGTAACGAGAAGTTGAAGTGAAACAACGTACGTCACACTTAATTTGGTGTCTAAAATAAATTCTGTGACGTAATGTCTTTTTTTCCAGTAAGTATCAACACACCAATGAGCACCTGTCGCACGTGCCAACACACTCATGCCCCAAACAATATAAAGTTGATGAACAAATGATAGCTTATGTAAAAAACAAAAAAAAAAACAAATTGTGAATGTATTCTCAAAGCGAAATGTGTGAAAAGAATATTAATTTTGAAGTTAAAATAATAAATAAATACAATTCAGAATATTAAAGCATGCACAGTGTTTCGTTTTAAACCAGGAAGGGGACACAAATTGGACTTTGTTCAAAGTATGTTGCTGAAAGATGTGTAGAAGGTTGAGGAAGGCGAGGTGTGTTTGTTGTTGTGCATGCATGGGCGTGCATGCTGTGACTCACTTCTTTTAATATATAACCATACCTGAGTGGTGTGTTAGACCGGGGCTGCAGTGGGTGTTGCACATTTGAGAGGGCAGCAATGCGTTCAGCCATAACCTAGTTGTGTTTTTAGAGGGGGTGGGGGTTGAACACATGCTCCAATTAATTGTGCTTTACTATTGTATGTCAGAGACTTGAATGAGCATGGATTACTAACTGAGCCGGTAAAAGTAGCACAAAGAGGAGGTAAACCACTTCAAAGATAATTCAAAACAACTGCAATGGGATGCAAAGGTTGTCTTTACTTAGCTGTTCAGGTTCAGGTTCAGGTTCTGGGTCGTGGGCGACTACAGTGACAGCTGGGATATACTACATATACATAAAGTATTATTACAAAAAGATTAAAAACATCTGTTATTACATATTCACTTATTTCATTGTTGTTTGCATAGGGACAAGTATGGAGCAAGTTCAGTGGTGATTATTGATTCTGCTGGGCCTCAAGGGAAAAATCTATGGGGGAGTTCATCACCAATATATCTGCCAGCCAGTGTTCACTCCTCTTCCTCGTTTTACCTGTTTATTTTCTCTCTTACAGACAGACTAAACAACAAAAAAACGAAATTAATCACCAAATAAGCAAGATATAGTATCACAAAGACAGACACAATGTTTCTCCAAAGTAAGATGATTGAGGGGCCTTTTTACGTGTATGTCAGGCCGTTTGCTTCATATTCCACTTGTGGTTGTATACCGTACATACTTGAAGTGTTTGTATGTGTAACCTGCTGCCTCATGTGTTCCTGCAGTACGTGTCCTGTGTTAGCTGCTTCCACTGTGAAGTTCTCTTTTTGCTCTCAACTATTGATCCACACACACTGTGGGCTCTGACACCAGGCAGCAGCTATGGATCTAAAATCCCATATCCAGCCCTTAATAAATGTTTGCTGAGCGTGTGCGGGGCTCTGCGCTGTGTGTAGTTGGGTACGTGTTGGGTGAGTGGGTGTGCAAGCGCTAAAAGGCAGAAATGTGGAGAAGGCCAGGTCAGATGTGTTAGCGAGCTTTGGCGTGTGCCTGCGCTGGCTGTTAGCCAATCCAGGTCCCTTCATGCTAACACAGTGCTCATCTGAGCAGCTCTGATGGACTGGATACATGGTCTGTTATGAAGAGCCGGGGCTTTGATTTGTGTTCCCCTGTGCTCACTGCAAAAAAAAAAACTGAAAGCAACTACAGTGTATTGTACATGCTTGGAAGACGAAAAAACATAGACATGCGCACATTTTAAACGTTCAGAAACATATTCGTAGCTTGCATGCTTTTTTTTTGCACTAGACTTGTGCATGAAATAAATGATTGGGCAAAAGTTTGTAAAAAAAAAAAAAAAAAAAAGGTAATCTTGGCCATGTTGAAGTGCTGAAACTCAGAGCACTCAAAGTAATCACACATGCATTCAGTCCGCTGGAGAACTGTGTTTACTTGAAAGCAGAAGTAACACTTTAGGTCCTCTGAGTACTTCGGGGTTGTAACCCAAAAGAGAAGTGGACAAGGCAAGATGGTGATAATGTATCTTCCTGTGAGTTTAAAAGGCGAGTGTTCAAGACAAAGAAACAGAACCTCGATGGGTTGACTCTGAAAAAGATGATGTGACGGGATCAGGAAACAGGCATTTCACATCTCTCCATTAGCAGGTTATTAGCTACCTGCACATGTTGCTAGGCAGTTGATTTACAAACTCTGCTGTGGTAAGTGCTGCAGGGGGGGGGGGGGTTCGTTCTGGAGGAGTTCAGTTTGTCTCTGTGATTTAATCCAAACGTCAGACCACATGTGAAAATTGAGCCACAGTTTGCTGCTGCTGTTCTGTTTCTTCACAGCTATTGCTGTTTCCTGCTGTGTCATTCAGGAGTGTTGCACGTTGTTGTTGGCTGGCACTTTTTGCTCTTTTGAATGCACAGTGCATCTTTCTAGAGCAGTAGTGAGCAAACTTTTTGTCTCGCGGGCCAAAATTGTCGTGTTGGAATCGCTCGTGAGTCACAGGTTTTTTTTAAAAATTTAAAAAATACATTTTAAATAATATTGTGAGGAACTTTTATTTTTTTACTTCTTCAAAAACAGTGTAAATACACAATAACTAATTGCAGTGAGAAATTATTTTGTTAACATTTTTGGGAAAAATTTGTAAAGATTTGTAGATCAGAATCAAAAAGTTTGTGATAGAAATCCTTTAATTAAAGGAAATCAAATACTTTGTTTTTTTCGTACTTTTTTTAAAATCTGTTTTTGTTATCTGTTTTGTTTTTCAGAATCAAGCCTGGATTTTTTTGTGGTTAATTTTTTCTTAAAGCTTTCTATATTTAGCTGAGGTTATTAAATGGTTAAACAACAGTCCGCTCATTTTCATAGTTAACAAATAATGTGGAAAATAATCAAAGCTGTTCAAAAAAAGAAAGAACATTTTCTATTTTAGAATTATCTTTCAGTCCTCGCTAACGTGAAAAAGAAAAAAAACATCTGAAGGAGGCATCGGGCCAAAATCTTCTGATTCTTCGTTTGAGGTCAGGGGCTGCAAAAAATCCCCTCAAGGGCCACAAATGGCCACTGGGCCGCACTTTGGACACCACTATTCTAGAGTAAGCTCAACGGAAAGGACATTTTGTGAAATTAAATGTCTTCATTACGTACTGTAGATAACATTGAAGTACCTGGAATTTTTCCTTGACACAAAGCTTGTGATAAACACTGCTAGTATTAGCTTAGCTTAGCAGAGAGACTGAAAGCAGAACGCATGGCTGACTCGAAAAGAGCCAAAGATGGAAACAAAAATCAGTCAACTGGCCTCCTTAGATCTACAGTTTGACCCACAGCTATCTTTAAAAGTGACACATGCAAGCGACCCATTGGTGTTTTCTGTTGTGGTTTATGTACCAAACCATTTCTTGACTTTACTTTGTGACTTCCTGGAATCTAAAACCGCAACTTTTTTTTTTTTTTTCACACCCTAGTTCCAGACCAGCGCTTAACCCCTCTTTAACTCTCATTTTCACTGACGCCATCAGTCATGTTATTAAATCTTTGTCTAAAAATGAATGAGAATACTCTTTCAAAAAATGTGAATCCATTCTGTAAATAGGGTCAGAATCCAATGATGTTTTCAAAGCTGTCTAGAAATGCTAATTTCAACATTACAATTCGAACAGATATATAACCCCTCGGAGACAAAATCAATATCTGCATGGAGAACATTTCAGGGGTCAGTAATCTTGTCTTTGGTTCATGAATGGAATCGTTCAAAGATGCCATTTTTTTTTGCTACGGATCTTCCAGCTTCTTAAATATCTACCGTTTCATTTTCTTCACTTCTGATCTGTGTCTTTGTGTCTACAGTTTAAATCTGGGCTTCCACACCTTCTTGCTCTTCCCGATGTGGCGTATTTGGAACTAGAACACCATGTCAGAGCCTCCAGAGCTTAACCAGGACGTTGCGGAATGGCTAGCCGCCCTCCGCCTCACCCAGTACACTTCCTCTTTCCAGCAAGGAGGGTACCGATGTCTGAGAGACTGCAAGGACCTCACAGACGAGCAGCTCCTGGAGCTCAACATCCTCCCAACAGGCCATCGTAAGCGCATACTCCGCAGTTTGGAAGCAATCGGGGTGAAGCATGACGACGACGACGAAGGAGGTACGGCAAATGGAAAGGTCTGGAGGAAACCGGTTCCCCACCCAAGGCATATCTTCCTGAAGGATAAAAAACGGGGGACTTCCTGTCAGCACCAGCAGCCAAAGGAGAGCGGGGAGTGGGACTCAGAGGTGAGTCAGACGTTGCCTCCAGGAGCAGGACTTGGAACAGGATTCAAGGGCGTCCAAGAAGACAGCCATCCTTGCTTGCCTCAACCAGTCCCACGAAATCCCCAGAACATTGGCAGGTCCGTTCCTGAGCGCACCGAAATCGCCACCGTAGCATCTTTCAGCAGCAGCAGCAGCAGTGACTCGCTCTACTTTTCTGAAATGCCCTCTGACTGGGAGATCTCTCCGGAAGACCCTGACTCAATGGCCTGCTCTGCTGAAATGGTGGAGAACTCCATCTATGAGGCCCAGTCGAGTTTTAAGGCTCCAAGAGGTCAACGGTTCACTCGGTCGTACCGCCTGAGGCACCGGCCGGTTCCTGAAATACCAATTCAGACCATAACAGCACGCCAAGACAGGTGAGCAGTCAAACATAAATGATGAAGAAGAAGTGTGTAAGAGGCTGTTTTTTTTGTAGAGAGTTAGATAACAAATGTGAATTTTTCTATCTTCATCTCTGTAGGATAAACAAAAGAAGCATTTTTTGCAGTGTCATTCTGGTTGTTAACTCTATTTCTTGTCTTTGTGACTCGGCTAACGTTAAGCTAACCGGCTGCTCGCCATTGGTTCATGGTTACTTTAAAGACACAAAAGGGGCCGTCAACTAAAGCATGCCAACTAACCACCATCCCCCCCTAAAAAAACCCAAACATAATAATCTATGCGGTTTTGATTCGCATACGCTGGACTTTTCCTGTAATCCAGGTTTTGTTGTTTTGAGTGTTAGAGCAAGTCTTTAAACTTAAAAAAAAAATTGGTACAATTGTGAAATCTATGCGATAGATCCCCCCCTAAAACACGCCTAAAAATTCAGATTACATAATTTACATAAGCATTTCTGTTGGGCAGTGGGCCCATCAGAGAATAAACCTTCATAGAGGCAAATAAGGTGGTGAACAAACACATCTGAAAGGCGAGATGATACAAACAAAACAGAGTCAGAGGAGAGCAAAAAAAAAAAGAAAAGAAAAATGCATTGTTTTGTTTTATGATTTTGTTGCATTATCCTGCCGCTTCTAATTTAAGAAAAAAAAAAAGCCCAAATAAGAATTTTTAAACAAGTCGACAAAACCAGGCTGGTTGATTCCCTAGCCTTTATGCTATGCTAACTGGCTACGGATCGCTTCTCATTTAGTTTACAAACATGACAGTACCACAAATCTGCACAACTAATTGGGAAACAAACAAAACTTAAACATTGAGCCATGTCATGACACATAATTCGACTCGGGGAAAAGTTTTAAAGCAGTTTAAAAAAAGAAAAAGTCAGAGAAGCGAGGTGAGCTGCACCTATAGTGCAAAACTATACCTCATCATCAATGAATATGAAAAAAAACAAGACTCTCTGTCTGAAGAACAGCATTTAAACCTCTCTTTGCTTTCACATTAAATACATTTTCCGCCTCCACACTTTACATGATCGAACTTTCATATTTCACATCTGGATTTTTCAAGGCCTGTTTTTCTTGTTACCTATTTCTCCCACGTGCTGATGATTCTATACGCTGGTTTTTTTCCTTCTTCCTCAGGAGCGCTCCATTGGCGCAAACAACCAGCCCTGAACACCTAACCGGCTGCGAGGGTCCCATCGGTGCAAACAGCATACAGAGAGGTACACAGTCTTTTCAGCTGCATCTGCTTCATCTCTGCCATGAATATTTCATTCGGCGCTGGAGTCAGCACTGCTGTTGTTTGCCCGGATGAAAGAAGGCAGAGGGGATGAGGGTAGTGCGTAGGTGGGTGGGTGGGTGGGTGGGGGGCGGGGACGGGGGTTGTGTGGTGTGTTTGGCGGCTGTTGTGGGAAAAAGGCATCGCCCCCGTTTCAAGTGCACACCTCACAAGGAATACGCGCTCTCACATCTTTGTCCCCTCAGTGAGACCCTGGTGTGTATTCCTGTCGGGTTGGCTCGAAGTTTCTTAAGAAGTTTGTTTAACTTTGCGAACAAAACCGGGGCTTGTAGAACAACCAGAACAAATACGTTTTGAATTTTTCTTTTCCTTCCTCCCTTTTTCCCCTCGCCGTATTTTTTTAAGTTAGTCGACCCCTCATGTCTCAGCTGACACTACGTGAGCTGCTTTCCGTGCCGGAGTAAATGTGTTCTCCGAGGATTTTACGACGCCTTTCTAGAGGAATAGTCTGCATGAACGCCTGTTTAATGCTTGTAAACACGTCAGGCTTTTTTCGGGATCATATCTGACCAATGCTGTTACAATTTCTCTCGTCGTCATCCGATGAACGTCAAATGCTTTCTTGTCCTTTTTTTTTTTTTTGGGCTTCCTCTTACATCATTTCCCATGTACCCATAGACGCTGCAGCTGTCTCTCGGTACGCCACGTTTTGTTTTTTTTCTCGGTCTGTAACAAGACGTCGAGTGTGAGTCAAGAGAGAAAAGACGAGAAAGTGAAAGTCAGTTGGGAGGAAGGAAGAGGAGAAGGATGCAAAACAGGCAAATAGACGGAGGAAGAGAGGGAGCCGAGACGGTCCCGGAGCTCGACGAACAAGCTAAATCTCCCCCCTCCTCGCAGGAAGGTCAAGCACGCTGTTATTTGACATATTTCACACAAGCATAAACACAACGCAAAACTTGTATCCTACAACAATGATTGTTTAATCAGCAGTCTGATAATCCTCAACACATCCCATTTAACAGGTTTGTTTCACTAAAAAAAATAAAAAACATCGCCTCGATCAACCGCTACAACACAGCAGGCCAGGACAATCATTGAGTACTAAAGTCAAACAGTTGAAGTGTTATGTCTGCCTTTAAGGGTTTCTTCACAACGTCGACGAAAGTGTTTTTGTTCTTGTGACAGTGCTGTGAAGCTGACAGGCCCGACTTTACTTGAAGTGCAAGGTCACACCTAAGAGTAAACGGAGGGTTTTGCTGAGACGGCATGCCATATGAAAGAAGATGAACCAACTATAAGACACGATTGAAGGGTTGAAGTTTGATGTGTTTTCACACCTCCAACAAAGTAAAAAAAACAAACAAAAAAGGTACAAAGGACACTTTTTACAAGTCATATGATGGTAAATAGACTTGAGCTGGTATAATACTTTTATATTCTTCTGACTACTCAAAGCACTTTTACACTGTAGGTCACACCCATTCACACACACTGATGGCAGCCCAACCAGTGACGAAGGGATTGGTGTTTTGCTCTCAGTCATTTTGGACATGTGGCTGCAGCAGCTGAATCACTCATACCACTCATCTACAACCGCCCCATTAATCCACCTTGCTCTCCTTTTTAAGCTTCTGGGGCAAAATAATTCGACCTCACTTTGACTTTTTTTCATCATCTTTGGCCTGAAATGATAATCTGTTGGAGTAAAAGAGAAATGTCATGGAATAAACAGAAAGCAGATCGTCTTTGAAAAAACAAACAAACATGAGTTTGTTCAATATGTTGAACAATGGAACTCCCTTCTCGTGTCTTCTTTGTTCACACAGTGCATGGTGCCAACCACACAAGCAGAAGCGAAAAAGCTCTTTAACATTCAAATGGACTGAGACTATACAATCCATCTAACGCTAACGCTAACCCTTTGAGATACGAGCTATGCAAACAGGTTTCTAGCTGAAGCTAATTTCTAGCCCCTGTCCCTGACTGAGCTTTTCAAACAGAAGCATTAAACGTGAAGAAACAGAAACATTAAAATACAAAACAAATGGAGACATTATAATTAGCCCCTTAAATGTCTTATTTAAAAAAGTCTATAGAGTCAAACTTAAATGAACACCATGTCACATTGAACAATTCATTTTTAACATCCTCTTTAGCTGTGTTCATTTACTTTTGGTACCGAGTTCCTTTTTTTCCGTGGTTAAATCAATTCTGTTACCTTCGGCCCACCGCAAGTTCCTTGTTTTCTATCAAAATAAAAGCAGGCTTGTTACCAAACAGGAAGTAGACTACCCTTACCTTTAGCCAGTTATAAACACAAAATAAAGGCTTTTTTTAATTTTTTTTAAAAAAATTTTAGATAAAAGTAAAAAATTCAAATTTTAACGTGTTTGAAAATGGGTTTAATCCAGACTTAAAACAGGACAGACAGTAAAATAATGTTTAAAAGAGGAAGCACAGTCAGTGCTCACAGACTTGTTTCATTTTCAAGTGTCTTACAACCACTGAGCTCTCATCAGGTCAAATCTTTCAGAAGGTAACGCAAAACATACTTGTGTTCCTCTTACCGAGAAAGATGACTGACCACACATGGGTCTGTAATGTGGTGCTTAAAAGTTTCCACCTTGTTCTGCTTTTACTGCTTGGTTTCGTATATTTACTCGTTGAACGGTAATAAGATGAGTATCTCTTTGTGGGAAACTCTGTGAAGTAGCCCTTTAGCAGAGTTGAGCTAAATGACACACATTAGCATGCTAACACCATCTCTCTGGCAATGCTAATGTTCAAGGTACA
The DNA here is from genome assembly GCF_947650265.1 of Symphodus melops. Taxonomy (NCBI): domain Eukaryota; kingdom Metazoa; phylum Chordata; class Actinopteri; order Labriformes; family Labridae; genus Symphodus; species Symphodus melops. The sequence continues at coordinate 10,888,451 of NC_136710.1, forward strand.
AGGAATACTTACGAGAAAAAAAGGGTAATTTACTGCGCAGACAGAAATGTTAGAATTCCAAAGATGAAGAATAAACATGCATGATGTCTGCATGTGCTGTGTGTTTTTATTGTTGGGTGTAATATCCTTATTTTGAGTGTTAGCATGCTAAGGTATCAAAATAAAAGCACAGCTGACACTGATGGTAATTCAACACTTTTTATGTCACCACTGGATCAAGTTGAACATGTAAAGATAATCGTGACTGTCTTAAGAGGTTGTTGTGCTCTGAACACACCAGAGACGATAAACCAAAAAAAGACAGAAATCATAAAAATACAAAGACCCTCATTACTTTTAATATAAGCCTCATTATAAGAGTTAATAAAGAACTCTCTTGACTGTGTTGTTCTTAGTCCATTCTCAAGTAAACCGAGGGAGGCAGTGACTGAAATACTAAATCGTTCAGAGACTCATTTGAATTCAGAAGGTGGCAGCTGTGTGTCCTCGAGGCTCAGTGTGGGAGTGATAATAACAAACTGACCTGTTACTCTCCGACTTAAAAGAACGGACGCTTCATTCAGAACAAAATCAATGTCCTCGCTCGCTCCCGAAACTGATGTGCGGCATCTAGGTCGTTTCCCCGACTGTGACTTGACGGAGCGTCTGGTCAGGAGCAGATAAAGAAGCGACGTGGTCGACTGAGAGAAACAAAAGCAGGAGGCTGGAAACGGAGCGAGCGAGGGAGGAAAGAATGGAGAGAATCAGACAGGAATTGAGTACAGTAGAGTCCGGCGGCCCTCAGAGAGAATCATGAATGGCCTGAAGGTCAGGTGATAGATGATGATTGATGGTTGCTATCTTCCCAAGGAGAGAGATCTGCTATGCTGGAGTGTATTCTATCATCGAGTACACTGACCCCTTCATTCGGCCAAGTCGATGCCTTAGGTGCTTTTCTGTTTTGGCCTGCGTTATTTGGAATTGTGTGTCTGGGAAGCTTTTAAAAATCAGCATCGGTATGTGAAGTGCTCTCGTTTCCCTGCCCATCCTTTCTCGTCTAACTTTGTCTCAAGGCGTGTTTATGTGTCTGAAGGTGTTTCGATCTTTTAATGCCGCTGTCTGCGCGCACGTCTTCCTCTCCACCGGTGTCTATGTGTGTGTCTAGCCCCCGCAGCGACGTCTTCTGGCCCTCACAGTCCTCAGGAGACGCTGGTGTCATTTTTCACAGTGACAGGCAGTAGCCCACGCAGGGTGGCCCCCGGGTCTCCAGACTAATAGTGTCTGGCTAAAGTCGCTCTTCTTCTTCTTCTTCTTCTTCTTTTGCTTCCCCCGAACACCGAGCAGGAGTGAAGACAGAGAAATGGCCTTGGCAGCAGTTTGACACAAACTGAGGGGATTGTAATCCCGGTCCAGCAGAGGAAAGGCAGAAGCAGACAGCGGGCGATCGAGAATTCTTGGCAGACGTGGCCCAACTTGAGCACACAAATAGCATTCGTCTACTTTAATGATCCAACTGAAGTGAGTCATTAATGGGTTACTTGTCAGATTTACTCAGAAAGGACAGTGGATAGTCAGGGAGAGAGAGAGAGAGAGAGAGAGAGAGAGAGATCCACACGTAGGACAGGAGCCACATGTCGTAGTCGACCCCATCGACCACCCACTCTGAGGGCAACTGCCCCTGTTTATGAAGCATGCCAACTAACCGCCATGTTGACGGTTCTTGTTTAATAATGGTAATACAGCTGATTAGAACTCTCAAGGACAGCTGTGGATGTTGTGTTTTTCCTCTATGTGCACTTCCTGTCTGCACGTGTGTCCAATCAGACTTAAAGCTTTTCATTTGCTGTAACTGATGTTCTTTCCTCCGTATTAGATCCCTGCTTGTGTTGTTCTTACTCTAATAATAATAATATTAATAATAATAATATTTTTTATTTGTAAAGCACTTAACATTTTTTAAATCTCAGTGCTACAGAGTTTAAAAGGATAAAAGGGTAGTTAAAAACACATAAAACATAAAAAGCGAAAAAAAAAAAAACCTCTCTCTACTTCTAAATCCATCTGAATACCTAAAACCATTTCATTAAAGTGGAGGTCGTGGAAATCGTCCTACAGACACTTATTCTAAAGCTTGGAGTTCTTAAAAATCTTCGACATAGAAAAAAAAGGAAACTGCTGTAGTTTCACAACATTTTGCTCACTATTTCCAATTGTTCTTGTATCAAGGTCTCAGATCTGCAGTTATTACATCAGACCTGTGGATCTTTTATTTTGTCTTTTTCTAATAGAGCCGGTCCAGGTCCTGTCTTTTTGAAAAGCTTCTCGGTTCAACTTTAAGGTTCTGCCTTGTCAGATTTTTTTTTTCTACTTTGTATCTGAAACAGATCCTTCAATTAGGAATCCAGAAGTATGCAAATGAAGTTGGCAACATGGCGCGTTTGTAAAGGGTTTTTTCCCTCTTTAAGACTTCTTTCAAATATATGGCAGGAAATGTTTTAAACTTACAGTATGTACAATCCGCCACTAGGGGGCTCCCAATCAAAACAATACAAAAGATGACGTCGAGGCTTGCGGTGTATCATGGGAGTGTGGAATATATACGAACGGGCGAAACCGACCTGAGAAAGACAATACGTACTGAAGATGTATCCAAGTATAACGTTCATCACAGCAGCTCATACGGAGGCAGAACGGCAGCTTTCAGAAGCAGCTAGCTTATGCAGCAGTCTTTGACGTAACAGGTTTCCTTGACAACGATCAACATTTTGTCAGTCACCCCGGCCGCATCCAAGACACTTCCTGTTACAACTATAAGATTAAGGATTTCTCTCGTTTTGACAACTTTTAGAAATATTTGAGGTGATGCAAGTACTCAACTAAAACGTGTATATAGCTATTTTAATGTAAACATGAGCAAACAGTTCTACACACTGTACCTTTAAATGTAAAGGGGGTTCTTTTTTGTCTCACCTACGCATTCACACACTGATGGTTGAGATTGTTTACGTGACGTGTCCATCAGAAGTCATTGATCCCATTCATGCATATTTACACGCTGCTGATGAAGCAGCTTGATGAGCAACTTGGGGTTAAGTGTATTGCCCGAGGACACATCGGACATGTGGCTGCAGGAGCTGGGGCTCGAACCCCTGACCTTCAACCGACTCCCACTGAACCACAGCGTCGCTCCTTCCCACCCGAGCCTTTTAAATGTTACTGTCATATTTATCGATTTATTTCTGACGTGCGGGCTAAAAGCCTTCACACTGTTTTCTGACAGTTTCCACTCCTTGTCATAACCACTGTTGTGCGTCTCCATGTTATGTATCTTTTTTATAGCTCCACTTCAAAGAACCTTGACGCCGATCTCTCCCTACGGACAAGTATTCCTGTTCAACACTCCTGAAAGCACTCCGGTAAGACGGCGTACACTCCCACTAGTGGACAGTGAGTAGCAGTCTAGCAAAGAGGAACAGACATTTCTCACATGTTCAACACTATCAGCACCGGTTCAGCCTCTCTCTGCACACCAAACTTCCCTCTGTCTGTGTTTTAGTGAAGTCACCATGGACACACCACAGAGAGGGAGGGGGGGAAATGAGCTTGTTTCAGTCTGCCCCCTGAGGTTAATGGAAATGTCACCTAGCCACTAAAGTTAACATAGCTTAGTGCTGCAACAAGATAACAAGTGTCTGACTGAAAGATGGACGCTGTCCTTTTTCTCTGATGCTAATCTCTGCTGTGCTCTACAGGACCAAGACGCTAAAGAAGGGCTACAGGAGGGTTTGAAGGACAAAATAAAACAGAAGAAACACAGGTATGGTTTACTGTGTGTAAGAGGAACCACAGACCAGCTAAAGTTCTGTGGTTACCAGTCTTTGTGCATTTTCATCTTTATCGTAGAGATAGTACAGTGGACAGAGTTTGAATGACATGCTGGAAATGAACCAAAGGTCAGATTTAAATGTGGGCTGCCTTCAGAAATTGGGCATGAGCAACTAACCACTAAAGGCTGGTTCACACGGTAGGATTTCAAAATTGTCGGCTGATTTCCCCAACCTTATAGACCACACACATGGCGATAGATAATCAGAGGTTTCACAGTTTTTGGTCGTACAGTGTGTGGTGTGCAGCCACACGGCAACATCAACACACCACACACAAACAGATTTCACTCACGACCATCCTCCGATCAGCAAAACGTCTCCAGATCAAACTTGTTTTGATTTTTGGATTCTCCCGCCGTTTCCTCGCCACGCTTTCTGCAGCTGTAAAACAAGATACAACATGTGAGCTTTAGAGCATGCCAAGCTCTGGACAAAGAAAGGTGCGCCCTGTTTTCCTGGGCTACTCCCCACAAAAACACACGTAATCAAATGTGAAGCTGCCCTTTAAAAATCCACATGATTCATTCAAGAGTTGTGATTAAAATGGGAATAGTTTATTTAGTCTTTTTATTCAAGTCTAGTCCATCTGAGTGTTGCTTTATTCATCATTGATAAATTACCCTTTCGGTTTCATCAGCAAACTTTACTAAGAGGCTAATTTCTTGAAATTATTGGTGCCTGGAAAAATTGGCTATTTAACAGCATTTCTAAAATGAAATAATGAATAGTTAATTTAACTGAAAAGAGTTATGGTTAGCTGTTTTTGGTAAACTTAAATATTTAATATTTAGCCAAGAGTTACTTCAAATCCAAATGTATGTCTGAAAGGTAAGTGTTAATAAGTGGACAGGAGACTGTTAGCTTAGCATAAACACTTGATGCTAGGGATGGGAATTTAAAGTATTCTAAACACTCAAGTACTCTCATTAACTTATGAACAAATACTCAGATAAGGGGATACATATAGATATGTGTATATGTAACAAACATATGTAACAACCTCATACCTCCACACTGTACCGTCCCCTGCTTCTTTGTTTTCTGATGTGTGGCGCTCATCAGTGCTGTGTCTGTGGGACAGCTGCCTTCAAATCCTAGTTCTGAGTGAAATGACAGGTGATAGTGACATATCACACTGTGGTTAGTATCTGTTGTCAGAGGAGAGGAAAGTGGAGATGGTGGTTAGATTCTGTGGTAGTAAATGTTTAGCACAATTCTGCTGCGGCTTTTCCACTCCTAGCTGTCGTTAGCCCTGATGGAGATTCGTACTTGAGCTCGACAAACGCTTGCAGCTCGCGGAAACTTTAGAACTCAATGGGAAAACATCTCCAGTCACTGTTACTTCATCCATAGCTTCGCTAAACATTACAATACTCTCGTATCAACCCAACAACTGATGCTAACAGTGTAAGCCAATAACTGCCTGTTGTCCTTTTGTATATTCAGTCAGGTGTAGCCAGAACTTGCTTTCACATGTGATGTTAAGTTGAACCCTTGTAGTCTATAACAACGAGTGCATGGCTGCACAAGTATTGAAACGTTACACGAGTAATAATGTCAGCAAGGAGTATTCGACCCATCCCTACTGGAAGCCAGGGGAAACAGCTAGCTTGGCCCGTTCTACATTAAAATTAAAAAAACCCATTTGGAACCTCGATCTTATGTTACGTCCACAAATGTAAATGTAAAATTCAAAATACACTCTTTAGGTTTATCTGGTAAATAAAGTAAAAAGTGTTGTTTATAAGTCTCAGCTACTTGTTTCTCCCTGCTCACAGGCTTTATACTATGCTAAGCTAATCACCTCACCACACTAGTATGTCCTCATCTGCCTCTGCAACACGTTTTTTGAAATGTCAGCAGGATTCTTTTACTACATTTAAATGCTTTTCAGGAAAAAGATGCCTAAAAAGAAAGACTTCAAGGAAAAAGGGCCGCCTCCTCCTCCTCCATCTATCCCAGAACCCTACCAGGACGAGTACTCCACAGTGGACGAATGCGCCAGCATTTTGCCCCAAGCTGCTTTGGACCCGAGTTTTGTGTTGACCTCTGAGGCTCTGGCTGCTAGACCGGCTGGCTCAGGCCCTCAGGAAGACTCTTTAATCATGGTGGAATGTGACCTCTACTCTGAGTCCACAGACGCTCCGGGGGATGTTAGCAGAAACGCTCTGCCTGATATTTCTCCATACGCGTGCTTCTATGGAGCCCCCAAACACCAGGTGCTCAAAGTGGGCTGGCTGGACAAACTGTCGCCTCAGGGGTAGGTTACAGTACTGCTGCAGATAGATGATAAATACAGATGATTTAACCACAACTTCTTTCACAGAGCTCCGACTCCTCCATGTTAACAGATGGGACATGTGTCAAACTTTCAAACCAAAATACATAGCCATGAAAATGTTCTTAGACACGGTTCCTGTCATTATTGTAAGTTCACATTGTGCTGATTCATATCCAAGTGATATATGTTCTGAAAGCGTGAGTTTAAATGAGTCATTTGATGCCTTTCAAAAGTTGTAAAATGCCTTGATTGACAGCTCTGTTAATAAATGTGGCTCCTGCTGCGCTTTGTGCACGAGCGAGAGGGAACGTAACAAACACTAACAGAGTCACTGAACTATTAATTACCTTGAATATCTGCTCCAAACCACCATTACCATCTGTTTAGCTGTGGACGTGTTTTTGGTAAGCAGGAGCGGCGCTACTTCAAAACTGCGTAAGAGATTACTTGACTGATGTCACCGGGGCAGCGTGTCTGTTTTTTTAGCTTCACTTTTGGACAGCAGCAGGAGGTGGAGATGTGTCGCTCATCTTTCGATACCGCCGCTTGCAAGAAAGGGAAAATAAAACCGAGGATGAACTTTCAGTGTTGTTCTGAACTGTCATGATGTAGTTTAGGCCACATCCTCCACCGCTGAGAACATCAATCACTCTCTTCCTTTTAAGATTCTCCTTCACCGACTAACTAACTATCCGTTAGACTGCTGAGTATACAAATAGAAAGTGGCCATTTGTTCTGATCACGCGTAATTGACAGCTGTTGATACACATCTTGACATGAATAAATCAATGGCACTCTTCATGAAATATGAGTACCTGCTCACAGCAGATGTGTCTGTTTTTGTGTCCGTGGCGGATTTCACTTAAAGTTGATTTAGTTAAACAGAAGAGCCAGATGGATTGAACGTGTTGACTTCTTCTCTTTGCAGAAAATGCGTTTTTCAAAGGAGGTGGATGAGATTTGACGGAGAGAGCCTGGCTTACTACAACAACGAAAAGGTAAAAAAAAACAAAAAACAAAACAAATCACAATAATGTGAGTGTGTAAACTCATGGATGCTGAAGTGTTCGAAGGTTTCCGTGTCCACACATTCAAAACCTATTTGACGGGCTGCTGCGCCAACTTCTGAGTCTTCCCCCTCTGTTTCCCCTCCTCCTCCTCTTCTTTCTCATTGTCATCATCATTAGCTAGGCAGGCGAAAGAATAGGGGCAAGGACAGAGCAACATTACGCCATGCGTGACAGGGCCAGCACTCTGCGCCCGCCCAGCCAGGGAGTAAAGTACATCGATGTTGGCACCTGACCAGCGCCCCGAGAAAGAAAGAAAAAAGCAAGGGGATGGGGGAGAGGAGGAAAAGACACCTCTCTTTTTGCCTCTGTCAGCATTTCTCTCTACCCGAGCCTCTCCTCTTTCTCCTTCTGACAGTTGAATTTGAAAGTTCGCTCAGTGTTGCCTGAGTTATCGTCAAAAGAGGTGGAAGGGTGGAGGACGGAGAAAGAGTTTGGCCAAGGTGGTTGAATATAAGCAGACACTCGAGAGGAGGCAGACAGAGAGTGCGGTTTAACTACCTCTTGTTCTGGTCTGGACTCGGTTACACGTTTGTCTCAAACTTTTTGTCCTGGGCACGCGTTTTTAAAAAGCTGGTTTTCTGCATCTTAGACTCAAAATAAAGCTGTTTCTTTACCAACTGGTTATTAACAAACAAAGTGCTTGGCCATCCTTTTATGTTTGAGAGTATGGAAGCCCTAAGCCGAAATGCATCCATACATTTTATTGATTTGTCTTTACCTGATAATGAGTTGTTAAAACCCTTCATTTTGACTTATATATATATATATATTTTTTTTCTTTTCTTTATATTGTCAATCTCTGGGTTGCCCACTGTACTTTACCGGCCACAGACTTCACTCCAAACAGCCGAGTTTATACTGACGGCTGCTTTCCAAAATAGATTTCTGATTCTACTAAACTAGTTTTGGTTGTGATTTACTGTGTTTGATATTCTACCAGCAGGACTGCCTGCAGAACAATGTGGGCATGTAAAAAGAGAAATGAGCTTTAAAAAAAAACAAAAAAAAACGGAGTCACAGACTCTCCAAGTCACGACAGGGAAGTAACACTGAAAAACACTCAGAATCAATATGAACACAAACAGGATTTTGTTTGGATAAACATGTCAGAACTCTGCTCATTGCCTTCATTCTAAATAGCTCTCTTCGTCTTTCTGGGAAGGAAAAATAAGATTTAAAAAAAAGAAGATAAAAAGAAATGCTAATTATTTTGTTCAAGTGGCTCTAACTCGCACAGAGCTGTTCTTGTGTTTTTCATAAAAAGAAAAAAAAAAGTAAAATTAGATGCAAGAATTCAGTTTTCCCAAGTGAGCTTTAATCGGCTAACCTATCTGACATCATGTGCTTTACCTTCATGTTGCTGCTAATGACCACTGGATGCTCTACGAACACACACACACACACACACACACACACTGTGTTTGTGTTTGTGACCTCGGCGGCCCCCTTTCCCCGAGCCGGCTCGTTTTCTCTGCAGCAGCGTTGCACAACATCACAATCAATGATGTGGGACGTGTCTGAGGCCTGCTCGTTAATCACTTGCTAATTATAGCCCTCCATGCTCTCTCGCTCCCCCCCCCCCCCCTCATTCCCTCTTATTTTCCGTTGCATTTGTTGCTTTATTTATCGGGATATGCTCTGTTGGCGCCGGCGGCAGAACTGGGAAATCGGCAGGGAGGCTGGCGACTCAGCACTTTTTGCACCATGTCACTGTCAGCGAGTGCACAATCTTTCTATTTTTTTGTTTTGTTTTTTCCCTCCATGGAGAGATGAAAAGTTTGCGTTGTAGTTTTGACTTTCTTAAAGTCATCCCGCCTCTGACAAAGTAGAGGACTTCATCATGTTTCGGTTGAGCGGAGAGGTCGAGCACAATCTCCTTGTCATCGCCGCTTCACGGGGCCAGCTGAGGCTCGGTTAAAAACCCTGCGTGCCGCCCAGCGCCACCTCTGCACGGTGACCACGGGGGGAAGAAGACCCGGCATGAACGCCGAGGATGTCTTTTACTGTCAGGAGTGAAAAACACAAGTTGGCATCCTGGTTCCCCTCACTGTGGGAAGAGTGCGTGTGCTTTTAAACCCGGAGCAGACACCATATTACAAGAGACCTCAGACGACATCTTTTGACTGTTTGTTAATTATTCTACAGAATTATTATTTTCATATAAAGACCGCAGCAGTTTATAAAAAGAGATGTTAAAGAACATATTCTGAATTCACACCTCAATGATTAGATTCACTTCCTTGAAATATACGCACAACGAGAAAAAACAATTTGCATTTTTCCATGACGTTTTACTTACCTGCTGCAGCGGCTGTGGCTCAGTTGGTCGAGCCGGTTGTGGGTTCGATCCCCAGCTCCCGCAGCAAGGTGTCCAATGTGTCCTTTGGCAAGACACCCACTGCTTCATCTGTTGCGTACGAATGTTTAAGAATGTGATTAGTCAACACTGATGGTGAAAAAGCACTTTATTGTCAGAAGACTGGAAAAGCACTTCACACGTTCAAGTCCTTTACCATTTATTAGCTAAACAAATTAGACTTAATTGCGATGTTGAAGGGACAGAGCTTGAGCGAACGCTACAATAATCAAAGATTTACGCTTATATTTAGCGAGAATGCTAATCAGCAGTTGTAGTCCCTTTAGGCAGGGGATAAAACAAAAACCGGACATAGAGAAGTTTGAACGACGGATCATTTAGAATCAATAAAACTGAGTGCAGCCTGTCCAAGGCTCCAGTTTGGACTCTTCGTTTGAATTGAGGGCTTGTATGAACATGGCTGTGTCAGTTTAACACGATCCATGAATAAAAACATGAATTTCCTACTTGTTCTTTTTCTTAAACTTTCAACATGAGAAAAAAAAAAAAAAAAAAAAATCTCTTGTAGTTTACAATACCCAGGGATCTGTCAGCCCCAGACAGAACTAATCGCACTTAATCGCCGTCGCAGCTTGAAGGTCTCCGTCCGCCGTGATGTCATCATCAGGCTAGCGGAGGTGGCGTGGGAGAGTGCCAAGATCCTCAGTCTCACTTCTCCCTCTCGGCAGCACCAGCATCCGATCCGTCTCATCAATCACCTCCTTTCGGCGGATTTCGTCAACGCGGGGATTGACTCGGGAGAACGCTTTTGTCCTGAGATGTAGTCTTCGGGGTCCGATGTGGTCTCTTGTGTGTGTGTGTGTGTGTGTGTGTGTGTGTGAGAGTGTGTGTGTTTTGTGAAAACAGTCCAAAGCCTGGCTTCAAGGGAGCGAGGGAGGAGGGAGGGGGGAGGGGGGGGGGAGCGAGGAGGGATTGCTGGGAGGGATGAAGGCATGAGAGGAAGGGGGGGGGGGGGTGGGTGGGTGAGGCTGAGCAGAAGGCCAAAGGGGAGATGAGGTTTTAGGATCGGGGATCAGTCTTTGAGACCATCAGTCTTACTGCTTGTCTGTCTGTCAGTCTTCCCTGCCAAGCTCGTCTCACTTCCTCCCTCCTGTGTCTCCCCGATGCCTGAGCTGACGCTTACTGTAACACATTCTCTTTTTTCACCGTCTTTTATTCATGTTTCATTTTTATAACAAGAGCTGAGCTCCGAGTGGGATGTGCTCAGTCCAAATCTTTTAGACATTTGCAGGTTTCTCCAAAGCTCGGTCCTTTATTTAAAAACAAGAATTATTTGTGAACTAAATTAAATATACGTACAGAAGTGCTTGACTTGGCTGGCTCAAATTTCAGGGGAAACATGTCTGTGAATTTGTATAATTTCCCTTCAAGCAGCAGTTAACAGTAATACTTTTCCTTAAAGGGATTTTTTTAGACTTGTTTTTCTTCAAAGACTCATTCCTGCTGAAGCTGGCCAACGCTAAATGATTTTAGGCCTGATTTGCCCCCCCACCACCCGCAAGGATCTCAGAATCTACAATTCGTGGTGTGTTCAGCCGCGACGTAACACCCTGAGCAACCAATGAAGAGCGAGAAGACTTTTCTCTCAGCTCTCGCTGATCATTTCATTTCTCTTCTTCTCTCATCTCTCTTCTTTTTTTTCTTCTTTTTTTTTAGCCGCAAAACAAAACAAACAGCAAGAATGGAAGCTGAGAGTGTCGATTTTCCTCAATTTTAGTTTTTCTTCTGAAGTCCCGTTTGATCGTATAAGTTTCTGTGAGATCTCGTGTTTTTTTTTGAAAGTTATTACGGCAGTTGTGTGGTCTGTCAGTCTGGCTGAGTCGTCTCGTGTGTGCTTTCACAGGATTAAAAAAACGTGTCCTCTCACCATTTAAAAGTCGGTTCATATTTGAAAATCATCCCGTTAATTGCCAGTTTAAGCTAAGAGTTCCCTTTAGGAGTCATTCAGCTCTTTGTTTATGACCTGCGACTTTACTGTTGTCCATCACTCATCTCAAAAGCTCTGTCGTCATGTTTTCAGCAAAACGACTCAAAAACCGACGACACACACTTCTCGCCGAAGCTGAACCAACTGGCTGACTGAATTTAGCGACGAGCAAACATGTAAGAGCCATAATAAGGAGGCGGTGAGGTGCTGAAGTCTGCAGAACATTGAGTTTCATAAATAGAGGGAATGAAAACATGCTACACATGAGTCATTTGAAGGCTGTGGGTAAAACCTCACGTGTTAGAAAAATGACGCAAAAAAGCTGCACTTCCTCGAGTGTCCACTTGAGACTGGCTTCAACAGCCCCAAAAAAAAATCTCCATTAAGTGCTCCATGTTTGGAAAACACATTTTTACAGCAGATTCAAATACTTGTGTCCAACCGGCTACAAAAAGACAATGACAGTTTCTGTCTTTGTAGCTCACTTATCTTTTCAACACGACTGTTCGGGAGTCCAGAAACAATCTCTCCACCAAATATGGTAACGGCTGGCTCCAGAGCTGCTGATGGCTTGTTGCCTAAAAATTAAATCCTCATTTAAAAAAAAGGAAAAACCACCAGGGGAAAAAAAAAAATCTGAAAATAGTCTGTCTTCTTTAAATATCAACTACTACTACTACTAGCTACTCTTCTTGGAGTCGACAAATCTCAACATTAAAATAATGTCGTTAAGAAACAATACCAGAGCATGAAGGCAATTCAACAAATAAAGACTATAGAAATGTTTTGAAAAAATGTTTTAAATTGCCCCCTGCGGACAAATAGTTTTTTTTTAAATTGGAAAAAAAAAACCAACAACCTGTGACTTATGTCAGTCCACTTAATGAACACATTTGAAATCTAAAAAGTCTCCTTTCATAGTAGCTGCTTCATATCTAATTACAGGAGTCAATAAAGCATTTGACACAGGTTAAAGTTAGCTGAAAATTTGATCTGGTCAGAACTCCTCAATAATTGTAACAATGAAGCAAAAAAATAAATAAAATGAAAGCACATTGTAACAGAAGCCGTCCATATTTAATGGGACAACTCTAATGGTGTCAGGAAAATCTCTGACATTGGAATGTGTCATTTAAAGGGTCAGAACTCGTGTATGTTACCTGATCTGGACTTTCTTTATAACACCTCTGCCTTCATGCATCATCATTTAAAAAAAAAAAAAACTTCACTGCTGGGTAAAGGAGACACATTTAGCTGGGATCTTTCTCTTAAAGCTGCAGTTCCCACTCCCGTCCAGTTGGTGTCCTCATCCCTCCACTGAAAACATCTCCTCTGGAGAAGCCTGAACCCTCAACTTCAATGCCGGTGGTAAAAACTCTCTCTCTCTCTCCCCCCCTCCTCATCTCACACGTTGCCTCCATCATCGTGGGCTTGAGCTCCTCTGCTCTGCCTTCATTGTTTCCTGAAGTTTAGAGGGGTTGCTTTTGAAAAGAAAAGGGCGAGAGACATAGTTATCCACGCAGAATAGGCGGTGAGTGACAAATGCTGGGAGGGCAGAGAGATACGGGACGAACGGGAGGACGTGGGAGGGAGGCGAAGGAAGCGAGGCCGGAGGGAGGGGAGGGGGGCGAGTCAGGTGCGTCTGTTATTGGAGAAAGTGAGATAGTTAGGCCTCATTGCATCTTTGGCAGTGCATCCTCTGGAGATAGTCTCCAAACATTGAAGGTTTTTTGTGTGTGTGTGTGTGTGTGTGTGTGTGTGTGTGTGTGGGCGTTGCGTCTCTACCGCTGACCGCTTTCTTTTTCATCATCCCTCCTATCACGCCGACTCCACCGACGGATTATTTACAGATGCACAAATCGCAATTAAAAAAAGCCTCTCCTGTGTGACCCCAAAACTGGAATTAAAACAATTAATTACCCATACTGGAGTGTAATTATCAGCAACACAGCCACCAAGCTAATTCACACACACACACACACACACACACTTTCTGTTTCTCCTTTCCTCACCTTCCTCTAACTTCAGTCTAAATTTAGAGTGAGTTAGAAAAGAAAAAAAAAAAAAGAAGGAGATATCGGTGTGAAACTCCCAGGGAGAGAATTGCACACAAAGATGTCTGTCGGTAATTAGGTTGAGCCACTTCTCGCCATTGTTAACAACCTGCTTTAATATGAGAAAGACCCCTCCCCTGACCCTCTTAGGTGTCTTCATTTCCACATCATGTCTACGGTCCACCCACACCCCCTTCTATTGTTTCCTCCCCTTCTTGCCGCATCCTTCTCTCTCTCTCTCTATCTCTCTTTTTTTTTTTAAATACTTTATTCCTCTGTTGCCTTTTTTCCCTCTTCATTGTCCCTACACTCTTTCCTCTCCTTGGCCTTTCACACAAACCTCATTTCTTTCTTTCTCTTTTCTGTTTCATGCTCCCTCTCTCCCTCCCTCCCTGACTGACTGTATCGGCTGGTATATTTTTGGACATACAGACTCTAGAAATAGGCTATTGAGGATGTGCAAGGTCACCAGCTTAATTAAGAATGGCAAAAGGAGTCAGAAGTTCAACTCTCTTCTCACCCTTATTTCAACCTGCGATTACTTCTATCGCGTATTTTTTTTTTTTTTAATTGCTGAGCCTCCCCAGGATGTAAAAGCTTTTGATTTTCTGTGCAGATGACTGTCAATCTTAAACATCAGATCATGTGGTGTAGCTCAACTCATTTCTTACTAAGCTACAGATAACTATCAACAGGCTCTTTAACTCCACCTTTTCATCAGCATCTTTCGTTTTGTTTCCAACCTGTCAAAGTATCGGTTTGAGTCACTGCCTTGTTTTTGATCTATCCAATGTATTCCCCGTAAACCCCCCCCCCCCCAAAAAAAAAAAAACCTTTAACACACATCTGAACACACGACCACGTGCCCACCAACAATTTGTTAACATTTAGCCAACATTTATGGCTTGTACTGTAGTACTGTACCGCCACATGGTGCAAGCTTCCAAGTCAAAACTGCTTCACCAAATCAAAATCTGTTCGACGAGTGTCAGCCAACCAGCTCGAGAAACTCAGAACCAGCCTACAGTTTATCCATGTTGGTGGCCATCAGCGGTGTCAGTCATCCAAACTATCCTCTGAGAGTAAATATTTACCTTATAGAGATGGTTTGATACCATTTACTCCTCTCCAAAACCAATTTATGATAAGACTGGAGTAACAGCTGATTCTAAATGCCCCTTGTACTACCAGTAAGATACTAGTGTATTTAAAAGCAGATCATATAGGTGACTTTGGTATCTTATTAAGATGCATAATTGATATTAGTGTCTGTTACAAACAGACGGGAGAGACAGCGATGCCACACTTGTGTTTTTAATTCCAGATGTGTCAACGTGATAAGAAAACAAAATGTATATGCAGATACAGACAACACCACATACTTCGACTATATATGAGAGATAATGAAGATTCTCTTCATTATGCTGTGTGTTGCTGTTGCGAGTGTTTCAAATTTGTTGGTGTTTTTTTCTGTACGAGCATTGCGCACAAGATGGGAGTTAAATTCACAGGTTTGGGTGCCCAGGGCCTTTTTTGTGTTGCCGTGGTATCCAAACAGTTATAGATATAAAAGAGAATTAGAAGTATGTTGTTTTGACTTAGTAACAAAATGCGTCCTCAGCTCCATTCAAAATTTTCAGCAGACCAAGGTACCAAGGACCTCAAGGTACTCGGATATGTATGAATCTTTCCAGGCAGTATCACGTTGTGCCGCATTGTGCCGTGTCATGTCGTGCCATATCATGTCATATCGTGTCATGTCGAGTCATGTTGTGTCATATCATGTCGAATCATATGTCATTTCGTGTCATATCGTATAGCGTTGTATTGTATACTGAGTCGTATCATGTCATATCGTTTAGTATGGTGTGGTAGTGCGTCATGTTGTGCCGTATTGTATCATATTGTACTTCATCATGTTGAGTCGTAACGTATCATACCATGCTGCTTTGCATCGCATCGTATCGTATTGACTGGCATCAATACCTCATATCAGATTTTAGTCATTGGAGTTGAAAGAGCTATCTGTGAATCGTACTGCAGTATTAACAGGACAGGTATTTAAATGTTGAATTATTATCGTCATGTGGTTTCACTGTTGAATTTGTTCAGACTGAAAAAGTCCTTTTTTTTTTTTTACTGGAGTCAATCTTTATATTAAAGGAAAGGCTTCATCACAGATCCAAAGCATATAGAATGGCTTTTTATTCTTAACCTTTTTTTTTTTTTTCTTCTTTCATTTGGACAGAGAAAAATTGCAGCATTGTGCACAACTGTCATGACAAGTCAATCCATTGTGCACAGGCATGCAGGGAATATCAGGTCAGGCCGGTTGAAGAGCGACAGGGGGGAAAGTCGAAGCAGAGTATTTTTCTTTCATACTTTGCAATCATAATGACATTATTGACATGAATAATGCAAAGTCTGCGCCGACCCTTTTTTTTTTCTCTTCCTTTCTACACCGATACAGAGACATAATGTACCATCCTACAGTGCTTTTTTTCCCCTCGCACTTCCTTTAAGGACATTTTTCTCGTATATTCTCCACTTTTTCTATTTGAATACTGATTAGGCAGCGCTATCAGTCTGTCCTTGCTTCTACAGCAGTGATCATATCAATGTTTGATTCCTCTTTCTTGCCCTGTCTATCTCCTTTTGCTATTGACAATGACCCACTACTTTAATTGCCATTGTCGGGGGACAGTGTAAAAAGGGGGTCATGAAGCCTCCAGTGCGTCATGCTCCTTATTTGGATGCCTCCAGTAGCGCTGCAGAGGATGGAGGGGAGAAAGGCGCATCGGGGGAGGTAATAAAACAATAGACACATAACCCAATCCTGCTTTACTCAACAAGCACTTCCCCCCCCCCTCCCCTCCTTCAAATCCTCTGTTCAGCCTGCTTCGCTTCTTTTTAAATGTATGAGAAGTTTGTTTGCAGCTTGCAGATTTGTTTTGTGATGTGTCCTAACACCCAGATGACACCGCTCTGTGCGCTTATTCTTGTTTTTTGCGCTTCTTTAATGCATCCTAATTCACTGCTAGGGGCCGCTCCCAGCACCTTAATTTCAACGCACACACGTCTCATGCATAGAATTTGACATATTTGTGTTCAAATGGGAAAAAAAAAAAAAAAAAAAAAGTAGGAGGGCATCAATGCAAAATAAGCTCTCGCCTTTAAAACACATCACATGAGCTTCCTGCCTTTCTCCTCGCAGCAGCGTTTTTGATTCAGATGGTTCTCGTCCGAGAGCCGCGCGCCGCTTATCAAAGTTACTGCTTGAAAGGGAACGGGGGAGCTATTTTCTGCAGATGAATTTGACGCTGCATTGATGGCTTATGGCTCCTGATTGACAAGGGTCTCTGTAAGCGGTGTTTAGATTTGAATGTGACTGTAATACAACACAGAATTACACATCTATTTATGCACACAATGCGCTGGAAAACAATAATTGTGTGTCTTCAGATCCCGACGATAGGAATAAAGCAACATTTTCCGATCGTATTATTAGCACGCTTGAAGCTGCTCTTGCTCTTGTTTAAACACAGTTTTTTTTTTCCCCCTTCCTGTTTAGGAGATGTACTCTAAAGGTATGATCCTGGCCACCGCCATCAGGAAGGTGCGAGGACTGGGCGACAACAAGTTCGAGGTGGTCACATCCCTGCGGACCTTTATATTCCGGGCTGAAAGAGAAGGTACACCGAGTGCTTCCTTTTACTTTCCTTTTGTTCTGCGTGTTGCGGTCGACTATAAGCCATTCGCTCTCTGCTTTGTCAGTCAGCCTCTGCCATCGGCTCTGACCGTCTGAGTCCCTGCCTCGCCTTGTGTTTTTCTCTCTCTCTCTCTCTCTTTTTCTTGCCTCGCTCCCTCTAAATGCCTCTGTGGTAATCTTCTGTCTCACCTGTTTTTATCTCTTTATGTCTTTCTTTCTCTCTTCATGTCTGGCATTTCTTTAAACCGCTGCTCTCTCTGTAAGAGAACTTTTATCTCAATCATTTTACAGATTACAAATAAGAAAAAAAAAACAGCTCTGCATTATGGAAAAATGCGCTTACACGATGATGTTGAAGCCATAACCGTATAATATCTAAAATATCTGCATTTATTGTTGTGTTATGTTAAATACATGGTTGAAATATATTCTTATAATATCCCACATTTCTTCAACAATGTAAAACAACAGAGAAACCCAGTATGTTGTAATGGCTAGTAATGGTGGATCTTAATGAATAATCACACTAATCTCTCGTAATGTTCACATGGTGACTACATCAGAATGACCTTAACTGAAACAACGTTATTAATCCCACTATGGGCAATTGTTTTGGAGCAGCTCGTACATAAAGGCAGAAGAAAAAGAGGTTTGTACACAGAAAAACAATAAACACACCGAGCTCAAAGAACGACGCTTCATGAACATTATATCTGCCAAAGTAACCCTGTATTTGATTGTGATTTGCAATGATGGCCTTTGTTATATACCACATCATGTTGATTTGTGTTCCATCCAATGAAACAACTTCTTTTATGTTTTCATAGAATTGAATAGCTAGAGATTCAGAAGTAAAATTAATTAGCCTAGCTTAGCATTATATTTGGAATTAATGTGGAAAAGCTTCCTTTGATTGGTCTTAAACATCAGAAACAATACATGAATTGTTTTCCTGCCCTTTTTTATCAAGCTTTGTTGACTTTCATACTTTTTTTTTTTTTTGATGTGGCGACTAGCCAGTTTAGGATTGAGTTCGGTTGTGATTTGCAGCGGGAATGCACTAACCTGCATCATCTGGGTTCAGGGAATGTGCGTCGAATGTGACATTTGAGTGTGGCCATGGGTCAGTGGTAGAGATTCAGTCATTTTTCAACCGGAAGGTCAGATGTTTCGATCCCAGGCTCCTGCAGCCACGTGCGATGTGGAAAGACACTTAACCCCAAGTTGCTCCTGTTGAATGAATGGGATTAGTTAATCTAACAATAATGGACACTTAACGTAGCAGCCTCTAGCACCAGTGTGTCAATGTTTTGTGCAATGTAAAAGTCAGCAGACTAAAAAAAAAAATGCTTTACAAGCTCAAGTCCATTTCATGTCTTTGGTGCTACCACGTTTATCTTTGTATTTTTAAATTTTAGCTTGATTTTGTATTTTAACTGCTGAATGGGGATTAGCTAGTTTAGCTGTAAAGCTAGCACCTTTCAAGGCTTGATACTCAACAAACCATGACTCTTACAAGAAGAGTGTACAGAGATCTTTAAACTAAACTGAAAACTGTCAACACAGAAGATTTTCTTATGGATCTTTTGAGTGGGTCGTTAAGGAAACAGTTTTTTAGTTTGTGCAGAGCAGGCTAGATACACTATATGTACAGTAGTGCTGAGGGAGATCTCGACGGCAGTAATGACCTCATGTCTTCGCCATAACCTTTTGTTATGAAGCCAATCTAAAGGGGCAAAATGTGTAACAAAAAAAGAACAAATTCTCAAATCTCCCAGGACGTGTCCTTTTAATGGTCTCGTTTATCCCTCCTCGCTTCGTCCCTCTGTCAGACAAAAGAGTTGTCTCTTACCATCGTCTTCGGGCTGGAAGCTTTGTCCGTGTCGGCCATAATGAGAGGGGAATAGAGACACTTTCCGCTCCTTACCTCCCGCCTGCTGGATAGAAGTCTGTTAGACTGCTCGGGTCAAACGGCTCGTTCGCTAATCGAGGGTGCGTTTCTCGGGTCAAATGCCAGCCGCCCTTTGATTCACGTGGACGAGTGAGATTGGGGAAACGGGAGATTTGCATGGTTATGACGGGAGGAACCTTTGACTTCTTCTGTGGTACGGTAACAGTGTGAATGTCTGGGAGCAGAGTGGAAGTGAAAAGGTTGAACCTTGAAAACCTCAACACTTAGATGACATATTGATATCTATCTAACTTTGAAAAGATGTATCAATAGCTGACCTATTAGTATTGATCATGTGCTTATTGCTCTTAAAGAGTTCAGCTGTTTTTTTACAGTTTAATTATCATCAACAATGAAGTGGTTCTAATTTCTTTGAGCCAGAGGTGCTTTTCTCAAACAGTGTTCAGGGTTTGAGTTAATCCAAAACTCTTTTCTCAACCATATTCCTGCAAGAAGAAGATCATACCCACACTGGAGACGCTGGGGACGGACTAAATTAAATTAATTTGAAATAAAGCAAAGAAGTCATTTGTGATGCTAAAGTGAAGTGAAATTGTGAAGTTTTGACAGTTAAAGTGTTTGCTTGGTTCTACTACTCAGCAGCAGCTGATGGTACTTCACCTTAAAGGAGGTCTATTATGCTGATCCATCTTTAAATGCATGCGTACAGTGTTGTGATGTTGGACGTGGTCTCTGCGGCGCTTCACGAGATGTTACGATATCTTTTGCGAGACTTGGCCAAAGCCTGACGTCAAGTTCTGCCGACGTATGAGAGCAAAGCGTGAGGCAAAGTTGGAGGAGACTCCCACCCTGGCAGCTTTTTTTAAGGACACGCTCATCTAGAAGCTCATTCAAATTCCCCCTGCAGCTGCAAGCAAAGCTGGCCAATTGGAGAGAAGTGGGTATGTGTAGAGGGCGGGTCTTAAAGAGACAGTAGCATAAAATGAAGCGTTTCAGGCAGAGGCTAAAATGAGTGGTTTTACTAACACCAGGATAAGATCAGTAAGGAGCCACAGATCTTGTAAAGCTACTCAACAGGTGAGGAAAGAAAACATTAGCCACCAATAACACTAACTACTTACATTAAATCTTTCTTAAGTTCAGAAGAAAATAACATGATTTTACATCCGTTCGCCCCCTTTAAAAAAGAAAAAAAAAAGTCCTTCAGTTCATCTTTTTTTTCCCCAACACACTGAACACCTCCGCTCTCTCCCTTCCTGCCAAATCAGTACATCATCATACTCCTGACTGCCAGATTTTTTTTTTTGTCCGTTTATGAGGCGCAGCTCCTCGGCTGTGTCATTCATCACTCTGTCTGCCAGTTAATCGTCAAACGTCACGCTCAGCCGTCCTGACGAGAAGGCCGTCTGATTTTTGGGATGCCCTTTGACCCCCTTGGGATGGGAGGGAAGACTCTCGCCGAGGTGGCTGCCGCCGTCAAAAAAGAAAGAGTTGGAAGGAGAGATTGAGAGAGAGAGAGAGAGAGAGAGAGAGAGAGAGAGAGAGAAAAGTCGGAAGAAAACTTGGCCTCATCACCTCATGCATCTTTAAACAGGCCTACTCGCCTCGTGGTGGAGAGTCATCAATCTTAGGGGGGAAACACACGAGAAAGAGAGAGACACAAGGAGACAGAAGGAGGGAAAGAAGGAGTAGGTTAGTGAAGTGGAGGTAAAGGAGGGGGTGAGAGAGGGGGGAGAAAATGGTGGAGTGACGGTCAGAGTGGCGTGCGAGGGAGTCGAAGGCATCCTCCGGGAGGGCTGTTTAAAAGAAGGGAAGAGGTAGAGCTTTAATGAAGAGATGGATAGAGGAAGACACGCAATCTGGGTGTGAAAAAAACAAAAAAAAACAACCTACAACAGAGAGGTAGAGACGGCAGGGGGAGATGAAAAGGGCAGAGTGAAGATGGAGAGAGTGAGGGGGGGGGAGGGAGGAGTGAGTGAATAATTGAAGGCCACCGGAGAGAGTGTGCACACAGCTGTCGGCTGATTCTCCACTTGGTCCGCAGGTGGCCTCTTCCCTCAGGTACTGTCAGCTTGAGAGAGGAGAGATGGAAGGAAGGCAGGCAGGCAGGGAAGTAAAGGAGGGGAGGGAGTGAAGCGGAGAGCATTGGCAGCGATGGGGAGAGAAGAAAGCGAGAGGAGAGCCGAGTTTGGCAGGAGGAAGTTGACGGAAAACGGTCCGGACAAGAAGGTGTGGAGGGGATGCAGACAAATACGCTACAAGAGAGAAGACGGTGTAAGAAATGTTGATGAGTTGTGTTCTGATCCTTTTTTTCCACAAGTCTGTTGGTTTCTGTTTGAGATGTCAGGAAAGAGAGGAAGGTAGAAAGAGTGGAGAATAAATAAAGAGAACGAGAGAGTGGTGGCAGAATGATAAACTCAGGAGGACACGGAGTGGGAGGGAAGCTGCAGAAACAATATCTACCTTTGCTTTATTTCACATTTTACAACCCTTTGGCTGGTTCTCGTTTTCCCTCTGTACTGTAACATGGAAGCACAACACAAACACTCCTCCCTAAATGTTGTCATAGTGGACTTATTAGTGAAGAATTGAAGATTGATTCACCCGAATTTGAACCCGGGACACCCGCTTGGAGGACTATGGCTTCTATACATGGTGCGTACACACTAACCAGAAGGCTACCAGTGCCCCGATGTTTACTTTCTTTTGACATTAGCTTCTTAGCTAATGCTTAGCATGTATTTTTTTAAAGGTTTATGTTGGTGCTGACTTTAATGACAGGACAGTGGATAGAGTCAGAAACTAGAGAGGGAGAGAGAGGAGGGAATGCCATGTTGGAAAAGAGCCACAGGTCAGTTTGGAACCTGAGCTTAGCTTAGCATAGCTTACCAAGCAATACAAAAAAAAACAAAAACGTATCTCCAGTTCCACAATGCCAAGTTAGCAAAGTTTCCCCCCATGATAAATAAATAAAGCTGTTCTAATATTCAGTATAACGGCACACCCCTCTTGTGTGATAGACCTCAATTAGAAATGAACAGCATCAGTGTTATCTGTTTAACAACCGATATTATAGAATTAAATAAATCTAAATTAGAGTCTGACGGCCCCTAAAATCTCTTATCAGTCGGGTCCTATTTTAAATCTACCAAAGAAAAAGTTAAACTGAGATATAAGGAGATACCATATTATCAATGGTCAGCTTTAATTAGCTGATGGAATTGCCAGAATCATTTCATGGTTCAGCTCATATTTGAAGACTTGTCAGAAGGGAATATATGGTGACTATTCAGCAGATTAAACATTGAAGGGTAGTCTTGCAAATGTCTGTTTGATGCACGTGTGATAGAGTTTTTAAATGAAAGAAAAACAAAGCAAACACAATCCTTTTGCTTTGTGTATTTTTTTTTTCTCTTTTTTCCCCCCTGTTTTTTTAAATTCCTGTTGATGGAGACTGCGTGGGTGTCTTCTTAGATCTGTGCCGAGCGCTGAGTGGACCTGGCTCTCATCTCATCCACTTTCACTGAGGATAATCTCCGTCTCTCCTTGTCTCTTTTCACTTCCTCCACGCACGGGGAAATAGTCTTTCAAAACGCATGGCTAAACATGCATCCTTTCAACAAGCGATGGATCTAGATGTGACTGTCGGGTTTTTTTTTTGAGTGTAGGAGAGTACAGCCCTGCGTTCTTTTTATATGCATGCCGAGGTGAGGCCATGTTTGCACACAAAGCAAAAAATAAATTTGGCAAGCACTCCGGAGGTTTATGTGTGAGACTGTGCAAAAACAAACAAAAACTCAATCATATGCAAGACACATCCAATGCACGCACGAGTCAGATGCACATATGCTACAGAAACACGCGGGCGTAGAGGGCTGCCACGGTCTCGCTGTTTCTCTCAAGTTTCTCTCCATCCTCCCACCTCCTTACCCACTCCAGCCTTCCCTCCTGCCCTCGGACTGACAGGCTGGGTGAAGGAGAGAGCGCAGGGCGCGCGGCAGGGCCCTGAATAAATGAACAGGCAAATAAGTGTGGCGCAGGACAGGTAATGGAACTCAGAAAAGCAGGGTGGGAACTGAACAGTAAAACCTAGTGATGTAAAGAGCAGTCAATAATTGAGTAGGACATTCATATTTTATTACTGCTCTTTGTGAATTCATTAGATTCTGGAGGGGGATGGGGGGTGACGGGGGGCAGGCTAAAGCTGAGTTTGGGACCAGGAAATGGACACAGTATTTGGGAGTTGAGGTGGTTTGGTGTGAAGGAACTTAAGAGTAAAAAAAAAAAAAGAAAGAAAAACTTTTATTCAGAAGTTTGGATGTTGGTGGATATGTTGTTGTGTTAGATGTGAAGTCAGCAGTAAAATGTAAGGTTGAAAGTGGTCCTGTCAGAGAGAGGACTCCCTAACATTAAAAAAAGATCATGCACAGATTTGTTATAACTGCACCAAAAAGAAGATAGCCTAATGTTACTATACGATATGATGACATGATAGTGTTGTAGTCAAGACCACACTAACTGAGACCGAGACATACCCAAGACCAGGTTGCCTGAAGACAGAGACGAGACCAAGACATTTAGGTATCGAGACCAAGTCAAGACCAAGACAGAGCGAGACCTAGAAAAGGCCAAGCCCATGAATAACAAATGTAAACTCATCAGCTTGTGTGCAGGGTGCGTGTCACTCATTTAACATCATGACCGTAACATCATGAGGATGGTGGCTGTGACCAGGGGACAACAATTTAATTGTGAATGAATAAAGTTCTTTTTTTTAGAAAGAAAGAAAAAATAGCCTTTTTAGCGATGGTCAAAATCAGAAGTCCATCCAGTCAGAAAGCGAGACTAAAGTAAGTCAAAATGCTTTTGATTCTCAGATTAAAATGCGACTTTCAAAAATTGCTCTCGAGACCACAAGCGATGACATAACATGGCGATATGATTCGATACGTAAACACAAGGCATAAAAAAAATGATACCATATTGTACAATACAGTCCAACATGATACAATATGAGACTGTATGTCAGACCAATACAGAAGTAGATTAATAGTACGAATTGATAGAATACAAACGTCAATGCTCTATACAATGTATGAGCGTTATACAATACGATGCGAATGAGATTACAAATACTGACACAGATACCAATACAGGAATCAGCACTAGTATTAGTGTCAGCATCCGATGCCAAAAATGGAGACTCCATATCCTTTAATATGTACTTGGCTTCAAGTACATTAAATTGTGACTAAATCAAACGTCCACAGTGCTTGTAGATGAATGCAAATCAAAGCGATCTTTACTATGTATATATTTTAAACTTGCTTGTTTCAGCCAGGCACTTCGTATTCGCAAAATCACAATTAGTAATTGGGACAGAAAATGTGAGATTTAAAATGTATCGAATAATCTCTATTCTCAAATTTTTATATTAACAAAGTTTTTGTTTTTTTGCATTCAAGACAAATCCGAAGCTTCTAAAAGGTTTTACAAGTCCAAATTTGACTCTGAAATGACCTGTTGAAATCCTATCTGGTGCCCTGCATAAATCAACTTTAAAAAAAGAGTCGAGAGGACTGTCAGACTTAATCCTCGTAGACTCGAGGATAATTAAACTGGATCCAAGATGTGCTCAACCCAAGCCGACCTGAATTGAGAGATAACACCAATACAAACTGCATCACCAGGAGCCTTCCATTGACAAAGTACTATGTGAAAGGTTTGCTTGCAGTGAACTAATATTTTGGTTATTCATCAATCTGCTGATTGTGTTGTCAAAGTCTACCAAAATATGCTAAAGCAGTGGAAAGAATTTCAAATGGGAAGTTAAGATTTCAGAACATTTAATAAAAAAACCCCTGAAGATATACAGTTGACAAATATTCACAACTAAAAGCAGAAGTTTTTTTTCTGAAAAACCAAAACTACCTAATTGTTTGAAATGGTTGATCCAAGATAACGCATGAATAATTATTTGCTCATCAGAAAGTTGTGAATTTTCTGTAGATTAACACATCAAACAATCTATGATTGTAACAATATTTGATGGACTTGACTGCTGTCAATACGATTTAAGCTGCAGAACTCTGGGAAGGGCGACTTGTAACAAAGAATCTAAAAAGTTTAATTCAATAAAGCAAACTTTTATGTTTGGTTCGGAATTATTGATGAACCACTTTTAACGGTCACATGAAAAATCCCCCATGTTTTTTTAAGTGTAATGTGTCCCTAGTCTTTTGCCTGCTCCCCTTTTCAGAAAATGTGTGCTCAAACAGGCTGTTTGAAGATGTACCCTTTTTGACCTCACAAAGGGAAGTAGCCCCTCCCCCTAGCACAGTTAGGTGTTTGTTTTGCCCTCCCAGTCTGCAAACAATTGGACATGGAGCAAAAAAGCTCAGGCCCCGTTTACTCGGAGACGCTGTGACAGAAACGCATCGAGAACGACCCCACTCCGGATTCGAAGTACAGACCGTCTACACGGCAGGTCTCGCCTGAGTGAAAACGATGTCGTTCTCATGCCCGGCCAGTAGTGGGCAGTGGAACTTTCCAACGCGACACACGTGACACTCACCAGTACAACCACTTCCTCCACAACATCCTCTTTAGTGGCTAGCTCTCCCAAGTCTTACCCAAATGTGCGTAGGTGCTTGTGCTTGGGTAAAGGTTGAACTATTTGCCACAAATATTCGATGCTCTTTTGGCGGCGACATACACAATGTATCATATCAAGGTTGTGTTTTAAGAGACTGTACAACGTGAATAGCTGCTGAAGCACGTAGCGCAAGTGAATCAGCCGCCATTGTTGTTTATGTTTGTTCTCGACTACTGCGCATGTCCAAATGTATGGGGGGAGGTGTGGTGAGGCCATCGCAGCCAGAGAGTCCGCTCCGTTTCGTTCACATGGTTGCGATACGCCCCCCCCCCCCCCCCCGGATCAGTTTCGCTCCACCCTGGAGGTCGAATTCAAAAGCTTGCGTTTTCACCCCCGCGAAACACAGACGCTGTGTAAACGAAAGGCCAATCCGATACTCAGCTGTTTCGTTTTACTGTCACAGCGTCTCCGTGTAAACGGGGCCTCAAACCACATCCTCTTCCAGAGAGGGGTCGAATCAATAACCTATAATTCTATAACTGATACAGATTTTAAAAAAGCAGCAAAGGATGCTGGCAAGCTGCGGAAGACTGTCCTATAAATCTGTTATGTAGAAGTCCTGAAGGTTCTTTTAGGCTCAAAACTAAACAAGTGTTAAATGCAATTCAACCATCCAGGAAGTCAGATGTAACTCTCTTTGTCACCAGTGTCATTGAGTTCTTCTTTGGATCACTCTGACGTGAGGCTTTGAGCAAGTCAGACAGTTTCTATCATCTCCAAGGCCTTTTTGTTCTTTTGAAGAGCTGAAGCAAGAAAGGGAAACGACATTTTCTATTCCATTTTGGAGGTCAATAATTCTTCAAATAACAGTAATTCTCTCTTTTCTTCAATTGGCAAGCTTCATCAGTACAACTTCTAAACCTCTAACAAACATTTCCTCAAGCTTATTTTAGCTTACTCACTTAGCTAATAGTACAATTGATTTGTTTGATTAGTGTGTCTTTTCTCTTTTGGGAGACAACTGGTTCAAAATAAGCATTACATTTCAGGTAGAATGAAGCAGAAGATCCTAACAAGCAAGTTAATGCTTCTTCACATGCTGCTGGGTACAATGCAAAAGAATTATAAAGATCCTAGTTTGGGGAACAATCATAAAAAGACCATGTTGTGTGATCACTCTCGGAGGTATAAAATGACCATATTAAACGTAAACAACTTGCTCTGCAGAAATAGAGTCCAGGTCGCTCATTGTTATTGGTGTGTCAGTAATCCAAACAGGGTTGAAAGGAAGTATTAATCAATTTGAAGAATTGTCTCTTTTCCTTCCCTTTTTTATCTTTAGCTGGATTGTATTCAATTTTCAGCTCCATCCTCGTTGATTTCTGAGCTAAAATATCAGCCTGTGCGGACTTGATTTCCTTTTCTTATTTTTCTCTGTCTTGTGTTGAACAGTTACCACAGCAGGTGCTGCTTTTGGACCTGTGATGTGCGTGTTAGTGCTTGTGTTTACAATCTTTTGGTCTCTCTTGTGTTTCCACTTTGCTGGCTTTGATAGCACCATGTCTTGGGTGGTGAGGGAATGGGTTTTACAGTGCTGGTTTTCATGTCTGCTTTTATGTCTGTTTGAAAAGTGTTACAGGAAGGTAAGTCAGGGGCCTTTTAGGTGAACGTCTTTGAATGTAAACATTGAACGGAACATGATTCAACCAACTTCTTGTAGCTCCCAAGTGATTGATGAAAAGTGATTTAGTGCCCTGTTCAAGGACAAGTTATTTTGAAGATGCCAGCCATGTGAAGTTATAGCACAACCCCCTAAAGAGATCATTTGCTAACCATCAAAACCAGGCACTGCAGGCTCGTCAAGCATTATAATGTCCCTGTATACACTGGGCTGTAGTTGATAGTACAGTACATAAGGTTTGGATTGTGGCGCCTGTTTTAGGCCTTCACAAAACAAGAAATTACTCAGAAATATAAAGTTTGTATATTTAAAGTTAGCGTTCTGAAATATAAGCTAAAGATGTTAGAATATATAGCATGGTTAACAAGTTTACTGCCTGCTGTAGCAAACCTTGCGTTTCTTCCACGACCAAGAATTACCTTTTTTTCTGAGAACCTTTTTTTTTTTTTAAATACAACTATACACATTAGTTTGTGGTTTTACTTACGTCATAGTTTTATAACACCCACTATTTAAGGCCAGTCGTGGATGCTTTCACAACTAGGGCTAACATTAGCAGCTTTCTACTGCAAATAATTTACTGGCTTTAAGTTAGACTCCAGCAACTTTGCGTTTAACTTAGTGTTGCTAACAGTATGGTTATCTCACAGTTAAACCTCGGTTTTCCTTTAAAACAAAAAAAGTCTGTTTTTAAATGTTTAACACAAAAACAAGTAGTTTGCTAATGGATATTAGCAAACCAGCCGAACAGGGTTGTAACATTTGTTTTGCATTAATACTTGCAATGATAGCTGTAGACAGCAGAACAAGAACAACGTTGTCTATGGATAGATACTTTATTTATCCTGAGGGAAATTCAAAAAGCATTTGAACAGTGTTCCTGGTCATTTACCTTTAGCTTTAGCCTCTTAGCATGATATCATGAACTGTTAGCACAATATTACAGAGCTATCAATTACTTCATGTCTTAAAATAATATAGCTTATAATCCACATTTAGATTTAGTCAATTTATAGAGCTAATCATACTCCTATTTGTTAGCTAGCTGCCACTAATAAGATCTAACTGTGATATTTGCCATTTGTTGCCATTTTGGACAAGAATAGAAAAAGAGATGATTCTTTTCTTAAAAGTTTGTAATTCAGGTTGTTTTCCAAAAAATACAATAGCTCATCGTAAATCCTTCAGTTATTCTAGTAAACTGTGTAGCTGCTGTTTGAGAATGAAACCTTCATGAGGCTTAGTGAACAGTTATTTTCTGGGATCACAAAACAAAAAGCCAGCTGCCGTTTTTTATCACAACAATTCAAAGTGATTACTCCTTCACACCTGAAATAATCTGCTCTATGAAAAGCACTCACACCTTTTTCCATCATTGTTTCCCTGCAGACTCACAGAATGAACAGATTCACAGAGCTGTGGCTGTCTCATTAGAAGCCATAATTTTTAACTATATCTTTAATTAAGTGGCGTGTTGGAGTCTTGCCAAATTTAGCTTGAAGCTCAGAAATCTCAGTGAGGCAGTTATCTGTATCTGTAGTGCGAGACTTTGCACTTTCCAGCTTTGCAGGATATTCTTTTTTTCCAGGGGCAAAGTTAATTTTCACCAATCAGAGCTCATACAGTGTTTCAATTACTTATCCTTAAGACTGGAATGTTCTTTATCAGTTTGACATGGAGGTTCAGCAGCCAAAAGCCAGTGTGGTGGAGTAAAAAATGATGAATTTTGGCCACGGTTTAAAGACTTTAAGATGCCCTGATATGTCTTTGTGTTGTTCTGTTTCTGCCCTCATCATTTCACTTTCTGTTCACATGCACCACATTCACCATCTATCTCTCTTTTTTTTTTTTTTTTTTCTCTAACGTTTCTGTCTCTCACTCATGCACGTCCACAGGGGAACGCCAGGAGTGGATGGAAACTCTTCAGACGGCCACGCGCCCCCCCCCTTGCGGCTCCCAGAAGCGCTCCGACAGCCTCTCCCACCCCTCCTCTACAAACAAGCGAGGCCTGCTGGAGCTCCGCGGTTACAAAGGCAGACTGCTGGTGTCCCTGGCGGGGAGTAAAGTCAGGCTCTGCAAAACAGAACAGGTACTTCCAACACCGCTGGGACTTCCTCTCTAAAGAATGACAGCTTCCTGTTTGAAAAAGGAAGATAATAATCACAGCATATTTGAAGCAGATGAGGTAGAGATGGAGATATTCATGAAAGACATCAAGAAGTTTATGAATGTATGTAAAAACGAAATATATATTAAGAGGCTGCTCTATTTTTGGTGGTACACGCTCATGCTAGCACACAGGAAGGACAGGCTAAAGCAAAAACGGGGGGTAAAGTTATTTCTTACTCAGCTGTGATAAGAAAGCCTAACTCGAATTGGCTAATTACAACATTCTGAGTGTTTCTATTTGTCTTAAGCATAAAGATTAGGCTCATGAAAAAAAGACATTAAGCTCAAATTAGATAATAAAAGTCAAATGTGTAAAAAGAGTCAGTCGCCTTTTAACCGGAAGGTCAGGGTTTCGATCACCAGCTCCGCGCAGCAACATGTCTGATGCACATATCCCTAAGTTGCTCCCCTGCTTTGTCTGCAGTGTATGAATGGATTAGTTACTTCTAATGGTCTCACTGCATAGCATCCTCTAGCATCAGTGTGTGAATGTATAGGTGTAACATCCAGTGTAAAACTGCTTTGAATAATCAGAGAACTATGAAAGCGCTTTACAAGCTCAATCCATTCACGAAAAAAAAGGGAATAATCAATAATGTAATTTTGGAATTAAAAAGTTTGTGTACAATGATTGAAGTCTTGATTAAGTTATTGTAAAATAAGCAGGATTATTTGCAGTTAGCAAGTTAGCAGACCCCAACAGGGTGACAAAGCAGAACTCTGGTGCAAGGAGCTTCTTGGTAACTAACTACACATGATTCCATATTCAATAATTCAAAGAAAATATAAAAGACAAACAGAATGAGAGACAATCTCTACAAATCAACCACTTCATGGTTGAATTAACTGATTTGGAGTTTAGAAATATGCACGTTTTTGATGCAGGTCTTTCTCTTCAGCTTGTCCTTTATTTGACAAAGATGGACATGACAGGTAATGATCAAGGCTGTTATTATGGGGCAGATACTGCGCTAAAGTAGCAGACATTTTGAAAATCACTACTTACCACTGACTCATAATGACTATGAGGACAGTTGTCTGCTTTGCTTGAATCATTATACCGGCCCTGCTTCTCTCATCGACTGGAACAATGTTCAGTACTATCTAGTGTGGCAGTAGCTTTCAGTGGCCTTTCTTTTTATTCCACGCCAATTGAACCCCTTTGTTCAGTTTGAATGTTTGTGCTCTGAAGAGACACTCCCAAGCATCATCGGCAAATCTCTCAGGTCTGACCAAGTGATCCTCTGATGTGCTGAGTACCTTTTTTGGTTCAACCGCTTGTTGTTTTTTTGGGCCACAAGTCTCCCCTAAATGGCTGAAGTGGTGGTCTGGTTTGACCGGGTGTTGCCTTTAGGGACAAATCCAAACCCAAAGACTAACCAGAGGGCTTGTTTAACTTTTTTTTTTTTCTGTTTTGATTAATCTCAAATATGGGGATGTCTTAATTCCTGTGTCAGGAAGGATGTATTATTTATATCCATACCTGTTAGTTTCAAAGAGAAGAGAGTAGGATTAGAAGAAATAACAGCCACAGGAGAGAAATGGAGTTGTGTTGTGACGAGATCCAGAGAAGACTTGGGAAGGCGTCCGGGTGAGTGACTGGAGGGGTTTGGGTGAAGAAGCATAGCTGTTTCTGACCACCAACTATACTCAAGTGACGTAGTTTGCTAACTCTGGTTGCTAAGAGTTAGTCTTTAATATTTACTTACCTGATCTTGAGTGTTCTGAACAGACTGCACATCCGCCTCTCACGGTCCAGAACTCCAACAGGATCATCATCCTCCTGTTGAAAACAAGCACCATGGATAACAGTGTTTGGCATTGAATTGTTTCAAAATGACGTGAGCCAATCAAAAGGAGTCACCACAGCCTTGTAGTCAAGAATTAACTTACTATACTTACAGCCATTATTAGAGCCATTATTTTTTTATGTTTTACATTTCCATAACATAAAAGTTAGTTGTGTCTGTACTTCATTTCTCTAGCTGTAGGTTGGAAGCCTGAGCTCCACCTCCAGCAAACATCGAGAGTATTGATGGCATGTTGAAATCAACCGAGCAGAGGATGAGATATCCAGACTTTTAGATTGTAGTTTTAGTCAAATATTGTAAAAGCACACGTTCCATCCTGATAAAAAAAAAGATTTTCAGAACGCTTAAGTTGAGCAATGAAATACATTGTTGCCACGTTGAGATCCCCAAGAGATATCACGCAAAGGAAACTTAAAAAAAAACAAAAACAAAAAAAACTACCAGGATTTATTTTTTAAGCTTTTGGCATTCTTCAATAAAATCGTGAAGCCCACACTCAAGCACAGTGCACTAAAAACAGAGGACCAAGCTAATATTCGCTTAGCTTTCTATGCAAAAGTAATTGAAGTGTAGCTCGTGTGACTAGTGGTTGGCTCATAAAGTTGCGATGGATTTAAATTGAGATCATGTTTGTTAGTTTTTAAGTAAGCATAGCTGTTTCTGCTCACCCTTCGTTTTTTTTATGCTTAACCAACTTAGCTTACTAACTGTTGTTGCTAAGAAAAAAAAGAGCTTTTCAGATGCATCAGGACAACTTTTTCATTAATTTAGGAACAAGCTGAACTAGCTGGGTCTTCCCAATGTTTATACCAACTATGCTAACAGCCTCATGCTCCGCACTTAGCTGCAATTGGCTTAAGTAATTCTCAGTAGTATGCTGAACTATTCCTTAAAACTAATCCATAGTAACATGTTAAATACAGGTATCTGCAGGCGCTACTAACTTTCAAAGTAGCCATACTTCCTGTTCTCATACTATTAGTACGAATACTGGCTAAGCTAACAGCTTCATGCCATACTTGGCTCGGGTTAATCTCAGCATTATTTTAAACTATTCCTTATATGTCTTTCCTTGTCTTGTTTTACAGGTTAATTTTGACTTATGGGTAGATAGGGATTAGTTAAATGAGAAGACATGCTGCTTAAGCATTAGCATTAGCATTCTAAGTCAAAGTGCTTTGTATTCTTTTCAGAGGGAACTGAAGGCTCTTTGTTACACATGACCAAAGAATCCAAGAAGTCCTACTTTTAAAGTTTTATTGTGCACTTGGGATGTAGGATTTTACAGATACAGATTTATTTGATAACTTACATCTCCCTTAAACTGCAGAATAAAGAAAAGATAAGTTTCCTCTTACCAAGAGTTTCTCTTTGAGTCTCTCTTATTTGATGTGAATCCAATTAGGCCCCGATAGTCCCGGCTCACGTACAGAGACTCTTTCCTTTGCCTCTTCCTGTCCCGGCAGTGAGATACGCTATCTGAGATGGAGAGATAGTCACAAACTCAGTGATACAGTTTCTTAAAGTGCCTCACACGTACTTGTGTGCATATTTGATAATGCAGCACGCATCCAACTCATTTCCATCCCTCCTTGCCTCTCATTTTGTTTCGCTCGCTCTTTTAGTTTTGTTGTTTGCCTTTCATTATTTTCTTCATTAGCGTGAACAAACATCTTTGTTAGAATTCTCTTTTGGGTTTCACTCCTTGTCAGCACATTTCCACTTCCTTGATCTGAGACAGCGGGAGAAACGGAGGGAAAGAGAGAATCAGAGAGAGAGCAAATTAATTGTATTATTTCAGCTTACAAACTAAATCCCCGGCATAAATGCAGCAGCAAGCAGCGACTGCATTTTTTATTTATTTATTTTTTTGCAGAAAGAAAGGGAGCAGGAAAATGAGCAACGAGAGAATAAGGGACCGACAAAATGAGATAGAAGTGGAAAAGATGAAGTGAAAGGGATGGAAGGGGTACGACAGTGCAGAGGTCAGGAGTGTGAGAAATGAGCGTCGGCGGTTTGGAAGAAAAAAGGTAGAAAGTGATGGAGAGCAAGAGAGGGAGGTAGACTGTTGCCCCGTTCAAGTTCAGTGGAGTGGAGTATTTAATCTAACATGATGAACGAGCTATTGGAAACATCATCCTCCGAGCTCCTCCTTCAACTCCTTTACACCATCCCTCATGGAGCCAAAGTCCTGTGATGAAGCTGTGTTTAAGGTCGTTTAAACACAACGGTGAAGAAAGTCAGACCATGCACAAAGTGTGTCACACACACACACACACACACACCTGAGTTTGCTATTTGCTGCATACTGGAGGTAACAACCTGAGCACCTTGTTCACTGCTTTTTTGTCTCTCAAAAGTGTTTTTTTCAGATGTGGTAAATGTACGCACATTCTCAAGTACTAGTACAGATACTTGTGCGAAGAAAACTGTAACATTAGTAGATCTATGTCTTTACTGAGTTAAGATTGTGAAAGAATTTGCTCAAAAATGTACTCAAACGACACAAAAATCTGCCAAGTTTAAGCTAACAAGCCGCCATCACAACAGTCTCTACAGCTACACCTTTAACAGTTAGCTGTCCTTAGAAGTGACTGATCTTCTACTTTTTCCTTTGACGCTTGTCATTTTACTTCACTTCACTTCACACAGTAGGTTTACTGACCACAAGAGGACTTTTCGACAGATGTGTGTTTACAAAATTTGAATGTTTAGACTTGTTGCCCCTCCCCCCCTCCGTTTTGACGCACAAATTACCTGCTCTTGCTGCACTACAAAATCCTGTAAGCAAGGTAGTTATTGTCTTATTCTTCGACGTTGCAATCATTCGATGAGTTAGGGAGGTGGCACACAATCCAACAAATTACAAATAGGTGATCTTTACCTACTGTTATCTTTACGTACAGTCTTACTGTAAATCAGTCAGCCTGTGTCTGCCTAGCATTCTTTTTTGAGCGCCAATGTCTTTTTTCAACTGCTTCAAATGAGAAGACAGCGATTGCAGCAGCAGCAGCATTAAACCATCTGGACAGCAAGAGCTGTGTTCAGCGGTATGTGTTTTGTGTGGTTGCTTTCAGTGCGTCTAGTTGAAAATCTTTGAACTTTTCAGGAAGGTGCTCAAAATATAATTTACAGTATTCCCTGTACTTTTGCCTCCTACAGATTTTGTACTAATTTTCTAACATTCTTGTAGAGTACCTGTGTCTGTATTTTATTTTTTCACTCTGTCGCTGAGGGATTATTGAATCATCGGATGAACACACTTCTTGTTGTCATCTTGTTTGTAATGAAGCCTCCTAGCGTCTTCGAACCCGGCTTTGCCATCGGGTTTCTTGCCTGCATCAAAATCCTCATCAGATGTGTTTGTGTGGTTTAACTTTCTACTTAGCAAAAGTTCCACATAGGCTTCGCTTGTGTGAAGGTACTCTCAGTATACAATAACAGTGTGACCAAGGATTTGATTAATCTCTACTTCAATTAAATCTCATTCGCTGCTCACAACATTGTTACAATTAACAACAGAAAAAAAACTTCAAGGCCATTTTGCAGAGTCTGTGACACAAGAGTGAGTCTTTAAGGCCCTCAGCTTGTGATTAGATGTGTTTCTGTTCAGAGTGATTGTTGAAAGAACATGTGGATTTGAATTACTAGTGCTATACTGCTGTATTTGACAAGTGCCCTTAAGTCATTGCTTTGACAATGTCTTCGTAGTTTTTCTGCTTTCTGGGGCAAACCAACTAGTCCAAAACAAAACACATGCACATTAAAGTTGATATGGTGAATGTGTTAGCGAAAAGCTGCTTATTTGCAAAGCCATCAGACACAGAAGAACATTAGCATTAGTGGTGGTATTTCTGTTCATTGTAGATTTACACTTCATTTACCTTTCTGTGGGTTTCTGACAACTCCTGTATAAAATGTGTGGTTCATGTGCTGCTTAATAGTCCACTGTGTTTATCAGTTAGCAGCTAAATTTGTTAAGGGACTGTATCGTAGCCTTCTGGCTAAAACGGCAACCTGGTTGCCGCAGAAAAGTATGCTAATTGGAGTTTTAACAGCGATGTTTTTGGGCTCAAACAACTCTGCAAGAATAGAGTTTTATAAGAAGTATGTTAATGTTTCTTTGTTCTTGTATGCAGCGGCAGCGTTTTAAGGTTTCATCCTTTCCTCTTCATGCTAACATGCTAACCTTGACAAAAGCAATAGCAATAGCAAACATGCAAATTTTAAGCAATTTGACGATGTTGCAATCCAGCTTTATTTATTTATTATGATTGCGTGCTAAAATTAGTTAATCATCATGGCAGAGGGGCGTCCCATTCACACCTCAGAATTTGCAGCTTGGAATGGCGTCACACCTGTGTTGACCACCTTCCTGTTTCTAGTTTGCAACAAGTCAAGATTAAAGCATCAAGGAGTACCTTTTGTTTTGTTAACTAATACCAGGCGATAAAAAGCCACTGCTTCATAGTTTGCACACGAAAACATAAAAATACTTATGAATCAAAAATATTTCTATTACTTTAATTACTCAGAAAGATCATTAAGTTGATCGTGAATGTTAGTTTCAGCTTAAACTTTTTTTTGATGCAAGTAGCGGCCATGTTGGATTTCTAAATTGGGCTACTGGAGGTTCTCTGAGTCCAAGTGGGAATTTCGCCTTCAGTGGGGCCTTCCTCTTGACCTATTAAACCGGCCTCTCAGAATTTCCGCCTTCCAAGTTAAAATGGCACACACCATTGATCCATTATCTGAATGTAATTTCAAATGAGAGAGTTACTCGGTGTTGGTGTTTGGGGGAAAAGTCATAAATTCCACATGTTCGAAAGGGTTTAGCTTCTGTTGATCATGAAGCTCTTACGATGTTTTATATCAATCAGTGTGTAGCTGGAAATACATGTCGGTGTGGACAAAAAATGTGACCGATACAGTCCATTCTCCTTAAATCAGACCAACGAAAAAAAACTTTCATGTCATTACATTCATTATTTATTTGTTTTCTTCTGCTTCTTTTTACCCCCCTAAAATGGTCACTACCTTTCGCTGACATCACACATCCAGATCTTTTGTCTCCATTGAGTGTGTGCTCTTTAAACCTCTCATACCTCCAGGTGTTGCTCTTCTTCGTCTTCTTTTATCCTGCATACTTTGAGAGTATGTTAAGCTGCTGAATGGACGAGGAATTGGAAGTAGAGGTAAAGGCCACTTTTTTACTCATCTAGCTTCTTTGTGTCAGCGCTGCGGAGTGACTGACTCATACAATAAGAGGTTGGAGAGCTTTGAATAAAATTATAATTGGATGCATGGCTTGAATATTCAGAGTGGGTTACAGGGTGACGGTTATTCATTTTAAGGTGTGAGAGAAAATCCATTTTCGTTCTCACACTGGTGTGTTTTTCTCGATTTAACTCCGTTTTTTTGGTCTCTTTGAATTGAAAAAAGCTCTTTGATAATGTGTGGACTTCAAGTACAGAAAATCACATATTCGTACTCCTTTTTCGCCCTGGGACATTTCCCCCTCTCCCCTTTAAATAAGCACCATTATTGCCACCTACCCCTCGGCTGTTGTAATTGGGTGAGTTATTTTTACCTCTAAATACCTCTCCCCATCTCTCCTCCACCCCCATCCTTGGTGAATTAATTGGAGAGGGCAGGAGGCCACAGCACATATTGGCTAGGTAACGAGAGGCGAGGGCCGGACTCCCGTTAACACAGAGAGCTCTAATTGGCTGCCTGAGAGGGATGAGGGTCATTAGGTATAGGTGAATGCTTTGCCCTCTCAGTGTGAGAGAGCCCGACGGGGAAAATCTCATGGATGTATGGGCACATACAGGACAGATGCCATCTCCTCTGTTTATGTACATTTAGTCTATACGTTTACAATTGCATTTATTTAATCAATCAATCAATCCTTTACCAGCGTCAACAGGCAACACAAATCACCTAGCTTCCCTTTGCAAAAGAGTCCATACAGTTTTTTTCGCAAATCTTAACAAACAGTAATCCACCATGAGCAAGCTTTTGGAAGGAGTTTATCTTAACGGGCAGAAACCCCAAGCTGGAAGCGCCCATTGGTGGATAGCCAATAGTTTAGCTATTATTACCAATCACAACCGGAATTTAGACAAAGAAAATCAACTTCCTGACTCAGAAATGGAGGAGCTTGTGAATTACGAGAAGGTTAGAAAGCACGAACAAATCAATCCCAACCAAACAACTCAAAGACAAAGCCAACACGTAGAGGAGCTCCAGACCTTATTAGTGTGATTAACGGAGATGCAACATTGATGAGCAGGCCAGCTGTAAGGAAAAAACAACTATCACTGTAGAGAGACAAATAGACTGAGACAGACCCTAGTTGATCTTAATTCTTGGTTTAAACTCCTTGCAATCTCACGAGTCTTAAAAAAACTTTTGAACTCACTTAATTTAAGAAGATTAAAGGGGCCATAACTGTACATCGTTATAATTGATAGGCTAGAAAGTTGGGCTCATGCTGCTTCACATCAAAACTTTTAGCTCAATTAGGACCTGGCCGTACGATGGATTTCACTTGTCTCACTCTACCGCTCTCTCGCCTTTTCTATATCTTCCTCTGTCTGTCTCTGCTGTCGTCCTCTCCTGAGCTCAGATGGTCTTAATTACTCAAAAAGGCTTCACAGAATCTGAGTTCCAGACGCTGTAACCTGCCGTTAGGTTTCGGATCCACTCTCTTGACTTGATAGTAAGAGCAGTACTGCTGGGAAAAGGAGAGTAATTGCTTGAATCTTCTCACCACAGTCCTCTAAATTAGTTTGAAGTAGTCTAATTGGGGCTAATGATGGTTAAAATGAAGATTTTGACGACATTAGCCCCAATTGAACCGACCAGCACAGTATTGAAAGATCAGGTTGGAAATCCTGCAGCATTCTAATGTTTATTTGACTTCCTCCATGTGTTTCAATCTGCAAAATTTGGCTGCACTGACGAGTTTGTAGCTAATTAGATGAAGAATTCTGCAAGACTCGAACATACACATCTTTGCTCTGCTGGGCCATGTATTCCCAAAAAGCGCCTAATCAACAAAGATGGTGTCGATTCATTTTCTTCTCTTTGTTTGGAGTAATTAGTGCAAATTGTTTTGCTGGTGAAGAACAGTTCCCTCTGAAAAAAAACCCCGAAAGCACACATGCTTTATAGCTGGCACAGCATGGCAGCGTTTAGCGTGCCTTGTTTTTTTGGGGGGAATTCGCTGTTGAGTATTGGCGCCGGTCCCGCTTTGTTCCTGCTCTTTCTACGCTCACACACTTACTTTTCTTTCTGTAAACTGCTCAGCTGACCCCCTCGCCCGTCTCACCCACTCTCACAGAGCATTACTAAGACCTTTTTTTCTCCGCGTATGCTTCTCCCTCCTTCCCCTTCCTTTGTGTTCCTTTCTCTCCCCCATCTTTTGACTCACACTTTTGGCTCAGCGATGGAGAAAAAAAAAAGAGTGTATTTTTCTGGATTGTGATATCGTGTTTTCTTGTTTCCGTTGTGCCTATTCAAGTGTGGGTGTAGGTACACTTCCTTTGTCTTGCTGTCTGTTTTTTTTTTTTGTCTGGCACCGGTGGAGCTCAAGGCTATGGAAAACGGTCTAAACAGCAGTGAGTGTTGAGGGTGAAGCGAGGGGTGCGATGTGATGCAGAGTTATAGAGGAGCTTATGAAAATGGTGCCTCTGCTCTAACCCCTATTTCTGAAATGGGCCTCAGAAAACATCGAAGCTGAAAGCTTGGGGTTGGCTCTGATTCCCCAGATGGGCCTTCCGCAAAGCTTTGCTGTTTTCACACAGGTGTACCCACACAACAGCACACACTTTATCCTCTCTTCCTTTTACAAAATACAAAGAAGAAAAAAAACACTCTCACACATCTTACACTGACTTGGTTTGTGCGTCATTTGTGAGAAGGACAAAACCCAATGAATGTTTGCTGCATTATTGGCCTGTCACAAAGTATTTTCAGCAGCCTTTTCACATTTATCCCAGGCACAAAAATGAAACACCGTCAACAGGAAGCAGTGAAGCCGAGAGAGAGAGAGAGAGAGAGAGAGAGAGAGAGAGAGAGAGAGAGAGAGAGAGAGAGAGTGGCGCCGCAGTGTTTGTTAGTTTTCATTACACCAGATGACATTCAAGTCCCTATGTGAAAAAAACAGTTTGGACTTTAATGAGGTGACCTGTTGATCCCACCTTATTAGGGACGGACTCTAATTTTGCCAAACGGGCCTTGAGCTGGTGTCTAGAGAAGGACCATGACACTCACAAGGAGATGAGTTTCTCATGTTGGAGGATTTGAATAGTTTATTAACATTTTTTAACATATTTTGAGGCTGATAGAACTTTAGGAACACTTCCTCAAGACCCTGCTGGAGACTGTAGGTGTTCCTTGGTCAGTTTGATAAAGTAACCTCAGTTTTGGGTTTGTTCCTGGGTCTCCTTCCACTTTCCTTAATACTATAAAAGTGAAAACCTCTCCTTTGGGTTACAACCCTGAGACTATCTATTTTTCTACACAGTCAATGCTTGATTACCTCCACAGGGCGTTGGTAATGATGCTAACTGAAAATGCATTTTTTAAGGAAAATGTCTGACAGTTTTGGAACAATTCTTACTTGCTTTTGTATCTATGATTGTAATGAGAATGCGGTTGGTCCGCTAAGTGAGAAAGTTGAGCTGACAGCCGTTCAGCTTAACAGAATGGAAACTGGGAAATAGCTTGACTGGTGCTGGGAGAACAGGTCAGTGGGTAGAGTTAGAAACAAGGCTGAATAGCCGGTGAATTGCAGGAATCTTGGGTTGCTGCTTAGAGGGCTATACACCCCCCAAATAGGCCGTAGCGTCTTCACGGATGTGTGATTTTGCAATTTCATGTTTTGTAAAAACAGAGAGCAAGACCTAAAACAACTTATCCCTTTTTATTTCTCTTTCATTTATCGAAGTAAACAATTTTCATAATAAAACAATTTGACTTCAGCTGGTTTCATACAGGTCAATTTTGTTAGCTATCAACAACAAGCTAGCTAGCTTACCTCCTGTTTCCTATCATTATC
Source organism: Symphodus melops (assembly GCF_947650265.1). Lineage (NCBI taxonomy): Eukaryota > Metazoa > Chordata > Actinopteri > Labriformes > Labridae > Symphodus > Symphodus melops. Next base: position 10,928,970 of record NC_136710.1, read on the forward strand.
ATAGCACAGTAGTAATGACTGTGGCTATTGTGAGTGAAATGGCTCCAAAATCAGTTTCAACAGTGTAAAAGGTTATACTTAATGAATAATTAAAAGAAACAATAACATTATCAGCTTATGACTAAAACCTCAACCTGATTAGTTTATTTTAGGAAGACGGTAAACTGTTTGAAATGTTATTATTGGCTACTATGGAGATGAGCTAAAACATGTAACATTTATACTCAATAAATAAGACGGACTGTTTGTCAAACAGTGTATCCTAGCTAGCTGTTTGCTAGGCTATGCTAGGCTATAAGTCTTGTGGATGTTCGTCTATTCCATACACAGGTCTGCAGATGCAGTACAGCGGTATCAAGCTTCTCATCAAACTCTGTTGATGATTTTGAGGAGGACTTCGACTCCCTCGACATCATCTTTTGATATTGTATTATTGATTGAGAGCCCCCTGGTGGCAGAATATTTACACATCAACAAATTACAATGTACATATAATAAAAACGGGAACAAAGGAGTATAACAACCTCTTATGTTCATTCATTTTTTTCACACCTGTCTGTTTGTGCTTTTCAGGACTATAAAGCAGGCCTTGCTATTGCTGAGGTGGAACTGACTGCTGCCAATATTAGAGAAGTTGACCGCAGGGGCTTTGAAATCAACACACCCTTCAAAAGCTTTTGGTGAGTCCAGACTGTTATTTGTATCCGTATGTGCACTTCAGCCAATATGCTTACCTTAATTTGAGTTTTACTTTTTCAGTGTCTGTTAATGGGTCTGTGTGTAAAGAAAAAAGGCTGTTTGATTTTCGAGGCTCTTACCTCTCTAAGTCAACATTTCTCTGCATTTTTCATTATCCAAAAAAGGAGAATATTAATGTGTAGGAATCTCTCCTTGAGTACACTCCCCTTAGAATGATGTATTCAACAGGTCGACGCTCACTTCATTACATCGTCAATGCTGCAGGATCTCGTCTTTATTTAAACTTCTTCTTTAAGTAAATCTCACTGCATTTCAGCTCATTTCTAGCACGTAGTCAAAGAGATACCCTTCGCATTCATTAAGCCTCTTGTACTTTTATCTCAGTAATCATATCACGTGTAGCATCAATATTCAGGGCTGAAAGCGAGGGCTAGAGTTTTGGTTAATCTGCTCTTCTTCATGTAAGGTATTGAGATTCTCATATTGGAGAGGTAAGTGAACGAATATTAAACTGCTCTTTTTTAATCATTTTTTGAACCGTCAATGATAGATAGATAGATAGAGAGATAGAGAGATAGATAGATACTTTATTGATCCCGAGGGAAATTCAAGTTTTTTTGTTTTTTTCCTACTAATGTGTGATTCGTAGGAATGTGCGATTCCTATGAAGTTGGAGGAATCATTCAGATGAGTATTTTCCAAGAAAACTTGAGAGTGCCGAAACACTACATACATGTCCATGAACTACGTCATAAAACAAACTTACTACATGATCAGACATTAAGGAAACCTGTCGTGTAAGCCAGGAGGCCTACGTCCACTTAAGTTTCGATTCCGGTGCGGAACTGAGACGGTTATAAGGCTCGCCGACGCGACTGTTTGGACGCCCCTTGGTTAGCCACGCAAACAGCAAACCAACAGGTGTGTTGCCGTGATGGAAGCGGTCAAGTGAACTGGTTCAGATAAAACTGACTCTACCGACCCAAAAAAACGTTTAATAAGCTCCAAAACCAGAAACGCTTGAAAAATGGAGAATGGAGGTTATGACGCGGAAAGGTTTGAAGACAGATGCAGGGCTGGCTGAACAATTAAGCTTCCATGTCTACGCCATGGCAACTTGTGTACACATCAAGCTTTCTGTTGGAGAGTCGCGAGGAGAGACAGCTCTCTCCAGCTTTTAAATTTGGAATGCAGTACCCATTTTAAACACTAGGTGTCAGATTTACATATTCCTCCTTTAAACATTCATAAAAACAGCTTTAGAGATTGATTTATGATTGGTACAAGTATTTAAATGTTGATTATTTTTGCAGAAATGTCTGTGGCCTTCAGAAAAGCCATCTGGTTTTACTTTAAAGCGAAACAAACCGTTACCTTAACAGGCGACGTCTCTCAGAGAGGGGTTCAAACCTCTTTGCTCCTGTGGATTAATGGCATAGTCGGTCCATTGGCAGGTTTGACTGAGGGCTTTACCTAAACCCTTACTCATGGTCCTGGTTTTAAATCTGTGGAAAAAAAAGAACAAAATAATTCACTTTGAACTTGAACATGTTTGTTTTTGAACCTTGCTGGCTGCTCTTTCCTGGGGCGAGACACTTAACCCTGAATTGCTCCCGTTGCTTCGTCTGCACATAAAGTTAGATATATCATTAGTTACTTCTGATGGACACTTTACATAGCAACTGTTACGTTTTTATTCACTTCACTCACCTTCTTTATTGCTTTTTGTTGGACGTATTTTTAGATAGTTCAACATATTTTTTCGTCCACAAATTGTTGTTCAGTCAAATCCTTTTCTCTTTTTTTCCCCTGCCCATCTACAAAACGAGACACTTCTTATGACAGCAGTGAGTCACCTCCCTGTGTTGTCCTGACTTATCGAACCACAGCACCCACCACACACACGGCAGACTCCACGGTCATACGACCGACGCACAACATGAAAACAGGCCCCTTTACAAAAGTCGCTCATCATCGATCAGATTCTTTTTTTTTTTTTTTTTTAATGAAACCTCCGGTATCATGCAGGTATCTCCGCCTCTGGAGGGGCACAAAGCATTATCAGGTGACTCCTCTCCCTCGGGGCGTACAATCAATGAGCCCGCTGCTTGTTTGTGCTGTAATGGCCCATTTAGAATACACCCGTCACAGCTGCCTGGACAAAGCATGCCTTGTTTGTCTGTTTGTGTTTGCTTGTTCACTCTTTTCTCGCCTTTTTCTTTTTTTTTCCTTCTTCTCTTTTACCCGTTGCCTTCTGTAAAGACCCCCCTCCCTCCCCCCCTTTTCTCATCCCTCTACCTGTCTGATGCATGTCCGATCGATCTGTTTGTGTCAGCGCCTTTAATGGTCCCTTCGTTTTGGCAGCTTCGTTAATACGCTGGACGTAATTGCCAGTTTTTGTGAAACAAAAAGTAAAAAAAAAAAGAAAAGAAAAAAGAGGTGGAGTTAAAAGGAGCTCAGGTCTCTTGAATTGTTTTGATGAGGCGATGGCTGAGCGGGTTTTATAGTGCGAGTGTGTGCGTGTGTGTGTATGTCCAATCGATTGGTTGCCCTGGGAGCGTTCTCCTACCTGCTCAAGGTGGGGATTAGTGAGAAACTCATCTAATCACTTTAAGCTGTGGAGACTCACTTTGGCTTTTCCATTGTTTTCGCTGCCGTTAAATGGACGGAGCGATCAGCCGCTCCGTGGTAGATGCTGTAGCCGGCTTTTTATGAGTAGAGAGAATGACAATGAGGCGGAGAGGAGAGGGGGAAGTTAGCGAGGCAAAGACACCCAAGTTTAGAGGAAAGAAAAGTTTGTTCTCGCGGTCAGAAAGCAATTCTACTAAAGTCAGGCTTTAGAAAAACGACTGGATCAAGACAATATTGAAGAAAATCCTTTGTCTTCTCAGCGTTTCTCCAAAGTCTCAAGGTTACAACTGAAAAACACAAAATCTACTGTATTTAGCTTCAATTTCCAAGATGTCACTTGGGAGAGTCTCAACTCCAAATCCACAAACTATGTTGAAAAACAAGTCACTCTGTGCCGAGGGCTGAAGCTCCAGTCTAAAGTAGGTGTTAGGGACGGTATTCGAGCACTCTCATTACCTTATGAATGATTAGTCGATTACCGTCTTGTGTTTTTTTTTCAATGTTAAATAATACATAAGACAAAGGAGTCCTGAACACAACCATGTTGTCTGTGGTGTGTCGCTCATCTGTACTTCAATTATTGCTACAATGTAAAAACGGTTCAGTTAACTGAGACTAGACTAGGTGGGCCGTATAGCTTATGTTGTGCATCCAATGAACAGAGGCAATAGATTTTGTCGCTGTGGGTTTGAATGTCACCTTTTCTCCTCCCAACATTTCCGGTCTCTCATTGGCAAAAATCGACCACAAAAAAAAAATAAAAAAGATCCATAGAGAAACTAAAATTTAAAAAGGAGACAGTATAAAAAGACGATGCCTTAATGAAACTGTGTGACCGCAAAAACAAACTAAAAAATGGGAAATTGAAATTTCAGAGAAAATGTGGTTTTTGACTTTATCAACGGCACATTGATGGACACGTCCTACATTTTTTTGTCTCAGGTGCAGAGATTCTTTATTTTGGGTGAGCTTGTTAACAGCAGAAATCAAGTTGTTCATCAAAACTGAGTTATTTCTTCGGCCTATATTCTTTAAAGTCTGAATTAGCGTATATGAGCCTGTACACCCTGAGACACAAATACCTTAATTATACCTTAATAATTAGGGCACACATAGAGATGGACGATTTTAATAAACACAAGCTGGGGACAATCAGAGCAGACGGGCTCATTCAGCTGTACGTCCTGTCTTTACTCCACATGTATTAATTCAACCATGAAAGCTTCTCTTCATGACAAATCTGTGCACATAAATACACCAGAATATGTGAAATAAAGTGCATGACCCTCAAACTGTCCTGTTCAAGGACCACCAGACCAGTCCCTCAAAAACCTAATTAAATATTAAACCCAGCAAAGGTTCAAATGAAGTCCATCAAAATCCAAACACAACTGGAATAATCCAGTCGAGAGGCTCGGGTCCTCAAGGTAGGTACAGACGTGACAACAAGAGGGAAGGAAATAAAATAAAAAGACACAGAGGAAAACAGTCTGGGAAATTAAAAATGGAGGGAAACCAGACAAAGGGAGAAAGACAAGAAAAGGAACATCGGGGAAAAGAACTACAAGTAAAACAGGACACTAAAGATTTTAGGAAAAAGCGCACACGCACACACACACACACACACACACACACACACACACACACACACACACACACACACACACACACACACACACACACACACACACACACACACACACACACACACACACACACACACACACACACACACACACACACACACACACACACACACACACACACACACACACACACACACACACACACACTCTTACAGAGATTAAAGCTACAGGAGGGATGAAAACAAAATTAAACAGGAAGTTAATTCTAAACACTGAAATTAACCAAATACTAAACAGATCATGGCAATACTTATGCTAAGATAACAGCTCCAAATGGGTGGAAGACAAAATTCTAATCAAACTAAAATAAGAAGGAAACAATAAATGTTTGGGACTTTGTCGAACAAACGGCGTTCAATCAGAAAACACACGAGAGGATAGCAGACGGAGAGTTTTCTATGCGGAGCAGATCTCAGTTTTACTTTCAGCTTTGATAACTTTCCAGATAATTACATGGAAGCGGCGCTGCTTAACACAAGAGCTCCATGATTGTAGTTTGTGGTTGAGAGGGAGATGATGGAAGTCTGAATCTTGCGTTTTGACTAAGTGATTGACGTTTCCTCAACAACACACGAGATTGCTTGAAGGCTGTAATTTCAAAGCAACACGTCTCGCGAGCAGCTTCGTTAGAACGGAATTTACAATAAGGGCAAAGGCAACAGTTTTATTGTTAGCTTGTAAAACAGTGATTCAACTCCCACGCCTCCTCTTATATGTTTCTGTTAGGTCGGATCTCAGGCGTTCCTTTTATACTCTTTATTATTTAGTATTTTCCGTCTCTACCAGCTGTTGTTCTTAGAGCTGTAGTTAATTCTGCGGCCTCTTCTGAGACCAGCCTTCACTTCATATCTTCAACTCTGTGGCTTTGGGGCCTCCACGCACTCCTTCCTCCTGTCTTTTTCTTCACTCCTCTGTGGTTGTTTTTTTTTTTTTTTTTTGAAAGGCCGTGATGCCGTTCAGCATGCGATGTGAGCAGCCATCTCTTTAGACGGGCCCCTGGGCAGACACACCAGTGGGCATAGAACCGCTGAACCCAATCAACCTATCGATCTCTGCTGGGGCTTCTTGGGCGAGCCCGGCCCTGGCGTGCATCCTCTGCTACGGGCGAAAGCTTCCCCTCCCCATCGCCTCCATCTTCCGTCTTACTCTACACTGGTTGCCATGTTGCCATGGAGACCAATGGTCCCATTTCTCCTCTCTTTAGTGCTTCTTTCAGTCAAGCTAGGACCATTTTTCTCATCCTCGTTCTTACACGTACTTAAGCTCATTGCATGCGTACGACGTACACTTTTAATACTTTCAGCCGATTTCAGTTACTCAGCGCGGAGAACGAATGTACGCTCTGTCCCTGTGTGAGGTGTCTTTATAAGTGCTCGTTAGACAGTTCTCGACATGCCTCATCATTTCCCATCATTCCTGAGTGGGCGCATGAGTGTGTGGTTTCCAAAAAAAGATCTCCTCATTCTGCAGAACTAATGAGTGACACAGGGACGGGTTGACAGACAACTGAAGGACTGTCCATGAAAGATGCTTCCTTTAGAAGCTCCAAACCGTTCAGGTAGTTCTCGCATGTGTGAAGAATATTTATGTCAAATGCTGGATTTCGCTTTCTCTTCTAATTTCTTATTCCCCTTAACCAAACATCCCAGTGACCTGGCTGAGGTTATTTCAGTACTAATGATCAAGTCCATCATCACCATCAGTGATGCCTCTCATGGTCTGTCTGGGTGTACTGGCTCTGCGAGGGCCAGTCAAGTTATAAGACACCAAGTTAAAATCAATCCGGTGTTGCAGGCACTTTTAATAGCTGAGATTGCTGTTTAAAATAACCTGATTTATAGAATGACATTTTAAAGAACTTTTTTTTTTTATTCTGTAGAATCTGATTTCCTTGGTCAAATATGACCCGAGAAAAGTGTATTTTCTTGAAATCGTATTCCTTCTTCTTTTTTTTTTTTCTTGGCCTTTTTACTCGAAAAAGCAAAGAAACAAAACGCCGAACTGTGCTCAAACAGGCCATTTGGAGTTTTCCCCTTTGTGACATCACAAAGGGTAATAACCCCTCCCCTAGGTGATTGACACCCCTACAGCAAGGTGTTGGTTCTGCCCTCTATTGTTGGACTGCATGGTACGACAAAGGTCAGCCAAGAGAGCAGGTGCACAGCTCTGTCCACAGGGGGCGCCAGAATCAACACAAACCATAAGTTTCTCACAAGAGCTTTAAAAATATTATACGCTACATATATTAGAATGCGGGGGGGGGTCGGTTGAACTTTTTAGATCTTTTTTTGTCTCCAATATCTCAACAGTCCTAATATAGAAACAATATCCTGCTTTTAAGTCGTGATAGATTTCAGTGGTGCAGGTGAGACGGATAGATTTACCTGCCCTGTCACCCCCTGTTCCTGCTCCCCAATCAATATCACAGAATCCATTGTAATCACACATAGGCATACACACTGAGCAACCCCCCCCCCCCCTAAATGCTCCAAATACTGCAACCCTTCTTGAATTTCCCTCGGGATCAATAAAGTATCTATCTATCTATCTATCTATCTATCTATCTATCTATCTATCTATCTATCTATCTATCTATCTATCTATCTATCTATCTATCTATCTATCTATCTATCTATCTACCCCCCTCCTAACACTGCCAGGCTATACTGTGCTGTTTAATTGCTCTCTCAAATCAAATCAATAACAGTGAGCCATGGTGTTGGGGTGGGGGGCAAAAAATCGATTGTTGCAGCTTCACGGCAGAGTCCGAACGGGAAAAGGAGGAGTGGATTGAAACAGTCCAGGAATCGATCGCCGAGACGCTCTCCGACTATGAAGTGGCAGAGAAGATCTGGTTCAACGAGGCCAATAGGAGCTGCGCCGACTGCCGCGCCCCCCAGCCAGAGTGGGCTTCCGTCAATCTGGGCGTGGTCATCTGTAAGAAGTGTGCAGGTAAAGGATCTTACACACCATCTTTGTGATCCACAAACACATACAAGAGCTGAACCCTAAAATAGTTTGGTGCAAAAATTCTGTTTTGTTTGTTTGGATTTTCAAATTAGTTTGGATTGAAATCGGAGTTCATTATTTCAGCTGTGCCAGTTTAAAAATATGCTGATCAAGCACATTTTTGTAGGTTTTTTTTTTTTCCAGCAGACTTCCCTGATAATGTCACAATCGTAAATCAAATCATTTGATGAAAAAAGGAAAAGAAATGTCCCCGAAATGATGCGGAGTTTTTGAATTTTTCAGAAATCTTTGAATCTTAATTTAGTAGCTTCTAGTTTTCTTTTGTATTTTAAAAAGAGAATTATTTAAGAAGAAGAGAACAGTTCGGGTCTGATTTATTCACGACTGTCAGACATGCTGGAACCAAAAGTCAAAACAGCCGGGAAGCATTAGGACAGATCCACAGCATTTTCTTTCCCAAATGAATCCATCGTTTTCTTGCTTTCTTCATCAAGCCCTTTTTTTTTTACTTTTCTGCATTTAAAGGGGTAGTTACAAAAAACAAAAGAACCAAAAAGTGATATATTGCTGCAAACAAACAATGATGAATCAACTCCAAAAGCTGCTAAAATACAGTATGACAAGCTTGTCAGGACTCAATCGTGCATCCTCGCTGTGTGGTCTTGGAGTTTGTGCTTGTGAGCGTGCACCTTCACCCTGAGGCTCTCCTGGAGAAACTTCTCAGGTGATAAGCCCCTTATGGGAGCTGGCATCTGGCCTCTGGACGCTCTAATCTATTTGGCAATGCTGGACGGCTCAGATGAAATGACAACAAAGATTAAGCTGAAGGCGAGAAGTTGGGGGATCCCAAACTGCTTCTTGACCCTCTAAACATGATTAGAGAGGGGCAGCGGCCATGCTTGATCTTCAGAGAGATCTCTACGGTGTGGGTTTTTTTTCTTTTCTTCCTTTCCCCTTTCTCCCTCTAGATCTTCTCCAGGCCTGCGATTTCTCCCAGAGTCCTAATTTTTAATGCGATCCTTCCCCTCACCTCGGCGAAGCCCGTGTAATTGGAGCGCATCAGATATCCAACTTCCCTTTTTCAAACAGCCTTAAATGATTTCATTTGCAGGGCTGTTTAATATTACATTCTGTCGACATGTCGGGGAAAAAGAGGGTGAATATCTTGCAACGAGGAAGCTGTCCTCACCCTGTGCTTTTCCTTAAATGAGGTGGTGGTCCGTTTGGAATACCAATGGCTGCTCGCGCTTTTAATTAGCGCTCTCATGTCATGGACAATAAAGAGAAATGCTGAACAAGAGGAAGAGGGAAGAAGTAATGAGAAGGCTAATGGTGAAAATGATCCCACATTGGCTTTTCCTCTTTTCGTGCCAAGACCGAATGAATTTTAATAGTCTGTAGCTTCCCTCTTTGATGTGAAGCTATAGGCTATTAATCTTTTTTTTTTTCTTTGTTTCCATTGAGATGGAGGACTCTAAGGCTCTGCTTTTTATCCATTTTATGAAAATACACGCAATTAATGAAACAGGTCAATCTTTGTAAAACACACTCGTTTTAAAAATTCCAGCACACGTGTTGTCAACGTGTTTTAAATAACTTCCAGAAAGTCAGAATGACATTCTTATGTGTGTCAATTCTCTACAGTTATTGGAAACAATGGAGATAGAGATTTATTTGCTTTCTGAAATTTGTATTTCAATGAAAAAAAAACTACACCAGGTGACTGCAAAGACAAATAGAATAAAAAAAGAAGCAAAGTTCTTCACAGAACATCACTGCACAATACTTATCAGTAAATGTTCTAATCGGTATCTCATCTGTAAAATTAAACAAAACATAAACATATTTTACCTCCATTAAGTTGATCTTACCAACGTGTTCTTACATTGCCTCGTTACACAGCCATCAGCCGTACAGCAACATCAGCTTTCTACTCGAGAGAAGTTTCTGACCACAAAGTCGATGCAAAAAAAAAAAAAAAGATTTCTTATTTGTGCTTTGGTCTGTCTGTTTGAATGATTTGAATGTTTAGCAGGTAATTGCTCTGCCATTTACTAGCTAGCTGCGAAATGTCTTTAGCCTTATACTGTATGTTCAGAGCAGGTGATGAACAATGCCGTTTTACTAATGAAAATAGCTTCCATCGTAAAACCCAAGGCAACACTAATTTTGATTCACTTTTGTTCCATCTTTTGTTCCATCTCTTTGCCCCCCCCAACTGTGCAACTCAGCCAACAGGAGGAAATGAAATTACTCCCCTGATTTGGAGGCCCATCTTTACCCACATAATTGGAATTAACTCCACTCAACAAGGACTGCAACTTGTAGGCTTGTCTGCTGGCAACAGTTTCCATAGCAACAACAACAAAAAAAAGCAGCACTTATTACTTTGCTTTGTTTCCTTCTTACCCGTCATTGAGGGGAAAATGGCACAAAAGTACGCGGGGGTAGGGAAAGGTCTTCGTAAACTGTCGCTGGAAAAGTTTTTAATTGGGTCTGAAATCTTTGTTGGGCAGGGCAGTTGCTATCTGAAAGCTGCTGTGATGGGAATACCCTTTTGCGTGTTGTTTTGGTTCCATCGGAGATATGAAGACATTTACAACAGACCATTATGTGGGGGGATCTCAACATGCACCCAGTGGCACATGCACAGGCATACTTCTTTCAGCTTCATTACCTTTACACAAGTGAAAATGGTCCTGTGGTGTTGGTACGGCTCAGCTGATGAAGCATGGTGGTAAAAATGCAGCAGGCGCCAAGAGTAAAATATTTTCACTGCTTCACAGGCGTGAGAGGCAGCATTGCTACTTGGCCTGCATTTGTTGAGCTGAACTAGAAAAGTCTCAAGACAGAGATGAATCTATTATTATTTTTATGTGCTGTAACTGCTTTTTACTTTCTTCATTGATTGTGTTGAAACGTGCTATATAAATGCAATTCTTACTATGCCTGTTTTCTGTTTGTCTGAAAATGGAAATGCCAGATTTGAACACAAGTCTGTCCACGTTGAAACATCTTTACTTGACAATTTCCACGAATATTTATTATCACCTTTCAGAAGAAGAAACTCCGCCCTCTTTTTACATTTGCAGTGACAGAGTGTAGATCGGACCAGTATAATAAAGAACACTTTGTTGGCGAGTCTAAATCAGAAATCCTGCAGTTAAAAATGTCAGCAAGATAGAACTAACAAACTTAGTTACTCCGAATCATAAATTGATGTTTTAAATAGTTACTTCAGGAAAAGACCTTCAATTGTCCAATCTTAGTTCAATTAAAAGGGACCTTTGGAATACACTTTGGACATATTCCCATCTGAGTCCATATTTTTTTCTTGGCCAGCTCACCCTTGTGAAAGAGATCTTAATTGGTTAATATCATGGTTAAATAAAAGCTAAATAAACAAAAATAATGGTATTCCACAGGGTACAATACTTGGTCCCTTTTTTTTTTTTCCATTTCATTTCATGTAAAACACAAAAACATTTGCAAGCCTGAAAATTAAGCATTACTGAATATGTTCCTAGCGTGCAATAATTCTGTATTTTGTATTATTTTATTATAAGAAGAGCACACAAACAGGTTTAACAGCTTTTGGTGCTGAACAAACAACATTAAACATGTACAGTAAGCCAGAAGTTAAAAGAGGCAATAGTGCAACAGCATGTCTTTGTGAAAGTCTTGATGAGAATGATATGGGTTCAGAACTGTTGTAGCAAGACTGCTGGGATTGGCCTTTGTCCTTAATGTGTTCAGCATTTGATGTCATCAAGTCTGACTGCAATGAGATATGGCCGAGAATATCAAATTCAAATGTGTTCTGGGAGCAATTAGACCAGGCAGTTAATGCCTCTTGGTGTCAGGTTTAAAAGTCACTACAAATCAGGAAGTTTGCAAAGAGCTTTAACAAAAGAACACAAGGCAAAGTGTATTAGATGCTGACAGAACTTCAACTTGCAAAGTCACTAAATATGAAATATTTGATGTTCATTTGGATAAATCCACTTCTTTCTCAAAGAGTCCAGTGTTACTGCTTAACCCAATGATAAAATAGGGCAGTTAGGTAGGTACAATGATCATTGTTACGAGGTATCAAAAATCCTTTCCCAGTTACTTTCACTGTTAAATGTCTTGGTTGTTTTGAAAATTCATTGATTTCTGGTGTCTGAAGATCTGTGTCAAAGTGGCTGTCATGCCTCCACATGGCTCCAGATATTAATTTACAACCGCTCTACTTGAGCATAGATGACACTAATGAGATCTGGCCAAATTTAAATCTAAAATTATCCGCCTTTACATGCAGAACAATGATTATCATTCACATATGAAGCCAGTTTTCTACTAGATGTATTATGCATGTATGCTCTGTCTTTGGCCATAAGCAACCCCGCAAGCCTCTCGTTCACCCAAATAAACAAGCCGACCCACAAACACAATGAATTACTCATGATTCATTAGCAATTAATGGATCTCGTTCTTTGCTTTCATTTCCAATTAGGAGTACTGAAGGGACTAAGTATGTCTGTTGTGAGTGAGAGAACGAGCTTCCAGTCACGCTCCGTTTCTCCATCTTGTAACTGCCTGTTTATTGTTTACTTCATTGCTTGTTTGTGGGCGTTTGTTTGCATACTTCATCTGCATATATGTACGTGTTAGTTGTTGTTTTTCCAATCAGCTTTTTTTGAATAAAAACATAACCACACTTAAATTTTGTATGTAAGTTATTTGAAATGGTTTACAACCCCAAAAGTATTATGCATTTTATCAATACACTCACTTCTTGTTTTCTTGTGTACCAGGCCAGCACCGCTCTCTCGGCACAAATATCTCGAAAGTGCGAAGCTTGAAGTTGGACAGCAGTATCTGGAGCAATGCGCTGGTAGAGGTACGCACTGTTTCCTGAGTAAGAATATAAAAAAGGTTCGCATTACACAAGAAACGTCAATGCTGTCTCTAAAGGGACTTTAAAGGGACAGGACTCCTTTTATACTGTAATGGACATTTGAACTGTTTTTCTACTTGCTTTCTTGTCATTGTCTTACCATCAGCTTCTGTCTTTGAGACACATGTTTATAAAACAAAGATTTGAAAGTGATTTTCAAAGATATGTTTTTAATTTAAGGACTGAGTATGCAAGACATGTAAAATATACTCTTTGAACTATTGCTTAATCTATTTAAAATAACTGCTTTATACAAACTAATTGTGGTGGTGGCTCTTTAAAAGCTGTGAACCTGCATATAACGTTAAAGAAAATATGAACACATTTATGAATACAATTCAAAGACAAATGTTAAACATGTAAGTTAGTCCATTGAGTGAATTCATTACACACGTTAGTTAAAATATACTCTTCATAGATTCATAGCTTACATAATACACCTTCCTCTAATAACGGATTTAACTGCGATTCCAAAGGCAATCTATTTGTGCAGCTCTTACATTCCAACCAAACTCTGAAAGTGACTCACCTGTGTTTTTCTGTTCTCCGTCTTCTTAAACCCTTCAGCTCTTTCTGGAGGTGGGAAACAAGCATGCTAACACTTTCTGGGCTGCTAACCTTCCACTGGAGGAGGGGCTTTTCAGTGGGGCCTCAACAGAGCAACGTGCCACGTTCATTCGCAGGAAGTACAGGGAGAGAAAGTACCGGAAGGTCCTGGAGGGATTTGATGACCTGGAGCAGCTTAACCAGGTAAAACTTCTATAAAGAGCAGAAAGTGGAACATATGAAAAACGGTTTTATTCATAACTGTGGTTTGAGATATTCATCTAAGTAGCCTATGCTGCTCACACATTTTGTTTTTTGAACATGTATGATATCTTTTGCAAATATTTTGCTAACATTAAAGAGTACACATTACCCCCTTTTCATCCTTTCAGACAGTCCCCTGTGGTCTAAATGAAACATCTGTGCTGTGCTTTGGTCAAACTATAACATGACTCAAGCACCTGAGGAGGTTTTGTGAACCTGTAGAAACCAGCTCCCTCAGAATGCTCAGTTTTGGTGTGTGTCTCTTTAAATGCCCCCCCCCCCACTCCTTCGCTAGGGAGAATAAAAACTGTGAACCTGCGCAAAAGTTGTGCTCATGGCCGGGGGTTACATCCAGGTTTTTTTTTTTACCAGAATCCCGCTGTGACATCACAAGCTGAGCAAATTTGAAACAAACAATGCGTCTCTGTGTTGTAAGACTTATGCAGACCACAAACAAAAGGACTTCATGGGTTTAATTCACATATTGTAGGTTGGTAGACACTCAGGTTACCCTAATATATCTTCCAAAAGTGGATTTTTCACACTATGTCCCCGTTTCATGTTTGAAAATAGCCTTCAAGCTAATGTTTCAATTTGTAGTAGTTCATTTAACATAATCATCTTTGAATATGTTCACATACTATGCTCGCTTATACATTCATTCTTCCTTACGTTGGTGTTTCTTAAGCAGTAGGCCATTGGGTTTTGTATTAAAGATATTTTTCCAAAATTATCAATTTTTGCTAGCAAAAAAAATCACGTCAGTGTTAGCTAACATGAGTGTGATTGCAACAAATGACGAGCACATCTAACATCTTCAAAGTGTCTGGTGGTTTTGGCCTGTGACACTAAGTTACACATCAAGAACTGGATCCTTTTTAGACCTTCAATGGGCTTGTTCCTTCTGTAATTGCTAAACCATCTTCCTGCTAAGGTTATCGCACAATGTTAGAGAAGTTCACAAGACTGCCAGTGATAAGTGTTTATCCACATTACAGTTACAATTCAATCCATACTTCCAGAATGCGTGGTGCCATACTGGTGACATACTGTATTAATAAAGCCAGCTGAACCTGAAAAAAGCCTGTATATCTCTGACCTTCTGGCTGCAGATGTCAAGAAAAAATGCTAAAGGGGAATTCTTTATTGATCTGAAATGTAAGCAGGTTGGTGCTAAGGCCTTCTCTGCCAGTTTGTGGTTTCGGGTTTACTGCTCTGGCAAAAGAAATAAGTACCTTTTTCTTTTGTTGGCTTCCTTTTAAAGAGAGCATCTTTAAAGCCAAGAAAGCGAGTTTCCACCTGCGTCAGCATTTACGCAGATCAGCTGCCTCGTATTGTTTTCCTGGGGAGAAAAGAGAGGGATGGAGTTGTAGAGTGAAAGAAGGGAAGGGTGGAGGAAGGAAGGAGGGAGGGAAGGAGGAGTGGCGGTGTGGAAGAGTTATACTAGCTAGCTAAGTGGAAAAGTGGATTAGGATCCTCAACAGAAACGCTTGGGTTGGTTTTATTGCGGCTTTGCTGGCCTTTCACGCGTGTGTGTGTGTGTATGTGTGTGTGTGTTTGGGGGGCAGGGGGGGGGGGAGTGTGAGGCGTGGACATGCGTGTGAACATGTGTGCTGCTCTCCTAAGGATGTGTGAATTTGCTGTTAGAGTGGGTGTTTTATTTTTTATTTTATTTTTGCAAGGGCGCAAGTGTGGCAGATATAGAGTGTGGCGAGCTAAAAGGGTTGGAGAAGTGTGTGTGTGTGTGTGTGTGTGTGTGTGTGTGTGTGTGTGTGTCTGTGTGTGTGTGAGTGAGACAGTGAGAAATAGAGAGGTAAAAGAGAAAAGTGGCTGGTTTGCTGTCTCATCTACCTTTTTCGACTTGTTCGGGATCAATGCATCATAGAATCACCACACAACTTAAAAAAAAACAAACAGCTTTTAAAAACAGTTTCTTATCACCGTATCTTAAACTAAAGCAAGAAAAATCACAAATGAAAAAAATAAATAAATATGGGTGTTTTTTTTTGTTTTTTTAACCGTAAACAAGGACACTGACTCTAATCTCATTGGACGCCTTCTTCCTCCTCTGTGTCACACTTGCTTACTGTAACACAAGTCTGAATATTAAGAAATAAAAGCTATATAAAACCTATTCCTTTGGGAACGCTCTCTGGAACAAAGACAATAATACAAGCAATTTCCTCAACGACATTCATGCGCTTTAAGAAATCACACGACGGCTTTTTAACAAGTTTTACAAGCCCAAGGGGTCACAAAACTCCCCCAACAGATGCAGTAAATTGGCCTTTAAAGTGTCAAATCATATAATGAAATAAGAATATAAAAGCTACTGATGTGGTTTAAACCTGCCTAAATCAATTACATAATCCAAACTGTGTATGCTCATTCTGGGTTTTTTTTCCCTACTTTTCCCCTCATATGCCCTCTCTCTAACCCTCCCATCTCTCTGGTTTCTCAGTCCCTTGTTCCCCATTAGAAGCGCATATCCCAGTGACCTCCACGAGTCTCCGCAGGCCACATGACCTAGAGATGGGGGGGGGGGGGGGGGGGGGGTTTCAAAGGACCTTCTTATATCATTACGCACACACACACTCACACACACACAGAAAGCCTCCAGTGGCGGCAGTAATTGCTATGACACGGAAGGTCATTTCCGGAGACGATACAGAATAAGGCCAGGTTGCTTGGGACTATTTTGCCCTAATCTGACCCCGTATTGTGTGTGTGTGTGTGTGTGTGTGTGTGTGTGTGTGTGTTTTAAGACAAAGAGATATAGGTGAATAAGCGAGTGATGTTTTCTGTTGATAAAGATGAATTGTGTGTGCATTGGAATACATTTGTTTGCTTGGTGCACATAGTTAAATATCTATATGTCAATGCTGTTAGTCTGTGTAGGCGGACTGGTCATATTGACAGGTACTTTGTTGTGTTAGTGTGTGTGTGTGTGTGTGTGTGTGTGTGTGTGTGTTTACCAAGCTGCACTTTCAGACAGACTTTGCTTGTTTGAGGCGGATCAATGCAGCTTACTGACTCGTTCCGAGTGCGATGAAAGAAAGGGGGTGGCTCGTTGAAAATTCCGCCCGTTTGCCTCCGGACTCCTCGGTTGATCCACTTTGTCGCGGGTCATCGTGCACAATGTCGCGTCAATCGACCGCACTGATGGGAAGAGACGTACGAAGCCAGACGGTATTCTTCCTCGTCTTTTATGTCTTCTCTCCGCAGGTTCACAGGTGGAGAGTTTTAACACAGCTCGTCTGCACGGCTGGATATCACACGTATACGTTTGACTTCCTGCCCCCATGAAAGGTGAAACGCATCATCCTGTATTTATAGAAGCAGAAGTTTTGTCTGAGAGGACCTCGAGGTGCTGAAGTGCTTACCTGCATGGGGGAACGCTGAAGGCAAGAGGAGCCTCAGGCAGCAGTTCCTCTTATCACCACTGGATGCCGTTACCAAAAAGCAGTCAGTCCTCGGGCTATCGACAAAAGTGAAGGAGTAAATGATGAATATATAGAAATGAAAAGTCCAAAAAGAACACCACGTTTATCATCTCTTTCATTTTTCTCCTTGGCTGTTTAAAATGATTTTATCTGTGACGCGAACATAAAGAAAGTTCAGTGAGAACTCTTCAAGATCCCTTTGACGGGCAGGTGCCTCAGCTTTTCAGTCTTTCAGATAGGACACGGTGCGCGGTAAGCTTGCTGCGTATTGGCGCAGAGCAAAAAAGTTAGGATGCACTCAAGCACTATGTAGGCCTATGTGTCCACTCTTGGGGGAAAAAAAGCCCAGACTTTTCTTCTGCGACAGAGAGGGAGACGAGCAGCAATGAAAGAAAGAGGGCCCAGGAGCTGCAGTGCTAAAACGACCGCTAGGCAGTTTGCTGCATGTTGTCACCTGACTCTCTTCTGTCGCTCTTTAGCTGACCTCGGCAAAAAAAAAAGAAAAAAGAAAAAGAAAATTCTGAACTAAAAAAGCACCGTTACTTTTGAAAGCCAGACTTAGTTAAAGGGAAATCAAACTTGTCAGCAAAGAGAGTTGACCACTTTGTCCACAGTGGGGCGCCAAATTCAAAAAGGCATCGTGACTGACTGTATTTCAAAGATGACTTTGGGCACTAATACACAATCAAACATGTTCAAACCCTATACGCTTTTATTTGTCTTTATTTTAGTTTGCATGCTTCGTCTTCGTCAAATAACAAAAAATGGCAAACCTCTGTGTATTCGTCCCATGTGTTCCCCCGTCTCAGCATGCTCTCCTCTTTGTTCAGTTCATTGCTATTCATGACTTTATCCGCACTTTCCTTTTCTCAGAAATTGTTAGTTTCATTATACTTAATATGGCCCATTTGTCCTGTTCTTATTTGCAATATTACCTTTTTTTTCTCCACAAGGATTAGAGATGTAATGATTCCCGCAGGGAGTATTAAAATTTGATCTTATTTTAACTTCTCTTTAGAGATTGGAGAGGAGAACTCAATTCTAAACTTTATATGGTTTTCTGGCGTCGCTTTATGGACTCTTTGTCCTCTATCACACACACACACACACACACACACACACACACACACACACACACACACACACACACACACACACACACACACACACACACACACACACACACACACACACACACACACACACACACACACACACACACACACACACACACACACACACACACACACACACACACACACACACACACACACAGAGCTACGCTAAGCTGCTACAGACACCATGCTACCATTTCCAGGGATTTTCACCATTGCATTGTCTGTGGTGTGACATTTTTACAGGCATTTATCCGTCTCCAGAATGCCATAGAAACCAAATGAACAGTGACTGCACTTTTCAGTATTTAATTAGTTTATCATATTGACCTAGATTCACAGACAGGTGAACCTGCATTCACAAGATTGCAACAACTTGAAGAATATAAGTGGAACAAACGCCAAAACTACAATATTACAATATTTAACTTTTTTGACAAATTCAACAAAAACGATTGAAGCTTCATCCAAAACCAACTAGACGTTCTGTAGATGAAGACCTTGAAGATCTTTCCCTTCTTCTCCGCCTCAAAAGGCTTCTTCACTAAAAATGTAAGTCTATGTGGATCATTAGCATAAATGATCATTGGCTTGCTAGGCAGATTCGGGAAAAAAAGAAATACTAGAGACGCATGGTCGAGTCCGCGTCCGCACATCAGAGAACGCTACGTGAATGGCTTATTCTGAGTCATCTTAGTCAGACACAGCCAGAACACTCAGAGAGGGCTGTCCATAACATGTAACCATGCTTGTGCTCGCACATGAACTGTACCGCACCAAAGCACATCTCTTCAACTCGAGCCAGCGCCAAGGAAGTATAACCGAACAAAGGAAATGGATTTTGGGGACTTGTGTGAATACGCCCCAGCACTCTGGTTCGTCTTTGCGACATTGGGGACGCTCAAAGGTTTTGAGAGATACTCTGAAACAGCTTGTTATAAATGGTGTCTTAGACCACCATCTCAGTTAAGGGATGCTTTTTCCCCGTCACCCCTCGTGAAATATTCTCTTAAAAATGACATCAAGATGTAATCAGAAACATCCACAGTACAGAGAAACTCTTCATGTGCTCTCTTGTTGTGTTTCACATGTGCACAGGCTCTGTGTGCAGCTGTGGTGTTGCCCGATGTGCTGAAAACCATGGAGCTGGTGTTCAGTGGGGCAGATGTTATGTGTGCCACTGGGGATCCAACCTACTCCACCCCGTATCTCCTGGCCCAACGTGCTGGACAGAGACTACAGATGGAGTTCCTGCACCAAAACAAACTCTCAGGTAATCTTTGGATGTCTCCTTTCGTTCCCGATGTATTTACAGTCAAAACATTGGGAAGTTTACAGTTTTTAATGTGCTTTAAAAGTGTTTTCCTTGATTTCACACGTTAAACTTTTGTTTTATTTCTAGTCGCTAACCAAAGCTAACAAATGTAAGCATTTTTTTTATTGCTAGCTAGCATTTAATGCTAATGCTATGAGTTGGCACTTCTATGTTTTCTGCTGACCAACATTGAAATAAGAATTTCTCAGAGCGGTCTGAATTTTGCACCTCATATCTACATAGAAACACTGAGGCTTTGGCTGCGTGTTACATCGAAGAAGTTAGTATCCTTAACATTTGCTAAGATGTCAATAAAACAGCAAGTTAGTGGTGGTATCATGATACTATGGTTAATATAAAGTTATCTTCTTAGTAGTGAAGAGGAAACAAATGTATTCAAATTTTAGATATTTATTTCACAGACAAAAGAAAACAAAATGAGCTTCGGAAGCATAACGCTAACTCGGTTAATGGGTTCAGCTGAGTTGTGCAACAAAAAGCAACTACTGTTAATTTACTTTATACATAGCAGCTAACATGACCTTAAACCCAATCCTGTGTTAGGTCGGCTGGATGATTAGCCCATTGGCTTTTTAAGCAATGCCCACTAGCCTTCTTCTGAGACTCATTAGCTAGCTTAGCCCTTACAGTAGCTAGCTTCTGCACCGGACACAAAAGTAAGAAAACGACCCATAGCTCATTTAAAGTTGTACTTCAGATTAATGGTGCGCAATATAAACAGAGTGATCGTATAAACGTGCTAATGTGTTTATTCTATCATGCTGCAGTTCATGCTCCCCTCTTCTTTTGCTAGAATTAATCCGTAAAAACAAATCCATCCCAGTTATATGCAGCTGTTTTAAAATGTTTCCAAAGCAACACACATGAGCAACAGTTACCTTATCTAAGGTTCACATCTCGAATAGCGACACAATGAACCTTTGAGGAGCTGGAGAGCCCTAAATGGTCTTCTGAAAGTCAGACAGACAATCAGTGATGAGAGATTTAACGCCGGTGTTCAAAATGTGGCTGTCGGTGTTTTCTGCTGCCTCTCGGTTTAATAAGTTACTAAGAAGCCTCTCCACTTGAAGCTCACCTGATTACGCTAAACGTCGGTAGGGAGGCGATCATACCAGCAAGGTCCAGACCTACAACTAGACTATTTAATCCAAGTCTGTTATTCATTTATACACAGTTTTTACCTATAATTGTACATTTCAATGTTCAGTGTGTCTTATTCTGGTCAAAAACTTTTTTTGTCCAACTGTAAATCAACTCTGTCTTCATTATAAATCGTTTCAACGATCAAGTGTTATATAACGACACCTGAGGAATCAACGCAATAAATGTGGGTGTTCCTTCCATCTATCTATTGATCCATGAAGATTAAAGAAAGATCTCAGAAAGATATCCGCTGATACATCAAACTTCATCTCCATAAAATAAAAATCCAATATCGGTTAGGTCCAACTCGGAAAAATGATGCCAACCCACCCACCTGGGTTTGTCGAAAGCACATGAGTGTATTCTGTTTTGGAAAAAATAGATCTATTTAGCGTCGAGGATGTGTTTCCATGGCGGGCGTTCTCCACAGGTAAGCTGCTGGATCACAGACAGAAGCTGTAAAACTGAAAAACACATCAAATCTCCTGGTCAGACTTCAAAATAAAACGACTTATTAATCTGTAAAAGGGTCTTTAAATGAGGTGTTGGACTTTAACAACCTCCGGCGCCACATATCTACAGCTCATTGTCTTTGTACTTTAATAAGCCAATCATGTTTAAAACTCACAGTCTGAGCTGTGCTGCCATGTTTATTGAAACACAGTGGGAGTGGGGTTTTTTTCCCACGGCCGTGAATATGAAATGAAGGCAGAAAAACACACAGATTTGTAGCCAGCATATTAAGTTGAATAATTTCGTCTCTTATTTTTCCCTCTGCTTCCCTCCAACTTTTTTTTTTTTTTTTTTTTTACCCACATCATGTTCCTTAGCGTTGGAGGTATGGCACAGATGTGCTGTGTTGTGTTGTGCGGCCTCCTCCTGACCGCTGTGTTTTGCTTATGTGGTCCCACGCGGGGCTGATGATAGGAATGTATTAGATTAAAGGAGCGGGAGAGTCCGCCGGCTTGGGCCACGGGGAGACTTTCTCGGGGACTGTATTTTACATAATGTATGCGCCGCATCTGTGCACACTCGCCTGTTACGGAGTCCTAATTGCTAGCATGGGTCAACCTGGTCGCTATGGTGACGGCCATTACTTAAAGGTGTGTGAGAAGACACACATCCAGTCAGACACACGGGCGCGCACATACACATTGACACGTCTCGTATTGTCCATGTAAAAAAAAAAAAAGAAGAAGAATGTATATAGAGGCAGTGTGTATGCTCATTAGGTGTCTGGGAGTTGTACTGCTTCATCATTAACAAACACAAACATGGAGCCAACCAGACTCTGTGGCTGTCCAACTATACTGACCAACAACTGCAAACAAGGCAGACCCAGGTCCAAGAGGTTACAGGCTGGCGTCGACAGTCCTGACTGTACGGCAGAATAGCCAAGAGGTAGCATCACCGACAAATCAAACAACTGTAGACGTCAAAACTTTTGTTCGCAGTGTCACAGCACAGCGTCCATTCCTGTCAAACAGAAAACTGGACGGGTCAAGCTGAGAAAAACAAACAAAACAGGTACAGCCAGAAACGACTGACGTGCTGATTCGGACAGGATTTCTATTATCAGAAGACTTCTGTGTGTGCTGATTACATGGCAGGTACATCGCCCTGGAATGTTTCCTTTACAAATTACAGACATGGTCGATTCAATAGCGATTAAAAACACAGATCTCCACAATTATTACAAATGCCCAGAGCTCCCCAAGATATACTCATTCCAAGCCTATTGGGCTTTATTTGACTTTTGTGCTGCCATACAGTGTATGTTTAGTATTTAGTTTTAGTGTTTCCTACAGAAGATACTGTACCTGTAATATTAGGTATGCATATATCATGTATGGAGATATAAATGATTCATTCTTCTTTTCTAGCTTATTTCAGTTTGTGGAACAAATCAGTGAAATGCTCATTTAAACTTCCCGTTATATATTCCCTTATTCGCACACACACCGGCAAATCGAGTGATCCGCATGTGTGGAGGCTTATTGACAATGACGTGTTTCACAAGAATCATTCTACGCTAAGAGTGTAGGACAGCATTGGCAGCAAGCATCTGCAGGAAAATAAAATACTGAAATGAAGGCCTCAGAAGGCATCAGGAAGCTTCAGATTTGGCATGAACACTGCATCTCAAGGGGCATATTTACAGGAGGCACGTTACAGACAGCCAGCATCACTCTGTCTGTCCGTCTGCTGCTGATGTGATTGTGCTCCGTCCTGCTTTTGCCGCCACTTGATCACAAGCCTCACCCGTGCCGGGAACAGACTCCTGAGTGAAACTTTTTAAACCGGGAGTTTGGTTTTAGCACGGAGCCCCAAAGGCTCGGTTAAGAAAAAAAATAAAGTGTGAAGTGTGCATTCATGTCCAATGAACATCTGTGCGCACACGCTCCGTCCACGCAGCAGATCCCCCCTCACTCTCATGAGCGCAGCAATTTTACAGGATGAATAGCTTAAATGAAAAAGGTTTGAAAAAATATCCGCCTGTATGTGGGAAACATGAAGTTTCCCTGCCAATACAGAAAAGCTGCACATGGTTTATTTAGCTCAGCTGAAAGAAACCGTGTTTTAACGTTGTTGGTGTTGACATGTTTGGTTAAATTACAAATAAGGCTCGTTTTAAAAAATGAGCATTTACGGGTTTGCCAAATCGTCTAATACATTATGGATGAGTGTCTCATTTTAATTCTGAATTATGTTTGCAAACATGATTCTTTTTAAAACACTCAATCCATACACCAGCGATAGTCTGTATGAAAATTTGTTGAAACCCCAGCTGTCTTAAGACATGATGTACACATATTTTTAATTAATACATAGTATCATTAAAATATTTTTCCATTGTTGTCAAAAATTGGAACTGACCATTTTAGTGTTAAGAGTCTCTAAGATAGAGTTTATGTTTAGTTAGTGCATGAGCAGCATGTTTGTATGGTCACATGACCTTTGATTGGTAGAGTGCAGAATGACCAACATGGCCGCCCATGAGTAGCAGTATGACAAGTAAGGGGACAATGAACAGGTGGTGACAAAAAAAAACCAAAACAATATTCAAGTTGCTATGTTGCACGGCAACACATCTGGCTGCATTTTAGACGATAACCAAGCAGGAAGACTCCAAGGCTGCGATCGCAATTCTTAATTCCTACACTTCTGAATTGTTTGAAAACATCACTTTTTAATAACACGCTTTCTTTTTCTCCGTCTCTCCACCAAGCAGCCAAGTCGAGCGCGGGCAACCCGCTGTTGGTATTTTCTTCCGAGCACCCTTTCCACTTTCATCGCGGGCCAACAACACCTCACCAACACTCACTGCCCCACTTCAACAATCTTCCTGCCAATTCTGAACAGACCATAAAAACAACAAGATCCATCATCTGTTCCATTTCAAAGAAACCTGCACCCCCTACAGCCTCGGCAACAATGAAGCCTTTAGAATTTTAATCGGCTCTTTTTTTTTTTCTCAATAAATAAACACATCATTAGCTGGTTTAAGCCAACAATTGATGCATTCAAATTGAAGGATTTCTCCAAGTGAAGAAGTCATAAATGTTGTCAAGCAAACAGCTGTATACATCAAACTTATATAACCACAGTTTTGAACCATACAATGGGGTGCTTCAGCGAATATGGTCCAAACTCCCTATTTGATGTTGTCCTACTGTTGGACACATTGTTACGACACACACACTGTTTGGGGGGGAAAAAAACAAAAAAAGGCGCCTTCATTGTTCGTAGAGCTTGCAGCCCCAAGAGTTTGCCGAGAAAGACATTTTGATTAAACCGAACTTTTGAACTTGTTCAGTTGTTGTGCACAGAGTTATGTCTGACAGAGAGCGGGAACAATTCAATACCCATATGACACCATTCATACTGCAGAGTGCTGTGTTGAGAGAGGGAGGAATAAATGGAGCCAGACAGCGGACTGTGCTGAGGATAAAACAGAGTTCATTGTTTTAGAGCTTGAAAGAAGACCTCAGTCTGGAGTTTCGGTTGAAGTTCAGGTTTTTTCACAAGCAGGGTAACAAATACAGACACACTTTTAATGTACTTTAGGTGACGCAGGATATCCTAATAAATCAAGTTCTGTCTTGTCTTACTGTGTTGTGTTGTTTTATCTGATATCATTTTAAATGATCTTGTACCTTACTGTACTATGCTGCAGTGATCATAAACCGGCAGCCCGAGGGCCACATCCACTAAACTTCCCATCCGATCCCCAGAAAGTAGAAAATCTTGTGATTAAACAATAAACATAAAAATGAAATCACAAGGCTGAAATACTGGCATTAAGTACAGTATATGAGAGAAATGACATCTCCTGCCTGACACTAACAACTTCACACAGGGCTTGACAGCTGTCAGGCTTAAGTGCAGTCATATTTATAGGTGAGCCCTCGCAGTAAAACACTTGATCAAACACGAGTAACTCAAAGAATACAACAGCATAAAAACCATACCATTAGTCGAGGTAATGACTTCTTGGAAGAAGGCTCGATCACACCACTAATCTTTATCTATAAACATTAGCACCGAGTAGACATTAAATAGGACTGTCACTTTTTCGATGCGACATCTTCGAACGCTTTTCGAACCTGACGGGTTCACGCTCGAACATGATCGCACGCAGACTACTTAAGACAGCCTGATGTGTTGTTTTGGAATTTGGACAGCTCATTGCATTTCAGATGTGAACTCTCCCCTCCTGATTGGAATGAGTGGTCAAACTTCAAAAAAAAAAAAAAAAGAGAGACTGCACTGATACAAAATGTTATTAGTTGGAAAGCATCTCGTGACCCCCAACCCCCCTGGAGTGTATTATTTATTAGGATAAGCCCCCTTAGATGTACCATATCATTTTCAAAGGTGGGTCCTAACTGAAGACAATTCACGACATGCCGCGATGACGACAATTCAAGAGAGAAAACAACAGAATACACAAACCGACAACAAAAAGCAACCCACTAATATAAGACAGAGCAGTCGATGAAAAACCGAATGATGGCCAAAAATGGCATTGTGTCATTTGTTTCATGGCTTTGCATTCCTGTGTGGCAGCTGTGTGCCGACTGCTTCCCCATTTATTCACCCAACTACCACATGGGGCTTTCAATCCAGAAAGTTTATTGAATGAAATGATGTCAAACACGAAAATTCACCATCCCCTCGGTGAAAGACTGGAATAACAACCGTGAGACACCTTGAACCGTTCTCCCTCTAAACAACTGAACTCTAAATTGGAGTATCTCTACAGTGAAAGAGAAACACTGCAGCCTCAAAGGGTGAATTGTGCTCCCAGTTTGTAGCAACAAAAAAAGAAAAAAGAAAAAAATAGGGAAACCATCCAGTTCCCCTGGATATTCTGCATCAAAACAAAGTTGTCAGCGTGTCCCTAGCCTCCATAGCAGCACATTTGTAGTTCCGGTGGAGCAATGCCTCTTCATTAGCTCCTTACTCTCTGTGTGCATAGATGTGGGGCCTCAACGGACCTCGCTCTCCCTCATACACCTGCTCGCCCCAAAAGCAACCTGGGACGCCGCTGGAGCAGATTCATTTACATATCTGTACCCCAGAATCCATTAAAAAGAAATCCAATGGCATGTCTAGGAGGCTGTGTTTCTTTGCTATTTGGCGACCCCCGAGGGCAGCCTCAATGACGGATTCATCCTTTATAGTCAAGGTTTCTTGTATATTTTAGTGTAATTTATCAATTTTCATGCCTATTGTATTCCCTGGTGCTACGAATTCCACGAGACAGAACTGGCATGAACGAAATCTATGCTGTGAAAAATGTACCTGCAAGCCAAAGGTCCAGCTTCAAATTGAGTTATGGGCCAGAAGTATAGATTTTATGGCACAACGTTTACGTTAAAAAGATGTCTTTGATGCTGTTTCATGGACACACCTCCAAAGTCGAATCATTTTGAGTCTTTAAATGGACAATCACTCATTTCCGTCCTATCATTTGCAAGTGCTGACATTGTCATGGATACAACACCAGAGACAGAATACTTACAGGACTGCACTTTGAGATGTATTGATATATTTTTACAGTTTTAGTGTTTAAGAAACAAATTTGGGTCAACTCCAACTACTTTCCGTAATTACAGTCTCTAAAGAGTCTACTATATTGAAATAGGTCCAGATAAAATCATTCACTGTGGGATTAAAACTGTAAATTCTCTTATTACGTAACTGTGCCTTTAAATTACAACATGTGTCCAGCATATTCCCTGGTATAGAAGCCTTTCTTTGGCAGTATTGCTGTTTCATCCAGGGTTTCATAGACATACAGGAGCTGTTTGGTCATCGAGCAGCCAAATAACACACGAGAGAAGTTCCAGGTCTTGGAGTGGTCATTCTCTGTGATGGTGCCGCTGGTCCCTGCCCGATTGGACCGACATGTTGGTAATTGGTTGTTAAATGCTGCAGGTGCCCAACATTAATAACTGAGCTCCACCTGCCACTTGGCCTTACTACCAATAGTCCAACACATTGGACGTGTTAGTGCAAAGACAAACCTGCCAGTTCCTTTTTCACACTATCAAACATTGAGAATTACATATATTCAATTCAACACATGGACCCTTGTATATTAATACATTATTTAAAATCATTCGGATTGATCTAACATTTTATTATTTGTTCCATTTGACAAAAATGGAAAACAGCTCAGTGACATAAAACTAACTTTATTTAGCTGGTATCTGCTCCACGTGATTTATTATCAAGCTGAATGTGTTTCCTGTTATCAGGTTTATCAGTTCATCAGACTTTAAGTAAATACTAAAATACCTGCTACAGCCGTTTGAAAGATTGAAACTAAACCAAAAGTTGTGGGTTTTAAAAACCCATTTTGTGGGTAAGATGCGCTGCAGGCTTTGAAGAAAAACTGAATAACTGTGGAGGGAGCCGGATCTTAATCTTTGTTTATCTTAGGAGCCATTGATATGAATTGTATGAACTACAAAAATCGTTCCAACAATTCCAATTGTTAGCAAATGTAAATTCACATCAGTTAAGCTGAATGTACTTACTAACTTGAGTCATACTGCTCTATGATATGGAGACAACTTTTTCTTTAAAACAGTCATTTTAACTGTTCAAGAGGAAATGAATTAAGCTGTGTGTAGAATTCAACGTTTCTCAAACACAAACTGTGAGAAAGCATTGGCAATGTTCCCTGGGACTGGAATACTACTCTGCAAACAACAAAAACTTGGGCCAATAAAACTCTTTGCAAGGAGCTGAACTCATAAAAAACTCGACTAAATACAGCTCTAAGGTTGCAATTTTGAATTCTAAACCAAACAACTTGTATGTCTCTCAGCGAGACTGTAAACCCCTGCCGGTTCTTTGAAAAGTAAATCTCCAGATGAAAGCATCAGCTAATGCTTAAACTGTAAACAAAGCAATGCAAACATGTAAATTGTGTTTTACGGCGGCTCTCCACTCCACCCAGGAGGCCGTCTCATTGTAAAACCCAAAAGCTCAACAGCGATGCCTCTCACTGTTGACATCATTCAGCTCCTTCTTAAATGACACACCACGGATTTGGAAGCAGAGAAGTTTTTTTTTTTTTTTTTTATCGTCGTCGGCTTCCCTGACGCCTCGGATCTCTGAATCGAGCGGCACATTAAAAATTTATCCAGCCGGCTTTCTGTGCGGATAATAAAAAGACAAACACATAACGCGCATACACACAAACACTAAATCAGACGGCCTGTTTCATCTGGAGCTTCGGTTGCAGCGTTGCAAGGCGCTGGCAGATTTAGCATGGGCTTGTCGGAGAGGCTTTTTAACCAGAACCCTCTACAATGGACTTTAAGGTGTCAAGAGGTCAGGAGCAAGTTTTTTAATGAAGACACTTTGCCACTTTTGCTGGTGTATGTGTATATAACGATGCCTTTGCTTTGTCGAGTTTTTTTTTTTCCATGCGTCTTGGATATTTAATCTATGCTTGACTTGCATATGTGAGATATTTGTCTCGTCAATCACAACGTGCGCCTCGACGTGTGTGTGCGCGCGTGTGAACGAGTGCCTCTGATTACCCCAATGTCCGCCGCTTGTCGGGGACCACTTTGCGACCGTTGCCGTGGGCGACCAGATGGCTAATTGAGCACTCTGTCATGTCACCTCCCTTCGCTGGGGACCGAGCCAATCAGCACAGGCCAGACTTCTCAACTGCCGCCCCCACAGACATCACAGTCCCATCTTTACAGAGTCCAGCTTTAGGGGCCCGGAGGGAGCGTTTCTGAGGCTCACAGAAAGAGAGAGAGAGAGAGAGAGAGAGCGAGAGAGAGAGAGAGAGAGAGAGAGCCTTGTTTTAACTGATACAGCATCAAGCCACTCGCCTATTTACATTCTCACAACCTGAGTGCTGTGAATAAATGTGTGTGTGTGTGTGTCTGAGTTTGTGTTGGAGTCACTTGCCTGCAGTTTGCTGATTAAATTCTGTCAGATTCCATGTATTTATGATGCTGCTATTGGCAGATACATTCTCCATGTGAGATTCAAAGCAAGATTACAAATGTTACTAACTAAAGTCACCCAGGCTCCTGATTGGCTCAGAGTCCCTTGCAACTCATCAAAAAACAATTAAACTTGTTCGAAATGACTGCTGAGCTTGAAAATGCCTGCCTCATGCCAGGTATGTTTTTGTTGTCGGGGGTGAGCGGTATTGCTTTTTGCTTCTCGATAGAGTGCTCATGGATGAAGGCGCATTCGTTGGGTGTTTTTTTTTTTTTTTTTTAATTTACTGTCCTCATTTTTTAACAAGCGTATTGGAGAGCAATTTTCACCTCGTGATTTAATTTGAAATTCTAAGTGATTCCAAGATGGGTTTGTATAGGAGGGAGTCCTGAGAACAAAATGACGTTAACAGCATCCCGACGTGGCAGCGCAGGATCACAAACCGGTCGCCAAACGCGGACCTGCGATGTAGTGGAGAAGTGTGTGGAGGCCGCATCCGGTGAGAACTCATTGACTACTATTTTTCTCACTTTGATTTTATCAGTTTAATTCCACCTCCTTTATCTACATGATGTAACCCCGTCTGAATCAGTCTCTAGGGGAATTAGCAAATCAACACAAGTAGGCAGGAAGAACCTGACACAAGCTCGAAAACAATTTTGTTTGCCCTTAACGCCGGTAAATGTCGTACTCAAACTGCAGCCTCGAGCCTTGCTGTGTCTGCAGAATGTCTGTAGCTCTGCTGAAGTGGACTCTACTACCTGAATGTAAACAAGCACAGACACACTAAACGTCTCCGATTCAGCTGGTACAACTTTTTCAGCTTTCCCCCCCCCCCCCGCCAAAATAAAATGATTTGTCAATGCAATAAAATAATTCATGTGTAAGATGAAAAACATATTTAGTGAAAGTTGTATCACACTCTGCAGCAAGAAAGATTTAATAGGTCGAGCCTTCAGGTATTTCCTTTAGTGTTGCGGTCGTACTGTATGTGTGCGTCTCTCAGAGCAGCAGATCTATATTTGGATAGGAGCCAAGTGTATTTTGTGAGCTGAAAATTAAACATGATTTGTAGGGACAGAGTGATGTGGAATTTTTGGGCCGATATCAATTTAGGGGAACACAAAAGATGTGTACATGTTCTCTTCATGATCTTTTCCACGAGTGTTTGATAACTGCATTTGAGGGACCAACACAATAAATGTGCCTTATAAATGTTCTTATTTTTTACATTTTATCTATCTTAATTATTTTCTTTTTGTACTACAGTATGCTGTTACTGTTGTCTGAATGCTGTACTTTTATATTTAAAATAAAAATGTATTAAAAAAAAAAACGTCCCCAATATCGATAACCCTAAAATCCCATATCGGTCAGGTCCAACTCCGACATGATTAATTTAAGAAAAAAAAACATTTTTATATTATTTTCTATCCCATAGAGGGATATTCAACAATGAGCCAACAGTATTTCAATGTAATGCAAAAGTTATTCATGTTCATGTGAACATAATGAATTACTCCGACACAATCCAAACACAGAGCGTGCGCACGAGAGCGTGCGCACGCACACGCACACGCGCACGCACGCACGCACGCACGCACGCACGCACGCACGCACGCACGCACGCACGCACGCACGCACGCACGCACGCACGCACGCACGCACGCACGCACGCACGCACGCACGCACGCACGCACGCACGCACGCACGCACGCACGCACGCACGCACGCACGCACGCACGCACGCACGCACGCACGCACGCACACACACACACACACACACACACACACACACACACACACACACACACACACACACACACACACACACACACACACACACACACACACACACACACACACACACACACACACACACACACACACACACACACACACACACACACACACACACACACACACACACACACACACACACACACACACACACACACACACTCTGAATAAATGAACTGATTGTTTCTGTGACTCTGAGATGAGACGCCGGTGGTGTCAGTGAAGAGGGTAAATGTGGCTTCAATTAAAAGTGGTTTCAATTAAAGTTATTTTACCTTGTTTGATGAGAGAGCTGGAGGTAGTGGAGATAAAATCGGAGAGATATTGCCGGGGCTCTGGCAGAAAATTGAACTTCAGAATTGAAGCTAATTGAATTTGAGAACGATAAGGTTGATTGTGGGGAGCTCTTAAAGCTTGCAAGAAAGGACGGGTACAAGGAGTCAAGGGAGGAAGGCTTCTAATTTAAATGGACAAAGATGAAGAGAGCAGAGCGTAAATCTCATTTTTAATGGATACTGTACATGGAGGCTCGGGCCTTGAAATGCTCTCAGAACACCTTATCTTTGACTTTTGCAAGAGGAGGAAAAAGAAAAAACATCTGACAGAGTCCTGACTTACTAAATGTATAATCTTGTTTTCCTCCCGCTTGTGGGAAGGTCAAGACTCAGGTTCAAGAACAGCGACCACAATGTGGGAAGGGATTTTGTGTGTTGCTTGGGGACACTTTTAAAGAGTTAACAATGATTTGCGGTTGAAGGACATTTTGTTTTTGGGGGAGGTTGTTAGAAGATGTAGAGTGAGATAAAAACATGAAACTGCATCTGGGATTAGTGATATCTAAACAGTCCCACGTTTCAAATCCAGACTTGTGTTTTGGACAGTCACTGATGATAAAAAAAAGTGTGACGGAAATGTCTTTTGGAAGCTTGAAATCTTGACTGATGATATCTGGATATGTATGCTGTTAAAGCAGGGTCAACAGTAAGGTTGCACATTTGACTAACGAACACAGTTTTTATTCAATAGTCCTGCTATAATAAGTCCTGGTCATTATGTTGCTTACATTGGCTTTACTGTAACAGACATTTATCAGTGATGTTTGAGATTAGCCGAATAATCATTTAAAGTTCATCAACCTCCCTCGTTGCCACCAGAATCGGTAGTCAGTTGTTGTGTTTAAGATATAAAACCACCCACCACTACCTGGGGCTGTGTCTCCTGCTAATGGTGAACTCAACATTGCCCGACGACCCCGGATTTAAAACAGCACAGAGACTGAATTGCATCTGGTCACGCAGAGCGGTAAATGGCAACAGTTTGACCAAGGAGATGAAGATCGACGTTGACTCTTGACCGTTTTCTTACCTTTAGAGCGGTCGACGATTAATTAATAATTGATTAATAATCAATTAAATGTTTTTTTTTTTCAAAAGGTTGATTTTAGGGGCTTTAGTCCCTTTTACTTATAGACAGGACAGTGGATAGAGTCAGAAAACAGGGATCGAGAGAGAGAGTGGGGAACGAAATATTGGAAAGGAGCCACTGGCCGATCACCCGGAGAATCACAACCTGCGTATATGGGGCGACCAAGTTGTTTAAGCTATTTCCTCAAATCCCTTAAAATCCCTTGTTTTTTTTACTATATAGTTCTGTTTTTACAGTTAAATCCGTTTTTTTCTTTATTTTTGGACTGATCTGTTTCTAACTTGGTTTTTAAAATGTTTGATGGAGTTTTCAACTGTCCTCAACATTTGTGAGACAGCTACATGATTAGCTTAGCTAAAGTAATTAAAACTACTCCTGTTATTTATCTCTTAGACACTTACTAAAGATTTGATGGAGTCCTCCCTTCAATAAAATGTGAAATTTAAGTTGTTATGAAAGGAGTGATCTTAAGTTCATTGGGAAAACCATTCCCCTGATCGTCTACTGTCCCTTCCCCCCACATCTGTAGATTTCCCCAGACTGGAGCAGTGGTCTGATAACACCTCGCTGTCAGACGCTTCCCTCTTCATGGATGGCTTCCTCTACATCTCCTCTGGCCCTGTCAAGACAACACCGGACCGCCGTGGAAGAGACGGTGAGTGTAATTTGCCGTTTTGCAAAAAAAAAAAACGGCGGCAAGGCCAATCAATCCATCAATCCATTTGTAAGCAATATAAACTGCACGTTTGTCAGAGGGTCTACTCCAGTTAAGCACTGATCGATCAATCAGTGTCAGTCTGTCAGCTGTCAAACTGCCAATCGTTTAATCCTTACACCAAACAGTCCCGTCAAAACGATCAATGAAGCTGTCTTTCAAACGTGTTCCTCATCCGTCCTCTGGGAGTACTTGTCAGTCGGACGTTTGTTCTTCAACAACCCAGCAGTGAATGCTCCATGGAAATACAAGGTGAATTAGGGCCAGGTCAAATAAATTTACATAAAAAGGAATAAAATAACTTCTCGATTTGTCTCCAAAGCTACCTGAAAGATGCTTCTTGGAAAACTTCTGAATTCTTCGTCCTTTGTCTTCGGAGGCATTTTAAAACTTTTAATCAGGCTCCATTTCACACCGATCCTCCTGCTCTGCAATGGTCCCACTTCTCCCAACAGCTGGAGCGTTACTTGGGCCCATGGGTAATTAGGAGATGGAGCCGGCTTTGGATGCTGCCCCTAGGGAAGGGGGTTATCAGGAAAGGTGGAGGAGTGGGATGGAGAACAGGCGAAGGGGGGTTGGTGGAGGAGAAATGAGGGGAAAAGAAGGTACGAGACAGCTTGCAGCTACCTGCCACTGGAACGAGCTGAATCTCTTATGTTTTAGGCAAGACATCCATCTCTATTTCCGTCACCCCACACATGCTCAGCTCTCATTGGTGGGTGTACATGGCGGCTAACGAACAGGGCTGAGGTCTGGGAAATTGCCCCTTAGAGGAGACTGGGAGAAATTCTTACCAGTGTCTATTGACGTTCTTTTTTTTTTTTATAGAAATGGAATTAATTTCCATTTCATTTGTTGAGGGACGAGTTCAATGTGAATTTGAGATTTAATGTCCTAGTCGCTGGCCACCATTAGACTGCTTATAATAATAATGGAGCCATCAGTGTAGTGTCAGAGGTCTGGGAACGTGGGGACCTGATGGTTCAAGATAATATCCAAGGATTTTTTTTGATGGAGATTAACAAGATTATTCCAACCAAATTTCAGGTAAACCTGAACATGATTATACTTCAAATAAAAATGACATATCCCCAACTGGCTTGTTTTAAGCAGTGTAGCCATGTTCCTACAGTATATACAAGCAAAACATGTTTTCTTAACACTTTTTGCAGACTTAATCCTGAGGAACCCCTAATCCAGTTTAGCTGTTAGCTGTTGCCCCTAAACCAGCCCAACATGATTCTTAAACTGCTGAATTTGAACACCCTTCCTTCATGATGGTTTCCATCGCATCAAGTAAAGCCCAAGCTGTTTCTCTGCAGCTGTTGTAGCTCTTTTGACTACTATCTGTTTTCGCCATGCAGAGTTTAGCAAGCCTGCTAGCTCCCCGTACAGTAGTCGAACTCTCAGCTGAGGGAAATGTTGATAGTTGTAAAATACCAACCTACAGTCCAAGACTGATTTGACTCGAGTCAGGCTACCAACCTTTGCTTGTCACTGAGTTGTTACAAAACAGACCAACAGCAAAGGGAATTTATCCAACAGTAGAGCACTGTTTCCTTTAAACGAGTTATTATGACCTCATGAGGGGGAGAAGTTGGTTAAAGTGGCGTCACCAGCCTCGTCCCATCACGTGTTGTGCAGACAAGCAGCATACTTTTAATACACAATAAATGGAGGCTAATTTTCAGATAGTTTTCGGTGGGAGCTGCGGCTGTGGTTAATGTCTCAGTATTTTATACTGCTATGTTGGTTTCATCAACGTATAGCACGCATCCCATTTTTTAGATGAAAAGAGATTACAGTGCAACACTGACATACAGGCGCAGAGCTTATGGCTCACCGCAGAGGAGGCGGGGACTTATAGTCGGCCTTGAACAGTCTATAAACTATATAGCATATGCTGTAGCCTACATCCTATAGTAATAGCCAATGGTAGCTATAGTAGGCCTGTCAGCTGTATGGAGATGCGAGGCGAGACGAGACTGGACGAAGTGAAATGCACATTAAAGGACGAGTTGGTCATTTTCTGAAAACTAGCATGATTTCGAAAGTAGCATTCTCTCCGTGCTCCCTCAAAAGCCACGCCCCTCACTGACATGCACTAGCGCCATTGGTCCAGAAGCGGTTTTCAGCTCATGCTTTGAGTGTGGGCTCATGAATGCATGGGGTAGAGACGCTTGATTGGTTAATAAAACGTGTACCGTGTTTCCAGCTGCTACAGAAGACAGATTTGTTTGGTTTCTTTTTCAGAGCACATGAGTTATTAATTACTGTCAGGACCTAAAGACAATTTTAACCAAAAACCTAAAAATCGTACCTTGAGAAAATTACCTACCCTTCCTTTAATGGATGCTTTTTCAGCAACATGGACAGTTTTATTTAAGCATCACAAGTTCGGTCTGTCCGCATATTCAACAAGTATTTTCTATTAAAGTAAGGCAGACTTAATTAGGCAGGCGGGAAACTAAAGATAGAAGGTAAGTGATTACACTACAGTTTGACATTCAGGGATGTTGGAAGTCCACACAGCCACACAGCCAAACAGACTATAAAATAAAATCACACATAATCAACCAAAGTATGCAAGCAATGAGCTGCCGTCCATACGATAACAAAGCAGACACAGCAGCCATAAACAAAAGGTCAGCTTCTAAGCGTACGCACTAATAATGGTGAAACAACTTACCGATGAAATATTCATCTGACAGTTTGACTGGAAAGTATTTCTGAACTACATGTGACCTGCTGATCTGAGAGCAGCACCCTCACAGACCCTCACATTATTGTTCCTAATAATGGCAATATCCGTCTCTATTCATAGTAAAGGTGAGTTTTTTTCAGAGTCTGGCCTCGTCGTGCACATAGAAAGATTTTAACTTTAACAGCGAGCTGTATGTAGAACAAAATTGATGTGTGTTAGAATGATCTAAAAACAGTTAATTTCGCAGCTGTAGGCAAAAATGCCCCCTAAAAATATCTTGAAAAAAAAAAAAAAAAAGGAAAAGGACTTTTCTTGCTGTTCATTTTCAAAATGTTTTGCCGATGTAAAGGTTGGTTTTTTTCCAGCCACGGTCACATGAACTCCTTTTTCAGGTGACGGTGTCCCTTTTTGTCGCGGTCCATCTCAGACGCTGCTTTTTTTCCTTCCTTTAGCCCTTTTAGACCCTGCACCATAACAGAGATGTCTCCCCTTCAAATAAGTGTGCCTAATATTTCAGCCGATAAACACCTTGTTATTCCATCTATTATGCAGAGACGTACAAGTGCGGCTTTTGTGCTCTCACGGCGCTTTAACGGCGACTGCAGCTGTTGAAAAATTCAAGAAGGGTCTAAAGCTCCCGAAAGTTCTTCAATCAGGAGGAAGCACTTGTCAGGACTTTGCGAGCACTGGTGGGATGAGGTATTTTTGAATGTACCCCTGGATGCCTTTCGCTCCCAGGCTAATGGTTTGATGGTCTATAGATACACCCAAGCAATTAATAATTCATCACTCGTGCTACAGGCTTCATAAAAGCACTCCTCTGCAGCATCTTGAACTTCGACTTCTGTTTTCGGTGTTTCACATAAGTTTTCATACTTCCACAAATTCAGAACACAACTGAAATTAATTTTGGCAAGCTAAGTTTGGCAGTCACAGAGAGAGAGAGAGAGAGAGAGAGAGAGAGAGGTGGGATGTGGGATCATTGTGCCAGCCAAGCATAATAAAATCAAACGTGCTGGTTAGCATTTAGCACACAGAAAAAGTACACCAAGATGCTGCAGGGAACATTGTTTAGAATTAGGGAAACGTGATTCCTCGTCGTTTTATTTGTGCCGAAATCGAGATAAATGTGTTTCTCCTCCAGCAGGGCGGTGCTTTATTAGCTGCTGTTGGCTCCTGCAGTTGATTTGAGCACAAATGAAGTCTCCCCTCTACGACAAGCAGAAGACGTGTCTATTAGCGGCCAGTTTGTTTGAGCCTGTGTGCTTGTGGAAGGGAAAAAAAAAAGAGAGAGAGAGAGAGACAGTAGGCAGTTACTGTGGGAAGGGGTGGAGTGGCAGCAGGGAAATGGGAGTCCTGATTTCTGATTAGTTGGGTCTTTTTGCTCGTCAGCTGCGCTCCGCATTTGCCTGTGACTGTAATTCACGACTGTTAAAGAGACAAAGTGAAGTCACGAGTAGATTTAACGTCAGGACGCGAGTCTGAGTCCATCAAGTCAAGCTTTTAATCATAAACCTAATCCTTTGTTTTTCAATTTAAAAGAGTTGTCAAAGCATTCTAAATAATGGTATGTATTTCTGACTCTACAGATCCATTTTTAATCAGCTTTGGACTATTCTTACTCAAATTACTGTCCCTCTTACTTCCCTAAATGAGTGAGCAGTGCCTTGTCTACGACCAGAAATACATGACAGATAGTGTTTTTTTTTTCTTTTTCTTTATCTTATGCCATATCCGTCCATTCCTCCCCGTAATGAAGTGGGCTGTAATTCTGGCACAGACAGATCGTTCAGATCGCTTCAGTTTCTCGATTTCCATTTCCAGCCCCCTGACAAGCTGTCCAGCAGATGTCTTCATCACAGATATTTTAGTCTGATGGTGAGATAGGCAGTGGATTGGCGGAGGAGGGTGGGAAGATGGGGGAGCGAGGGAGGAAAGAAGCTGATTCAGTGGTAAGGGGCAAGGCCTGCTTTTTTTTTTCCCTCTGGATGTCTGTGCAGTGCCGATAAAAAAAAAAAATAAATAAAAAATAAAGTTTTCGGGGTAAATCTTTTGGACTGCAGAGGAAAATTAAGCTCGAGACAAAATCTGAATCGTTTAAAGCGAATCTGTGATTGTGCTATATTCATTCAGTCAAGAAACAATAAGACTTTAATTGCCTCATTGATGACTAGATTAGCCTCATCAACCTTCTCATCTTGGAGTTGGACCATTTAGTGATTTTTTTTTTTTAATTGTAGTAATGAGATAGGAGTTCGAAAATAAAGCATAAGAAAATAGAAAAAGAGAAAGATTCCACGCTTCACATTTCCTCTGGAAAATGCAATACAGGGAGCACTTTTGACGTCGAGGCTAATTGGCCCAATTTATCCGGTGAAGGCACGTACCACAGTTGGCTTCCGCACGCGTCGTCTCTAGTGGCTGGATACGGACTCCCGCGGCGAAACGGCTGGGCCACGGGGCCATTTCTGTGTTCGTGTGGGGAACATCTGGCAATGGACACAGCTGCTTGATTGTAAATCAAGCACTATTGTTTCTCCCCATAGCGCTTGGTGCTTATGTAGAAAAGCTAGTGGTATCCCACCCGCTAAGGAAATTCTGAACCACAAACAAAGACGGAAGAAGGAAGCTTACAAATTGGTTATGTGCAGGTTTTTGTTGCAGCCGGTTTCCTGGTGGAATATCTTTAAAGGGATCCAAAGGCTTTCACTGGAAGGAAGCTTGGCTTGTGCACAAATTCCAACATAGCAGAAAAAAAAAAAGTTACATTCAGTACAGTGAAACTCAATACGGCTATTCCACATTGGTATTCATCACCGGTACATAGGGTTATATCTTGGGTCATATCTGTACAACTTTCTGCTAGTTCGAGATATTCTACTTTCAGGACTTTGTAAAAATGTCTAATTCATGTCATTTCATGCGTCTTCTGTCTTGTTCTCGGTCCACCAAATCCATATTTATTCCCAATTCACACCAAAAAGAGATAACTCTATCTGAAATTACATTTGTTAAACATTTGTAGTCTCTTTATACTTCTACCCTCTCCTTTAATCCCTGTACCAACCCTTTGTTCCTCAGTATTCTCAGACCTTGTGCGGTCATCTGGCCTTGTACTGGCCATCATGAGGCTGATAGTTGAGCTCATTCATGTGTCCACACCGTGTTGACCGGGGCTCCCATTCAGTTTTCTTCTCGTGGGATTTTTAATGATTTTCTCCTTGAAAGTGAGAGGAAATTAAAAACACGTGTCCCCTTTTTACAGCAAGGATAAAAGATAATGTCAGATATTGTCGTTCAAGGAGACAGGATGTGGAGGCCACATGGGCCAATATATAACTACGAGATCTATTCATATTTCTGAAGCATTAGGACAATTGAGTCTTTTTTTTTTCTTTCATTTTCTATCCTTTGGGATTGTGAATGCCCTTGACTAGAAGTTCCCAACGGTCTTCACTTGTGAACTCTCATATTGTAGCCATGCCTTCTGTGACCCCTCTTCAGTGGATGAATACGACTTGTGATTTTTTTCATGTTGCCTTGTCTTATATGAGCAATTTTAGAGTTGATATCCAATAATTTCTATAAAAAAAAAAAAAGATTTGAATGTAGCTCATCTCGAAATGTCATTCAAATATTTTGTGCTTTCCTATATTAATTTCATCCACTCACAATTTTACTGTACTACCCAAGGTTTCAAAAATAGCTGTTCTGGAGCGATTCTTTACAACCTTTGAACTATCAAACACTTCACCAATGGGCATACCAAAATGTGTACCAACCATGCTTGGAGATCTTGAGACATAATTAAAGCAGAGAGAGGCAGCTTTTTTTTTTTTTTACATTTTGAACACAGAGGCAATTCAAAGCACTCTAAAGATGACTACACAATTTGAAACAAACATCATCATTGAAATAATATAGACTGAAGCTGCAATGCAGTTATAATAAAGGTACATCGAAAGGCACCAGAGAACAACAGTGTGTATAACTAGATTTAAAATGTTGATTGCATTTATGATAAAACAATAGAATATAAGTTACCCTATATGGATCTAACTCGAGGTATTTTTAGCTGACTGCTCTTAAATATATCTAGCGTTTCTGGGTTGACCTGCCAACAGCACTAGAGTTGTGTCTGGGCCATCACCAAAGCCACTACAATGTATCCTTGAGGCACTGTAGATGTCTCTACTCTATAACGGTAAATGGCAAATAGACTTGAGCTTGTTTAGCACTTTTCTAGTCATCTGACTACTCAAAGTGCTTTTACACCACATGTCAAACCTACCCATTCACACACTGATAGCACTAAAGTGGCTATCACACACGCCACCCACGAATCAATGGAAGCAATTCGGGGTCGAGCGTCTGGCCCAAGGACACATCGGGCATGTCGCTCCAGGAGCTGGAGATTGCACCGTCGACTTTCCAGTTAAGACACTACAACTCGTCCAACTGAGCCAAGCAATCCGACTGCCATTGAGATATTTCACTAAACAACAAAACATGCTACCTTACTTCAGGAATTGGAAACAGATTATCAAACTTAGATACCTGCAATCCTCTGGAATTATGAATATCTGTGTAAAGGCTGTGGACATCCCACTGTGATGTCACCCTTGGTTTATGAACCTCCTTTTACCTTTTTAGGTATGGTGGTCAACATATTGGTGTTTTGGAGCCAAAGGTCACCATATTTCAAGGACTGGAAGGATTGCATATCTATGTCTGTATCTTGTTTCATAGATCACTGTTGGCGCAACTTGGCCATAAGAGGTAGCTCTGCCCTGATAGCACAGTCTGTTTAATTGTCTATTTTACTGTAAATGGGGCATTTATTTACCTTTAAACCACTTGTGACACCATAAACTCATCAGGAAAACTTTTACTGGGGTAATAAAAGAGGCTGTGTTCACCTCCAATACTAAGTTGATGATATGTCCAAATCCCATGGTGTTTTTCTAATAGAGGCTGGGTTTTTTATTTTGGACAAATCATCTTGGGATGAGACCTTGCACAGTTGCAGATATAGTTTGTGGGTCAAGATTGAGACTCATTCACCTAAAAAACAATATATATCACTTTGTACATAACCTGAGCTTCCGAGTAACATCTGCAACCAAGGCAACCGTTTCAAAATAATCCATTGCGTTACAGCTTTCAAGCAGCTAATGATAATGATTGACTTTGACTAGTAAATCAAGTGTGTCTCTTAAGAAGCGGACCTTTCAAGCCTTTCAGACAACAGGCCTGAAACTATTCAGTTATTACCCCATTAAAGGAGGGACAGAGAGAGATGGAGAATCGTAGGAAAAATACAGCACAAAACAAACCACTCTGGGGAAAATGATGGACATGACATTTTCTGCCCGAACCTTCGCAATCCATAGACACATTTGCAACGTAAGTGAAGTGCATTACGATCTTTTCCGTCACCAAGACAACAGCAGCTCCTGTCAGACAGATTGGATTGGGTAATGACTTTAAATATCAGAGTAAGTCCCTCTCTCTCCCTCCAACACACACCGCTATATGCACTGCTAGTTTCCGATAGAAATGATGATTCCTCAGCTGCAGGAATTAATTTTTTTCTCTTGAAGCAAAGTGGGGTCAGACGAAGAGTACTTTTTAAATGCCACAGTAAGAAACAAGATATTTTTCAGTTTTAAAGGCGTTTGGGAAAAAAACCTGTCGAAATTGTTTTTTGAGACAAAGAAAGAGCCATACAGAGAGACAGCGCAAGGGTGAATAGAGCAAATCTGACATCCTCCTTTCCTCTCTATGCTTATCACATCCTATTGCTTTTAACAGCCAGTTGTAGACACTTCCTTTTTTATTGGAACTATATCTGTTCCTTCAGAAACATCACACACAGTTGGCAGAGGAATGCACAATTAGCATATTCATGAGATGAATACAGTGAAAACTTTGGAGTTGCAAGCGACAGAGGGTGGGGGGTGTTTGTTGGTTAGCAGGGGGCTGTTTGTGTGTGTGTGTGTGTGTGTGTGTGTGTTGCGGGATGAAAAGCAGATGGCACGGTGACTTTGAAAATCCAAAATTAGGTATGTTTTCATGAACTTCATGCTCATTGGCTATGTAAATCGCAGAGTCAGACAATCATGAAAGACAATGTTGTGTGTTTTCCTGCCTTTTCCAGTGAGAGCTCGTTTGTTGATTGAAATCTGCTACACAGTTGGAGTGTCTAAACTCTTTTCATTCTATGTCTGCGTGTCATCACATGTTGAGTACAATATGCTATAGAGTTAAGTTTTCCCTAAGGGAGAGTCTCGAACTTATGTTATCTGATTGAAATCAAGTTGAAAACTTAGTTTTTGATTTGGAAATGTCACTCATCTTATTGTGGCATAATGAAAGTATTTTGCATAATAGACTGTATTCACAAGGCTCAAATTGTGTTGGAATTTTCTACTGATTTGACTGATTTAAACTACATATCATAACTACATACATCGACCACTTCTATTATAATTATAGTTATCAACAAAATGACTGAATGCTAACATTACCGTTTGATTGTGAGAGTT
The DNA here is from genome assembly GCF_947650265.1 of Symphodus melops. Taxonomy (NCBI): domain Eukaryota; kingdom Metazoa; phylum Chordata; class Actinopteri; order Labriformes; family Labridae; genus Symphodus; species Symphodus melops. Next base: position 10,971,381 of record NC_136710.1, read on the forward strand.
ATATAATACAATGATTAATATCTTTGTCGCTAATGACTTTCTAGAAATTGTTAGATTACTTACAATACTGTACATTAGACCTGCATGATTGGATAAAAGCACACAGCTCAGGAACGGTTATGTTAGCTGGAAGTGGTTGAATGCTAACATTACTGGTTGTAGAGTTGAGAAAAAGAAAACTGTAAAATTGAGCTAATATTAGATGCCATAGACTGTATATAAATTTGGGCATCATCTCTGAGATGTCAGTCATTCGTTTTCTGAAGTGGACTTTGAAGCCTATAGGTGAAGGACACTATTTTGAAAATATTGTCACAAACTAATCTTGAAGTAACCGAGTTAACAAACAAAGAACTCAAGCCTTAAACGTACAGGATGTAAAATCCTCCGTGACGGGGCTCCCAAACAAAACAATGACAAATGATGACGTCGAGGCTTGCAGTGTATCATGTGTTGAAAATATACGAACATGCGGAACCAACCTGAGAAGACAATATGTACTGAAGATGTACAATTTACGTTTTTCAGCACATCAGCTCAAACAGCGACAGAAAGGCAGCTTTTTGTAGCAGCTAGCGCTAGCTTATGCAGCAGTCTTTGACCTAACATACAGTGTTTCCTTGACAACGATCAACATTTCATGTCTATCATGGCGGCTCATCGTGGCAACTGCCTGCAAGACACGTCCCGTTACAACTATAAAATTAAGGAATTCTCTCGCTTTGATAAATTTTGAAAATTTTTGAGGTAATGCAAGTCCTCATTTAAAACATGTGTATGACATGGGTTTAGAGCTACATACTGTACCTTTAGGCCTTCTGACAAACGGCTAACAGGCACACCCCTCAGATCAGCCAAACCCATGATTATTAATAACCCTTAGCCTTCATAAAATCAAATAAATAACTTTAAGGAAAAGCACTGTATTGTGTGTGCTAATAAAGAAATGAGCTATTTAGATAAGATACGCTTTTTGACCAAGGCTCTAAATATGTTTGTCTTTGCTGTTAAAACATACTTTTGAATGCATGTGTAAAATCCAGCACTTATGCAGCCAGTCTCAAGTGGACAGTTGAGGAACTGCAGGCTTTTGCCCTCCTGAATTGCCTCGAAGACCAAACCGTACTGGCGCCTGTGACTGGCATTGCCACGGTTCGCTCTCTGTTTTGTAGATTATTGATGATTATTGTTTCACTATATGTGATCTTTGCAGCCCAGATGACAAATGGAAGTGTCCTGGCTTTACTAACCTATGATCGGGACTCTTTATTTCGTATCAAAGAGTCATTGGAGGACATGTTTCATACCTGGGACCGTTACAAACAGGCATTTCCGCCTCCGTTTGAAATCGATCCCGTCTCACCTGACTACTTGGTGCTGTATCGGGTGCCGGGTAGGACCCGCAGGAGATCCAGAAAAAGGGGCTCTCGGTCCGGTATCCAAGTGAAGCGAGGGCGTGCTGCGGCTGCCGGGGGCTCCGTCGGTTCCTGCGCCGGATTCCTCTCCTCGACGTGTGCGTCAGCGTGTCCTCGCTGCCGCCTGCCCGCACTTCAACAACTGTCCTGGACCCTTCACAGTGCTGGAGCCATGGTCAGGGGTTTTCATCGCCATCGCCTACTTCCGTGTTTATGCCGGCTTTTCTAGCGTGGACCAGCTGGAGCTCACGTGACCGCTGGATGTGCCTTCGTCCAGTCCCGCTCCGCAACACGGACACTACCTCCGAGACGTCAATCCACGTCGGCCTATTGGATGCTTGTTCAATGTGACTCCGACACTTTCAAGAGTCAACTGGGGACGTTTTTATTTGTCCAGGCTTTTGGTTGGTCTCTTTTAGGGCTGCTATGGTCTCTGTACTGTCTGTTTGTTGCTTGTGATGTTTTAAACCCTGTTTGTGAAGCACTTTGTGGCCCCTGCCTGTGAAAAGTGCTATATAAATAAATTTTACTTACTTTTACTTACTTTACTTACTTAATTTTTTAACGCAATGGTTGGCACCTGATAAATGCTAACATTACTGCTGCTTGATGGTAAGTAGTAAGCCATAAAATATATTGTAGCTATAGAAAATGGCTTGATTTAGCTCAAGGTCTTCACATTGAATTCAAATTCTGGTTAATCTAGAAGTGATGTAACGATGACTACAACATTTGTCAGACTGCGTTTCTAATTAAAATTCTTCACTTGACCATCCCACCTGAAACATGACTTTGAGGAAAATGGCTGCCTCCAATGCTTCTTTTGTAGAATTGTGCATGAAGGTCACAGTCTACAAGTTGCTCTTAGCCAGTGATTTCACTTATCTCTTTGTTGTTGTTTTTCCATTATCTCTGAATATTTTCTTGAAGAATGTTAGCTTAGAATCCCGATCTTTAGGTGGTAGTTAACTGCCCACTTTAGAAGAAGACGAGTAGAGTTCTATGACACCAAAGCTTTCATACATACATCCATGTACGAAGCTAAACGCACATGTCTTATCTCCCAGTGATTTCTTGGTATTGCTGTCTCATCTTGTAGAGAGTCATTAGCTGTGTTAAACTGCTGCTAATTGTTCACAGGCCAATCACTTACAATGCAGGCTTCAATGAATTTAATGTTTGTAACTTTACAAACTATGGTGAATTAGTTTAATGTTATTGGTATGCAAATGAATGGCTCTATAGAAATAATCAAATAATGGCATCTGACATTTGATGGGTTTAGATGCATAGGAATGGAGCTATAAGCCTTTTGTTAGCATCTGAGGGTAAATGGACTGGAGCTTACACTTTTGTAGTCTTCTGATTACTCAAATCACTTTCACACCACAGCTCACACCTACCCATTCAAACTTTGTTAATTTAGTTCACCATTGGGCTGCGTTTACTGATTAATGCATACTACTTTATTACTGATATTACTTTGTCAAGTTGCTCTTATCAGAACACGTTCCCTTTTTTGCAGTACTTACACATACACATACACAAATGTGTTAGTTGCTTCCTAGTTTGGTCCATTTCTTTCCTCCTTTTGATTGTATAGATATGTATAGAAATGGAACCTCCCTTAAGGCTGTATTCACAGCTTGTAGCCACATGGGGCTTTCTACAGTTACACATTTGCCTTGCTTAATCTGGATTGAAATAAAGACAGGAAGATTCAAACTTTAAAGGGTTGTGGATATTTTTTTTTTTATTATTTAAGTTTAAGGTTTTAGCAGAAATTAACATGACAGTGTGAGTAACATTTTCAGAAAACTGTTTTTTTATCACTTTTAAATGCACTGAAAATGACTAGGTGTTAGATTAGGAGATTAGTTGTAGTAATTGGAACACAATGTGTAACGTCTTTGGTTTATAGATGGATCTTAACGCATCTGTGATTGTGTATCTATTTCAGACATGACGCGTCGTTGGTGCACATTGGAGGGCGGCTTCCTGAGTTACTATGAGACCGAGCGAAGCCCGACGGCCATCGGCAGGGTGGACGTCACTGATGTGGTCAGCTTGGCTGTCAGCAACACAGAGACAATGACTGGAGCTGGGTATGAACACACACTTACACACGCAATGTCACTGCTCTCCAGTGGAAAGTTAACATTTTCTAAATCTTTTGAACACTTTGAGGAGAGTCAGGAAACTTTTTGTAGTTTTTGCTTACAGCTGTTCTTTGTTGAAAAAACTAACTCCCAATTAGACTTACTGTGTTCATAATCTTCTTAATATTAAAATGCCCCAATATTTATATTGTAAATGCTGTGTGTGGTATGTAAGTGGTAACTTACATATTGATTAAAGATTATATGGCCCTCATTAACCCTCAACATTAACATTTACTCACAACACACACCCCTTACTCAGGTTACCGTACACATTTACAATCAAACCCATTCTTCATTTGCATCTCACCTATAAACCATAATTTATGATCACTCAGCCTCTTTTCAGGGTACACATGCCGTAAACATTCAAAAAGCTTTATAAATGATTTATTTCCCTTCATTTGCCTGTATTACAATTTACAGCATTAGTTCTGTGCAGAGCCATCTTACGGAAACACACGTGTAAACACAGGCATCTGCGTAGTCTCTCTCCCTCTACACATGTCTCATTAGCATAATCTTAGCTTGAGCATTATTCAATTTAACAGGACCCATCAGGGCTTTATGGGTGCTATATTTCCTGTTTACTCTGGAGGAGATGCAGGCGAGCGGCGTAGCTTTAACTGCCCTCCCTCCATCACCTCCCTCAGCCCCTTTCTCACATGATTAGGATTCAAAGTTGCTCTGACAACAAACTTTTCTGTATTTTCTTCTGGAAAGAAAGAGGAAACAGATGTCTCAATCCTTTCTTGCTCACCCTTTTAGCGCTCCCATTTGGGCGCACTTGTATGTGTGTTCAAGTCTGAAAGCGTGACTGTATGCGTGTGTGCGCTGGTTACCAAACAACAAGTCTGATAATGGCGTATGATTAAAGCATAAGCCAGGCCCTTAATGACAGCAGCAGATGTTATGAAGAGGGAACAATACTTTTATTTGGAAAGGTTATTTATACAGCCATTAGAAACACATCTGGCTGACTAAAACTCTAACCTTTTTAATGATGTGGACACGTATAAAAAGTCATGACAGGTTGCATTGATAATAATAAAGAGTGAACAGACTCCCCAAACCAAAAGTGACACGCGCCAGTTTTTTAGATTAGCACATACATCCCAGTTACAGGTCACGGCTTTGCCTCCGGAAAAGACTATTATTTCTCTGTCGCTAACACTCGTAATGACTGCACGTTTCACTAGATTAAACTCCCTCCCTCTCACTTTCTGCAACTTCCAGCGTTTCCCAGCATGCCTGCGTGCGCCGACCAAGCTGGGACGCCTCACCTCTTTGACTGTCTGCTGCTCATGAATATTAACATATGCAGATGACACCCTTCTATCCGCAGCCTATCGCCGCGCTACAGGAGGCCGTAGGTGTCGCTTCCATTAAGCACGGCATTTTTGGTAATTTCAGCGTGGAAGAGGACACCGTGAATTATAGCCCGGCACCCGACACATGTGTCTGCTCAAGTAGTATGGATATTACAAACCCCGCTCTGAAAGAATTAAAGCAAAAAAGGAGTATGTTGGCTGGTGATAAGTCGCCGTTTTCTGGGGACTTTTTTTTTGACTCATCTGTCTGTTTCGACAAGAACATTTCTAAGTCAGTTCTGACCTTCAAGTCCAACTTAAAACCTCGGAAAGAAACCTTCCTGCTCCTTTCCTGTTTGTAACTTTTTTTCGTTGCTTGCTTCTGCACCACTTTTTCACCACCTCTTTTCACACGTTTTTCTTCCTTACAGACGCACACGCCGTAAAAATAGAGTTTATAAAGTCTTTTAGAAGGGTTTAGTTGCCAACTTTACAAGCGCGATGGGTTATATATGTGTGTGTGTGTGTGTGTGTGTGTGTGAGGAATGGGGAATTAAGTCTTTCTCAGAGCACACAAAAGCCTTAAGGAGAAAATAAAAGGCTACAGAAATACGTATAGATAACTCTTTGCATGTTGAAAGTGCAGGGAAATCCTGTGCAGCAGGCTCCGCAGCACGGAAGAAGCGCTTGTAAGCTCCGTCAAACTCCATCAAAAACAGAGCGTAGTTTCTACTACTGCATTCAGCATATACGCTTGCCTTTTGTGATTATATCCAAAACGAACAGCCTGTATCAATGTTTAACGAATTCCAGATTCATGAAAGTGGCCCGCATGCGATCTTGATATAAAATGACGACCTTGCCGATATTAGCAATGTTAGCACGACACTGTTGGAACTGTCTTTTTAAAGGTCACATACACTTAGCCATGTTGTTTAAACACACTACTGTTTCTCTAGCCTGTTTACATACTCTCCAATCATGGGAAAAGTCCATCATCTGCAGTTTTTCCTTGCTCCACTTTTCTGAAAATTTGTGCTCAAACAAGCCTTTCAGAGATGTTGACATTGTGACATCACAAAGGGCAGTAACCCCTCCTCCAGGTGGGTGACATTTCCTCAACTAGTTGTTAGTTCTGCCTTCTTCTCACCATAAACCATAAGGCATGGTGAGAGAAAGCAAGAGCTACCCAAGCATTTTCAGATAGGGGCGTGGTCAGACACAACTCATTTACATTTAAAGCTACAGGAACAGAAACAGCATGTTCTGAGCAGGGCTGAAATAGAGAGGTTTATAGGCATGATCAAATAACTTCACAGACATGTTTCAGGGAGCGTATTAAAACGTGGTTTTAAAGGAGAATAACATGTGACCTTTAAATGAACTTAAATAGCCATGTCATAACCTTTTTGGAACAGCCATATCCTTAAATGTCATGTGAAGCTTTAGACAAATCATGTCAACACTTCAAAATTTCAGATCAAAACAGCAGTTAACCGTGTGCAGAAGTGTATGACAAACACTTCAGAAGAGCAAGTATTGCTGCCGATGGAACGGAAGAATCCAAGAATCCATACAGCGCTTTTCTAAGTTAATTCTTCGAACGAGTCAATGTACCTCCCTTTAGTCAGTCTATATTCTGCTTTTTCTCTCTGATTGAACTTCATTTTAGTTGTACATATAAATTGTAGTCAGGCTGCAGCATTGTGTGTGTGTGTGTGTGTGTGTGTGTGTGTGGGGGGGGGGGGTCCCTTTGTCTTTAGGTTGGTGTTTGCTACTTGTGATGTTTTTTCAAACGACAAACTGAAGAAACAGCAGTGTCACATATGAGACAAACTATTTAATATTAGAGACACATTCAGAAATAAAGAATTTGTCTCTTTTATCTTAAGTTCTTCTGTTATTTCAACACCGCGGATTCTTTCTTGCTTTCTCTCTTCCTCAATCTCTCTCTCTCTCCCTCCCTAGCCTCTCCTTCCCTCTGGGACTCCCATAATGCAGCGCTCATCTCTTCTACCTCTCTCCACTCTCTCTATCCTTTCTCCTCGAGACCATTTGCCCGGGAACATCACCGCACTTCCTCTGCCACTTTCTTTCCTCCTTCACTCGCCCTCCCTTTGGGACCTCCTCTAACAAGCATCTGTACACCTGCCTGCAAGAGAAGCAAGAGAAGAAAAGGGGGGGGGGGGGGGGTCAAAGGAGGGCACACAAACACCCATGTCTCGCCTGTTCCCCTAACACGCGTTCGAGGAGAGCGTGAGTCGCCTAAAACCCCCCTCCCCCCCTTGACACATCACCTTAAACACCCATCGGTGTAGCATTTAGAGGCTCCCTTGCTGGAATTGGCAGCGTGTTTTAACCATTAAAAAGTGATACTCTAACCTCTGTACCTCTACTGAGCAAGAGAGACACAGTAACAGAGAGAGAGAGAGCGCAGGAGGGAAGAGAGATGACGAAGGGGAGAGAGAGAGCAACAAAGATTAATAGCTGCCTCTTTGCTTCCGACAGCAGAGGTTTTGCCTTCCAGTGTGTGTGAGTATGAGTGAATGCATGCAGTATTATATATATATGTGGATGTGGTGAGTATCATCACATCTACCCAGGAGACTAAACGTTCCTCACTTACTGACACACATCGTATAAAAGACACACACATGACCGTTTCAAGTCTCAACCAAGTGCAATAATCGCAATAACAATCATTGCCTTTTTTATAGCCTTTTTTTGTAAAAATTTTTCTGCTTCTTCCATGCATATTTTTTGTATATTTTTTTTTTTCCAACGGAATAGTGTTCTATTATTTATTCTATCTTATTTTTTATATTGTTACTTTTTGTTACCTGCTACATTTTGATTTTATTGTATATGCTGCTGGAACCTAAATTTCCTTGAGGGAGTCATCCCAAAAGGATCAATAGAGTTCAGTCTAAGTCTAAGTCACTATGTGAATATCTAAACTACAACTCAACGAAGCTGCCGTACAGTTCTGTTTCAGAGTGACCACAGCATGTTGGGTCCATGTTTTCTTCGACATTTTTCTTTGTCGGTTGTCAGTCCAACACTGAAGCAAAGGCAGTTTGCTTTGTTGCTTAAAGTCAGATCACTTGCTTTCAAACCTCTACAGCGCTAAATTAACTTCTATCACGCTGCTACCCAGAAGTCCTGCAACACCCAGGTTGAGAGGGTTCATCGATAAGCCCCGCCCACCAGGAGCCAGCACACAAAAAAAAAAAAGGAGTGACGCTTTCATACAACGACTTCACTCGTCGATGTTTTGAACGTTGCCAGAAAGTATCAAGTTAAATCCTTTGCATTTTCCAACTTTCTTTTTTGTCACTAAATTAGAAAGTTCAACCAACACCTTGGTAACAGATTTCATCTTTCACGGCCTGTTTAATTCTGTGTGGGTTTATAAACTAAACATTAGCTGAAAACTGATGAAGCTGGTCAAAGCTCAGCTATTCAGTGCTGCGGTCTTGCTGAAGTGTGTTTTGAACGGTAGGTGTGAAAATGTCCTCAAATAACGGCGTTTCTACGCCTGATTCCTGCAGGCATTGAAGTCTGCATGTATGCACGTGTCGGCCATTTTTGTTCCCGTATCTCTAATACCGAGCCCGTGTGTCTCTGGCAGCGCCGTGTTTTCCGTGGAGCTGTACCTGCAGACGGAGCGGTCGCTGACTGTGGGAGCGGAGACACAGGAAACACGACGCGACTGGGTCCAGGCGCTAACGAAGGTAACACACCTCAAGTTGTTTCCGTTGCTTCTTTTACGACTTAGCGTTTGGGCTTCAAAGTTTCAACGTCACCACTGTGGCCTCCGTGAAGCCCCCATGTTGCTCCTTTTGGGTGGTCTTACTACGTCTTCCTCAACCTGCCAACAGGATCCTGTAACAAAATAAATGTCCCCTCTTCTCCTCTTTTGTCTGCTTTAATCCCAGCACCCTCTCTTTCCTAGCTGGTAGGAGGTATGGCTGTATTACTCCATATGCCTCTCCATCTGTAACATAGACCTTCCACACCTCCATGTTTCAATTTGAATCGCAGAACAATGGCCAGACGGAGCCTCGCGGGAGGGAGGAATATGTTCTTGGAAAAAGGCTTCTTCATCCTCACACGAAGGAGGAGGAAGCAGTCACCTGTTGTGTTGTATGGTTGAAAATAAAAAATAAAAGGTTTCACACTGTTAAATGTTAAAGGGAAATCCTGTGTTAATCGCAGTGTTTCGTCCCGTGTAAAGTCGAGGGACTGGTGCAGAGGGAAAGCGAGCTGATTGGCAGGCTGCAGTACAAAGAGGGCCACGACCTGTACCACTGGAGGACGGGCTGGTTTATGCTGGAAGGCTCGACGCTGCACTTCAGCGCGGGAGATGAGGACGGAGAGGAGGAAGTCCTTCAACTCAAACAGCTGCAGGAGCTCAGTAAGCACACTGCTTTCTTCGTTTCTCTCCTCTCTCACTCTTTTCCTCACTGCCCTCTTCAACCAGACCATCTGCTCGCTGGGTTCAATTAGTGGCATGTTCCATGTCAAATGAAAAGGTGTGAATGTGCTAAGTTCTTAGCGTCCTCCGTTTTTTAATGTTCTACTGTATTTCTCTTCTCTAAAAGGTCAGCACTGTCAATAAAGTTACTAAAGAGGCAGTTGTGCACATTAGGTGGTTAAAGTTCACCAAAGTTAAAAACTCTGAAGGAGCAAATTTGCTATATTCTTCGGAAAAAAAATCTCTCTACAAGGCCCTGTTTTTTTTTGTCTTACACAAGCAGAACAGAAACCCTTTTGTGTAACCTGCTGCTAATTTTTCATTGTGTTGATCACACGCGCACGCTGACTCTCCTGTCAGCCTCTTGAAAGAAGTTAAAAATGCTCCTCTTTAGCTGTTTGCGTCATTTCTTTCTGCGGTGACATTTTGTGACAGCAGCTATTCTCGGCTGCTTGACACGAGGTTCCGATTCTAAGTCTGTCTTTCTGTAAAGTGCAGCCAGATTCCTCGTCGCTGTTCTCTCCCTTCAGGGACTGATTGTCTTTGTGGTGGCAGCGAACGGTACATGAGCCATCAGAAACTCTGACGGGAAAAGATTTTATCCAAGTTTTTCGGGCTGATCAACTTTTATAAACACTTCTGGTGAAACATGCTAGCTTAGCAAGAACAAAGGTGCAATGAAGCAGCTAGCAGAGCGCTAATTTATCGACTGACATAAAACATGGAGGAAGTTTAGGTGTTGCCACTCTATGGTTTGTGGAGAGAGAGACACATTGTTTTTAAGTTGCAAATGCTTTATGTGACAGACTCAGTATTTCAAATGTGGGGACGCTGCACATGTTGGACACACATTAGCACATAGCGCTAATGAGAACTTTTAGCCTCCCGGCACACTCATCAGTCAACCCTTAGCCATGGCCCTAATTGTCCACATTTATGCCTACCCTGTAGCCAGGACATTCTCAACCTGTACAGTTTGTTAAGCAATGCAGACATCAGCTGTTGAGACACTTTTTTTTTTTTTTTTTTTTTTAAACCAGGCTGCAAACATGTTTTACTGTTTTAAAAAATGCTCCCATGGGGAAGGGTGTTGGACAAAGTGATTAATAACACGCTGTGGAAACAGCCTGTTTTTTTTTTGTTTTCATTCTCTGCAGCAAATATGCTGCTTCCACATGTACAGGATAAAATCAGAAACGAGGTTTCACTCTGTGCAAAAGGGGGAAATCGCAGAAAATTCACACAAATTCAAAGTTCCAGTGTAGGAGTAGAAAAAAAGAACAACTGAAATATAGGAATTAAAAAAATTATTGAACATTACAACATGACTTAAAAATAGGATGGAATATGTTTTTAATGGGCCACTCTGATGTGTCAGGGCCCCTAGAAGTCTTTCACCCTTATGGACAGCCATGGTCACTCACGGCTCATTTAAACTAATTTGGAAAATTGTCCCGCTGGGCATTTTAAAAGAACTCAGTGATAAGTTTACTGCAATCTTTAACTTTTTACATGTCTTTCTTTCCATTGGATCAACTGTATAATGTCCACAAAAAAACCTAATTATCCATCACACCTTCCCACCACTTGCGTTTATGACTACTTAAAAATGTCAGTGGACGCCTGCAATGCGCCAGCATCGGGAGACGTTTCTTGTTTTCACACCATTACACTTGACTGTTGGATCGGCGCTTTAACTGGCCATGCTTCGTCTCCAGTTATAAAATCCTCCATTAAGGGGACGGGAGGAAAGTGAGAAGATGTCACAGAAGATGTTCTGTTAAAATGAGGGCAGGTAGGTCAGTGTTATATAATGCATCATCAAGCCAGGAGACATTTCCCTGAGCTGTTCTGACACAAAATCGGGAAGAAAAAGTCTTGTTTTGCTTTGAGCCTCATAATAATCAAAAATATTCACAGCATGATGGTGTCATGGTGGCATTCGTTCCACTGCCCACAAACATGAGTTTCGCCAACATCTCTACTTAACTGGCAAACAGGAGTTACATAAAGGACAGTCTGTTCACACGTACTCTGGCAGATTGATCGATTTCAGCGGTGTGATGTGCGAACAGAAGGAGCGGAGAATCAGCGGATCTTTTTTCCTTAATCCATTTTACTTTCCCAACGTGGATCAAATCGCGCAGAGGGCCGCCCCGTCCCTTCTTCTTGGGCGGGGTAAAGAACCCCGCTCATATTTTTCCCCCACCTTCCCACTCTCCCAAAACCATATTTGTCACAGTCGGGGAGCCGCTAGCGCCAGAAGGGACTATTTTTATGTCAGGGGATGGAAGGTTCAGTAGCATTGAAGTGGATTCCTTTAGGAATCACAGTCTATGACATGGGATTAACTGCTATTCTCTCTGCAGCGACACAAAACGCATGAAAGGGGCCACAATGCAACAATGACAGCTTTAATAAATACCCTTTTTTTTTCCAATCAAAATCACAACATGGATCTAACGCACAGCTATGCATCAGGGCTTCAAAGCAAAGGCTGATGCAGTCCGCCCCTGGATGTTATGTCTGGAGGCTGTAAGTGTGTTGTAATAGTTTGAATACTTTAGAGCAGGTGTATGCAACTGGCGGCCCATCGGCCAACTCCGGCCTGCAGATGACACATCTGACCGGCCCATGGATCAGTTCTATTTACAAAAAAAAAACCAACTTATGAATGACTGTCACTGTTGCCACAGTAAAGTAAAAAAAAAAAAAAAAAAAAAAAAACAGCACTCCCGTTTAATAGAACATCTTTGGTCCTGTGTTTGCAGCTTATCACAAGCTTGTGTTGTTGGTGGGGGAAAAGCAGCTTTCACACAGTGAAGCCTGCTGTGGTGCGCTTGCCTTTCTGGCCCCCCGGCTCCTTAACTTTCTGAAAATGGGGCCCCCTGAACAATATAGTTGAATAGGCCAGCTTTAGATGAGCAAACAAAAGGCTCTACTCAAATGTCCTCATAAGGATGAAGACACGCATTGTTTGAATGGCACACCTGATTTACAGTAAGAGTTTAAATTGCATCTCTTTCTTTCTTTTTTTTTTTTCCTTGTTGGTGGGGGGAAGGTGGAGGAGCCCACTATTTTTAGAGTCCTTGAGTGCATACAAGAACAGAAGAAAGCGTGGAGGTTCCCGGTTCATTAGGTTCCATGTTCTCCCTCTGCTTGCGTGCGTTCTCTCCGGGTACTCCGGCTTCCTCCCACAGTCCAAAGGCACGCTTTTTAGGTTAATTTGTGACTCTAAATTGCCCTGAGGTGTGAATTTCTGAGTGGCTATATTCTGTATTTCAGCTCTGTGATTGACTGGCGACCAATCCAGGGTGAAACCCCGCCTCTCATCCAATGACAGCTTGGATCGGCTCCAGACCACCCCGCCACCCTGCTTCCCTACACGGGACAAAGCCTTTTTAGACAGTGGACTGATGGATGGAGAGTTGTATTAATTTTAAGGGTTTTCCACCAGTTTTCCCTTTATTGTTTTTGAAAAACAGGTCAGCCAGCTGAAGGTCCTAATCTTATGGAAGCAGGACAATTTTGTCTATGAGATAAATCCTTTTATCCTTAGTATGTTTGACGCTAAGGAATCACTGATAAGGTGATAAGCTTTCACTCAAACTTTCAGTACACATGCCGACACAGCCATTGCAACTTTTCCATGAGTGTATTTACATGGACTTAAGTATCCAGGTTATGAGCCGTATCCCGGTTGTGATCATATTCGGGATTTAACATCTACATGCTCACAGGGAAACCTGGTTATTTATATTCCTGTATATAATAATAGTATCCGGGTTTCTGATTACTGCATCTTATTTGCGCAGGCGCACATGATTTTTTTTTTTCACTAAAAAAAACGCGGACACTTAGAAATATAAAAGACATGAAAACACTGTGGCGTATACATTATAATTTACCCCTTTATGAATCCAAAATAAACTTAAAGTCCCAAACAAATATAATACGATGAATGAAAAGAGCAATCCAACAAAGGTAGACGATCGATCACTGATATATCAGAATAAAGAAAGAAGGCATCTCACCAGGATGCGTGCCGGATTGGGCCGGATTTATTTTGCCCGTGTGCTCTATATTATAGCCTACCTTCACTTATATTTTTTGTTTTATGAGCGAAACATAAACGTTATTGCTCTCTACAGAATAAAACGCTCTCGTTGGCGCCGTCATGTTTGTTTTGCGTGTATGTCACGAGGCGGAGTCTGCGCCTGAGCAGCTGTTGGCAGCTGTCAGAAACCCGGGGGAAGGTGCATGCATGCCACAGTGTCCCGTTTTCTTTCGGAGTTCTCCAGTAAGCAAAAAACGGGATACTCAAGCCCATTTAAACGCACTCCATGTTTGCTGTACATTTCCCCCGTAGAAGTTTCCAGAGTCCACATTATGGTTGCTTTTCCTGAAACATAACTGTTTGGGTGTGAATTTGGGTCATTTTTCTTCTTTTCACATTTCCCAAGTGGAATCCAGGGAAGCGTCGGTTTTGAATGTCCACTCAGGGGGCAAAATCGGAGAAACGGCTCACATCTGAGAAACCATTTGACATTTTGTTAGATCTATTCATTTCGAATAATCAGTTCAAGGGAAGTGGCTTTTTACTCTGGCTTTCTATACCAGGAGTGCGAGTAGTGGTGTTTCTAACATTCTGACTCTCTTTGAAAGGCTCCACATGCCACAAATTGAGGACATAATTCAAATTGAAGTTGTGTGTTTTTGAATTATAGCTACTTGTGATTTCCAATTTCAATTTTTTTTTTCTGGAGCTATTTCAAAAATGATTCAGTTTGTGACAACACTATTATAAGAAACATTTCATTTCCCTAATGCTCAAATATTTTTGGAGCTTTTTCATGTAGTCAGAATATTTTTGTGTCGATTTTAAAGTCCTAATAATCTACAAATGATACATGGATAAATAACATTTACAAGGAAACAAGCAACAGAGAAGAAAGAATCACTATCCCCAAAGAAGCAGAGTGCATCACCTACGAAAAAGGCTTCCCGGGGGCTCAGCTGTGTTCTTCAGAGAGGATTGATCTTTTTGTGATTTCTCGTGTCAAGTTGTCTCCTGCACAAATAACCAGAACCAAAGTCAAATGAATATAAAATGACAGATACAGTGGGATAATCATTAACCTGTCACAGTGCACAAATCAGCCTTCCCTCCCCCGAACTCTGTGAAATGAACGCCTTTCAAACAAGATAAGCACATTAGCATTAAACTCAATCTGTGACACTTCTCACTGGATTTCTCTTAAGGCAGTGACTAAAATACAGAGGGGAAGTTAAAACCTGCCGTCATGCTCAATCATACGAAATGTAAAAGAGGAAACGGCGCGGTCAGTTAAAGGAAGGTAGTCACTTTTACACAATGAGAGAACACAGAGGTTTGTGATTAATTTTATGATTATGGAAATCGGTGGTTAATTTGTAAATCCTGAGGTTCCCGGAGCACAGAGGGAGGGGCAGGAGGAGGCAATAAAGCCAGGGAATGCATCATAAAGATGCGCAGAGCCTCAGGCACGGCGGAGCAATCACAGTAATCGCTCAAAATCAACTGGAGAGAAGAGCGTGGACTCACGGCGTGCATCCGTCTGCCTCACTCTGTCCCTATGAGTGACACGTCTGTTTTCAGTAGAGAGAAGTTGCGACTGTACATGATGGCGTTACACTTCTGCGTTCTCCATTTTGCACTTCATCAGTTTTTTTTAACACACTACAGACTATTCTAAAGTGTTGCTCACACACTCACCTACTTCTGTTTCATGTCTCTCAACACTACACAGCAGCACAGCAGAGAATAACAAAAAAAAATTGTTTTTGTCAATACAACCCCCAAAACAACCATCAGGACAGTTGACATTAAATATTACATTACAATTATAAAGATTGTGATCATTATTGTACAAATGAGGTGCTGCATCTACTTAAATAGGTTCCAGTTCTGTACAAATGTTATTATGTACCAAGGTTATCGTGCAAAATCCGTAAAAAGAAACTCGCAATGCAAGCGCATGTGCAGCAGTACAAAACCCCTTCTTCAGATGAAACAAAAACAATTAAAATCTGGTACAGGACGACAAGTACAAATTATGGAGAGAAAAAAGGGCAGCAGACTCGCTTCCTTATCATACAAACAAATTAAGTAATAAAAAAGTATCCAACTGCGCTGTAAGATGGATAAAAGAGGACTGCTCTGTGTTTGTTCAAATAATGATGACAAGTGTTGTGTGTTTACCTGATAACACAGTTAATAAACCTCTCTCAAGTCAATATCAGACTCTGAAGTTCTCCGCTTTCTTCCCTTGTTGTTTGGATCACAATGAAGAGCTGTGCCCTTGAAAGTCTGCCAAAACAAATAAAAAAAGCTAATTATTTGTTAAGAGAGACTTTTGGGGATTAATTGTTTTCGCTGTTTAGCTCAGCTCACAAAGGCAAAGCTCTTCTTAGCCAAAATAAGATCGATTGTTGCATGTTACATTCATGCCAATCTTCCTTTTGGTGCCAACAATGAAATTAAAATCCTGTTGCTGCAGATAATCAATGTTTTAACAGAGGAATGGACACAGGGATTCTGGTGGTCGATAGATGGAATAGAGAGAGAGATTAATTGGGATGTGATGACTGTAATCATTTATTCATCATATAGACTTTAATTAAATGCTTGTCTAATTTTGGGATTAAAAATAACATTTACATCTATTTTACTTGAAGTTGAAAGTGAGATGACAGAATCAATTCTACCATGTCTGTGTTGTAATTGTGAGCCTACTGCCAATCCCTTAACATATCTTTAGACATTTTCGAAATTACCCAAAGAATATTAGCTAGCTAACAGCCAGTTTGCTAACTACGCAAGAAGTATCAACTGCTAACAAGCGTGTTTTGCTTCTTTTTCAAACAACG